>NW_028256754.1:3600000-3926045 GCF_048593485.1 Apis florea
TGATCGTAACGATAAAACTTTGAAATTATATTTTAATATTTGTGTTTGTAATAACGTGATGTTATGTAATAATAGGATTAAATAATAACATCAGAAAAAATGAGAATCCCGTTGAGAAAGAACTAATTTTATACTTTTTCAAGTCAAAAAGCAACAATTTAATCTTCTTCTGTAAACTAAAAAGACAATTTGATAAAGATACGATTTATCATAAAAGCAGATTAATCATATTAAGTAAAGAAACTTTCGGAAAAAGTTAAGTTAACCATTCTTTTTCATTTCGAATAGATAAAAAAAAAAAGAAAGGAAATCGTAACAGACGTAATTTAATCTTCTAAAATTAAAAGTCTAAAAAGATAATTTGATAAAGATAAGTTTCCTCATAAAACTATATTAGTGAAAACGGAATATCTTCCAAAGATTTAAATACATTTTTACATTTCTTTCTCTTCTTTTCATTTTCAAAAAGAGATCATTCTCGGCAAAATGCATTCCACTTTTAAAAAGACTCTTTCAAAAATAAAATCAAAGTCCGTCTATCTAATAGAAGAACTCGTCGAGAAAAAAAAAAAAGAAATACCTTCCAAAGTTTTAAAGTTGAAACGAAAGTTGAGAGAAAGAAAAGAGTTTCGCTTCGTTGCCAACCAGTGTATCCCGGTTTACTCTGTTTAATTAGTATCCCGAACGTGAATCGGCAGTTTAATTCATAACATTCGAATCATTTCGTGCACGGATCGAATCTGAAAAATGTTCGTTCACGAGGGTTGCCTGAAAAAAACGGAACAAAAAACGTATCAGCCTTTCTATTCCCTTCCCCTTCCCTCTTTATTTTTATTCCTCCGTCGATCGAACGAAAAATTTCGAGCCCTGATAACCGAGTTATCGGTGGCTTCTTTTTTCTTCCCCCCCCTCCGAACTCGTTATCACGTTTCACCATAACCCATCGTGGAGATAGGGATGCGCGCGTTAAAAATGCACCCCTATTATCGTCGCTAAAACCCGCCTCGCAATCTTCACGCGAGCCAACGATATCGGATTTTTGCGAAATTCCATTTGTTAACCGTGGTCAAACGCTTCCTAGTTATATGAATTAATGAACCGTTACAACGCATTGTCTACTTTTCGTCATCCGTCCATTGAAAATGAATTATCTGCAATGACGCAATGCTCGTTTTCCGTGCTATTATTTTATTGTTATTTTTCCACTATTTATTATTGACGCTCGATTAATGATACCGATCGATAATTGGTTGATATTCGCTTTCAAATCGGACGATGAGAACAAATGGCGGACAATGTGAAAAGGCTCTTAAGACGAGATTATACTATATAGGCGAAGGTTAGCAACAAGATGAACGACTAATTCAAGCTAATATAATGCTCAATGCAACGAGAATTAGATTGAAGAAGATTCGTTGTGTGTTTATATCTTAGCTATTCTTAACCTATTTCATTAATAATCTTGAATTTTTAATTAGACATTTTTAGGTTGGATATTTTTTGTTTGGATTCATGTTCTGTATCATTGTTAATGTAGGATTAATATTGATGGACAAGCGTTGCATCGTTACATGTCAAAATATCGTAAACTACGATACGTTACGTAATGATAGGTGAATAGAAATGAATATATCCGGTTAGATGTTATCTCGTTAGATGTTCATCCTCGTATCACGCCAATTTTGCAATTGGCAAAATTAACTTTTCTTTTAATTTAATATTTTTTTTAATACTCGAGCTCATCGATATAATCTTGACATTTGGATTAGTTTTACATTTAGATAAATTTTTAAAAGCATAGACGATGAAAAGGAAAAGGTTAAAATTTTAACATCTTATTACAATATTCAACGAGAATAAAGAAAAATATCTGGTATCTATATATTCTATATGGAATATATAGAATTGATATTGAAATTCGATGTGAAATTAATTATTGTTCACGTGTATTTAATATCGTGAAATTTGCATTGAAATGAAAGAAAAACATTCGGAACTAAACAAAGAAGGTTTGGATCATTTATAAATATAGACCTTTTTTAATATTGACATTTTCATTTAAATAGAAGAAAACATACCGAACATCTACTATTACAAAGAAAGTTTATATCATATATGAGGTTTATTAATGTTAGTAATAGGTAATGTTTTGTTTGACAACCTTGAACTAACACACCTCTAATAAACCAAATCACTTCTATTTACGTTCAATGTGTCGTTCAAAGAAACTCATTTATATTCGAATACTCAAATAACAAAAATTAACATTACAATGAAATTATCGATCATCAGGATTTATGTTGATTACACTTTTTTATCTCTCTAGATTAGTACTATAAGCCTTTAAACTGTGTGCCTCTAATCACCTATCTATTGTCCAAATACTATAAACAAATAAATTATATTACAATATTTTTCACTAATGCAAAAAAAAAAATATTACACATATATATATTTTTTTTTTCTTTTTTGATACAAAAATGTTACGAAATTTTTCTACTAATCATCTATATTGAATATTGTAACATCAAATTTTCCATAGCCATTGAAATAGAAACAAATAACAATGATATAGCAAGAGGGCATCTGGTGTAGGGGATAGTGAGCCGGCTTCCAAACCTGAGGGCCTCGAGTTCAAATCTTTACTGATCTTCTCTCCCATTTTTCTTCAGTTCCTACACAATTGAAGATGGAGGCACTCAACCGAGAGCTAACCACACCCAGCGCGCACAAAAGAACATCAAGGTGATTGATAAGGCTTTAAACAGCAAGAAAACACGCGTGAAGAGAAATACATTCAAGATTTATAAAGGAAGAGGGGGGTGTTTTCGCGTGTTTCTTTATACGTGAATACTTCTTCAATACCCAAAAAGTGTTGTGTGTGTTCTCAGCTAAGTGTGTGTTTGTGTATTATTATTAATTAATACAGCTTGTATTATTAATTAATACAAGCCTCTAGAAGATGTCTCCGTTGCTCTTGTAGTAGAAACGAGTAACAACAAGAAAAGGGCAAATAAGAGGGAGAAGCGACCAGTACAGATAAGAGTTGAGGTCCTTTCTGCTTGTCAGGATTTGAGTCGACAAGTCGAATCCCGGCTAGGTGTTCCTCATATTTTTTGCATATTTTTTAATAAAATTTTAAATTTTATAAGTAGATATTTAAATAAATAAATATATTTATGAAACAAGTAATCAGAATATTCGTGAAAATTTTTCATAAAATTTCTCGTCAGGATACGATTAATTATTACAATATGTTTTTATTATACTTGCAAAATATATATTTTAATAATTTTTAATATTCGGAAGATTTAAATTTTAATAAATCTGAAATCTAAATTATGAAATAAAAGATAATTTTATAAGTATAAATATTAATAAATGAAATGTTTCAGATTAATTAATAATAATTTCAAAATAATTCCTCTTCTCTAATTAGAGAAACAAAAGAAGAGATAGAGAAATTATACGAATTTTTTCATATAATAGGTGTTTAAAAAAATTATTACTATAATTATTCTATTTTAATAACAAATTTCCTTTCATCGATTAAGAAAAAATTTTCTTCACCTTCTTTGCAATATTATTTTTTTTTTTTTTATTTCAAAATATAAGAAGATAATGAAAGGAAATTTATCAAGTTTTGGTATTTTAATTGAAAAAATTTATCTCACACAGTCAAACGATAAATTTATTTAACGACAAAAGAAAAAAGAGGGGAGGGGAGAAACAGAGAGAAATCTGTGTTCGACAAAATTCTCTTGAAAAAGCCGAGCGAAATCCTCTCTGTTGCAGAGAAGGGGAGGAAAAGAGGAGATGAAACGAACTTTAATCACAAGTGAAAATCGGGAACAGCGATCGGAGACGTAACTGAAACTGAAACAACCGACAGGACGCGTTAAACGAACTGTCAAAAATACAGAGTCGACGAAACTGTGTTGTCACGCTCTGTACTGTGGTAAAAGTGGAACGTGTTGCAGATCAATGTCGATCACGGCTCGAAAGTTTAACCGTTCAGCGATTTCAGCTCTGAATTATCTCTTGTCTTCCGCCAAAATCGGATTAGAATTTTTAAAATGTAATTAGAACGTCGAGACTATGTTGGAATTCTAAACTATTTCGTCTTTATGGTAATTTTAATTTTTCGAAAATGGATAAATGATAATTCTCAATAACGTAAAGAGAATAAGACACTAATAGCAATGAAGAATCGAAACATTTGAATGCTGTTCGTACGTAGTTTTTCTTCGATAAGAAATAATTATAATTCATTTCTTAATAAATTAATTATTCTACCTCGATATCTTTCAATAATGATGTAATTAAACATTACGATTTACCAATAACACGATATGTGTTCACAATCTCTTTTAATTATCTGCTCCAACGTTTCATCATTTCAATTCGCTTAAATTATTTCATTATTTGCATCTTCTTTCTTCCAATTCTTCTTAAAACGAAATGTTTATCACCGTTGGCCGAAAATAGCAGGATTATCGATAATTACAAGAAGGAAATATTCGATCGACGGGTTTTATTCTGGCAAATGACGCATTTGAACAGCGAGCCATTAATTCTGCGCATTCGCGCGTTACACCACAGTTCCCTCTAGCATATAGGCAAAATGTTTATTTTTGTCGTCAGAATTCACGCTGTTTCAGCCCACCTCTAGAGTACGCCTATTTTAAGCGTGTTACCGCTTCTAGGAAAGTTGTTGGGGATGTGTTCGACGATAAAACGCGGGAGGCTCGTGTGCTCGGGTTAAATCTTATTAAGGTGATTCAATTAGAAACAAAGACTATTATCGCGAATCTATGGAGAGAGTGAAAGTAACTTCTATCTTACATCGCGTATTCTTCCTGCTTCTTGTCTTTTGGTGAGAAGATTTGTGAGAACGGTGGCAGAGTTTCTTTTCGAGCTGACAGAGGATGAGTTACGATCGTTTAATATACTTTGGTGTTTACTATTTCAAGCTCTGCGTTGATAATTCTTTTATCTCGGTCTATAAGCGTTATTTTTAACTTCGATAATGCGTTATATTAAGTTCAAACGTTGACTGAGGAAGACACACTCCTTTGGGGAATTTTCGTGTTGAAGTATAATAATTACGTTGAGAATGTTCTTGTACGAAATTTTGAAATTTTCATTCGACTATAAAACTTTTATATTGAAACTTATACATTTCTCTCTCTCTCTCTCTCTCTCTCTCTCTCTCTCTCTCTCTCTCTTTTTCTCTTCCAATTAATACAGTTCAAATCTTGAAACTTTTAACGATTTTTTTTACTCCTCCTTTGCTAATTTCAATTTCAATTTTTAATTTAGTTCGAAACTTTCTTTAATAATAATTCTAAGTACGGAGAGATTTTGAAAATTTGTCGAAATAAACCCTTCGATTTTTGTTATTATAAATTTATCACAGAAGGAAAAAATTTCATCAATACAAATATATTTAATGAGGTAATAAAATAATATTACGAGGCAAAATTATAATACAATAAATCTCGCTTCTCATCCTAATTCGACTAAAGAGCTTCGGGCAATCATGGAATGACCAGAGAACAATTATTAACGCCAAACAATGTGTAACGTGTATCGAGCGTATTATCCAAAAACGTTTCATTGTCGCAGGTGTTATTAAAGCCACATCGGCTAGCCTGTGATAAAGCAGCTCGAGTCAACAACGGGGAGTGACAACCATTATTCCTGACTCTTTGCAATTTAATTAAACGGTATCAAAATTGTTCGAGTTGAACAATTGAATCGAATTACGAATCTTAAACATTAGCCCTGAGTTTCCAAGTTTAAATTTCTATCCTGAAACGTATTTTGTATTCAAAACTTGGGATGAAAATATAATTTTGCATTACGTCGAAGAAGTGGTTGTTAAAGAAAATTTATGTTTTCTTGATTGAGATATTCAGTTGTGAATTTGATAAATTGTTACTGTAAACAATTATCAGTTTGAAAATGAAATGAATGATTTGAGAAATGCAAAAATCTTTTGTGTCAAAATGTAAACCTTAAAACGTGTTGCTTTTAAGTGAAATGATCGTTAAATATTTGAAAAAGAATTAATCTTTCGATGCTCGAATTTTTTTGTTTGTTAAATTTTTGACACACAAGGCACGATGCACACCTTTTCAGTCATACTGATATTAGGTATATTTTATAATTTATTTTAATTCAATTTTTATTCGTTTTTAAAAATTTGTATTATCGCGGTTCTGTTTTTGATATTTTTCGTATCAAAATGCAATGAATAATTATGTTAAATAATCATTACATACGTTTATTTTAGAATCATAAATGAATAAATTGAGGACTGCAAAGCAATAGTATATTCAAATTCTATTTATATTAAATTTCGTAATATAATTTTCATAATGTTTCAAATTAATATAACGTTGCATATAATTAAAAATAGTAACTTTGTAATAAGTGCAATTATATTACATTTGAATACATTTATTTATTTTTATAATTATTCTTAACGAATATAATTTATTAATTATGAATTAATCACAAATTCAAGGTGACTATAATTTGTTACGAAGTGTTTACAATTTCGTGCATTACGTAATTCTGTTACTGTTATATTTTACTATATTTAGATATTTAGATACTATATTTAGATATTATTAAATCACGAAATTCAGATTCTATTTATTTCTGAAATAATTACCAGTTATGTTACATTTTAATCATCGAAATGTTTATAATAATTATATCGATTCTACGATTATATTTACGTGTTTCATAAATAATTAATCTCTCGAGAGATACGTTTAAATAAAATAAAAATCAAATATTTGGAATAATATAAAATTTTCCAGGGATATTTAATTTTTCCAAATAAAAGATTTCATCATTTGCGTCGATCTTTTTTTTTTTCTCTCTTTTCCCCTCTCGTCTCTTCAACTATTTTATACTCCAACATTAATTAATTCATCCCCAATGAGATTAAATTCGCGTCGAAACTCGCAAATTTCAATATTTAAAAAATCAAACGCGTACAACACGCTTCACGGTAAATTTCCATCGTGCAAAATATTCTTTCCTCGATTTAAATTAAAACAAATTTCATCTCCTGCGGTAGTACACCGTATCAAAACCGTTGACAAGCTTGATACCGTAAATTTCGCTCGTGCCAATAAAAGATGACTTCTCGACAACCCGCCAACAATTTACATAATCGCCCGCTTTCAATATTTATTCCGCGTGAAACAATGAAACATGCTTGACGTTTCCACAAACGAGTAATTAAAGAGTACGCTCGCGAACGTGAGATTTTCGAAAAGTTTCACCCAAAGCGACGATCGTTCGGCCAGCTCGAGAGAAACAAATTTTACGCGCGAAACTTGGAATTTCGCAAAGACGCAACCCGCTTCGAACTCGATTCCGCGAGTCGAGTCGTTAATCGTGAAACTGTCAAGAACTGGAAAACCTGCTGGTATACCGTTCGAACGGAGTTGCTTTTCCAATATTTAAAAGTTTCGACGAGAAATAAACTGGCCACACTCGTTAGGGGCTCCAGAATTTCAGAGACATGGTTTTTAACCGTGGTTTAAAATTATATATCTTCTGAAGAATTCTCGTCGAGGAGAGAATTTTCTCGTTTGGGGATTCTAAAGAGAGCATTATTCCGGAATTTCCAGTATTTCGAAGAAACTTGATTGAAAAGCTTCTTTTTGAATAAAAATGTTTCAATCTTCGTGGATTTTCTGGCTTGAAAATGAATGAAATTGTTGAAATCGCGATAAATAGAGAAATTCTTTGGTTTCTGAAGCGTAATTGGACAATTTTCACTCGATGATACATCTATGTAAAATTAAAAGTATATACCAAGTGCCATACCAATTAATATGCAATTTTTGTGTACTTTGTTTATTATATAACCATTTATTAAATCTAAAGGATTTTTTTATGAAAAATATACGATATATTTTTCTCGAATTCCAAAGTTGTAATTTCTTTCAATAACAATAAAAACAAAATTCCAGAAAGAAAAATTAAAATTGCGTATAAGCACGTCAGTTTGAAACCATTCACTAAAGAAATCAAGTGAATAAAGATAAAAATAAAACGCAAAAACGAGATTCAACAAAATCGAAAGATTCACAGTGCAAAAATATCAATCCATTCGTTCTATGTTTATTTTCTCAAGTTCCATTCCAGCAAGAAACGTAATAACGCGAGTGTATGCGTATTACCTTTATAAAAAGGTAGAAGGGAAAGTCTGATCCACGATAATTCCTATTCAAATCAAAAGACTATTTTAACTTTAAAATAGTTATCTTCCCAGCAAGAACAAACAACGAGCTGGAAACAAAGATTTTCCTCTGAATGACTGAGAAAGGGTTACCTCATTACGGGGATTAAAATTCCTCGACCTCTTAATTCGCCAAAGTTTATACGCGAATTTAGTTAAACTCCAATAACTTTCATCTTCGTTTTATTCCACAAGTTTTTGATCATATTCATTTCTCTATTTCTTTCTTTTTTATTTTTTTATTTGCTCCGTGTTTAAACTCGATATTATCGGAAAAATTTGCGAACTTGGTTCGATGAATCGTATATACTATAAATGTGCTCGAATAATTAGAACAAGCACTTCTTTTCAGAGATTGAATGGAATTTTTTGATTTGATTTTCGATCGAGATCGCAAATTTAAAACTTTTACTTTAATACGCTTCTTTGTGATAAATGAAGTTATCACAAAATATGATGGAAATAGAACGAATGAGAGATATCTGCGTGATTTGAAAATCTACTTTATTAAAACTCTATGTACAATTAAATTTGTCTTTTTTAACTTGATATTTCTCAAAAAAAAATTTTTTGAAGCTCGTTCTTGATTCCAAATATTCGATAAAATATTAATTATACTTTGTTTCGTTAATTTAATTAAATTCCACGTGATTGATATGTTTTATCATGAAATTGAATGTAGAATTTTGAATCACAAAATATGATGAACGCAAAATTAATAATTTCTAATCAAAAATTCTAGAAGAAGAGATTTTCTAGACCATTTTAGAACATTCGTCATATTACGAAGAAAAATAAAAAAAAAATGAATAATACTTTAGAGAAAACAGCGTCTATAGAAGCAGATATAAAGCAGCTGAATCAGCCAAACTATTGTTTGAAAACTAAAGAAGAAGACTCGTGCTTCTGCTCCAAATCATGCAGAAATTGCTACTAACAGTTCTAGAAGAATCGTATGCTCTAAATTTACAACATAGACAGGAGTACATCAATGTAATAACAATTTTAAATATGAATTTAAAATACGAGTATAGACTTTATTCTTTAAAATGAGATTGATGTTTTCTCTAAAGTTACGTAACAAACGTAATCCCGATAATATTTAAATTATATTTCACAAATCGTATGGAAATCCACGTCGTTAAATTCTTCAAACTTTAAACATATTTCGCCAAACTTCAACAAAACTTGACGTGTTACTTGAATCAACTTCGCTAAACTATTCATAAATCCTTTCCCTCCTAACAAAACACGAACTAAACTACATCTCCAACTTTGTAACAACTATTCTACTAAAAAATTCAATCTATATAATATATTATACATATCATACTTTCGTGTAAATAATAAATAAACATAAAACCCTTGAACCTTTCCATGCTCGATTAACTAAACGTAAATTTCCTTTTCTTAAATTTTATCGTTTTAATTTTAAACGAAAACCATTTAATACCACCATTAAATACCAAGAAAGTATTTTCTTCTTTAAAAAATTACAAAAAGCGTAACGTTTGAAACAATATTTAAAATAAAAAAAATAAACATTTCTCGTTTAAGAACAGAAAAAATTCTCTTAAAATGATTAATGAAAGATCGCGGTATATAATCCCGCGACAAAAGGGTGAAATTCTTCCAAGTTCATTAACTTCTTACCAGCCCACTGTACAGGATATCCCGGAATTTCTCACGAGGCCGCGAACTTGATAATAAACGCCACGAGTATCCGCGAGTATGGCGTTGCCTATCCTCGCAACGGCGACGTGCGCCCCATAAATTGCGCCCTCGCGGGATACACAAGCGCGAAAACTTTATTCTTTCCCCGTTTCGATTTCTCGCCCGCCCCGCTTATACCCGGCCACCGTATGCAAATATCGCCTCAGCCGCGTCGGGACGGTCGAATTCTTGCCGCAATTTTCTTGCCCCCGCCCTTCCCTCGATCCTCGATACCGGGGAAGATCGACGAAAAAGCGTTTTATACGGGGATGAAAGGCTTCCGTGTGCACCCCTTACGTCGAAGAGAGGAATATTTTAAAAGAAATTGAAGATTATGGCACCGTGTGCGATGTTCAAAGCTATCAAAGAAGGTAGGTTAAAGATTATACTTGTTATGATAATTTATGCGGAATTCCTTTTTTTTTCGCGCGTTTCTCTTTCATTGTTTTTCTTAAGGAGAACAGGACAGATATTTGGATAATGTCTTTATGTTAATTTATGGTAATTTGGATAATTGCCATAATTTATTATTGCAATACATTGCAAGCAAATAATATATCTTTATATTTTTAGGAATAAGAATCAATCAAAATTTGATGGAATTTCAAAAAATTAGGAATTGTATGCATATTTTATTTGGATATCAAATGGAACTGTCGAGTCAATAGAAAACATTTCTGCGCGTAATTATAATATATATGTAACATTATAATAAATTATTGTTCGTGTGTTTGAAAGACATGACAATGAATCGTTTGTAAAAATTATTGAAATATTCATGAAGAATTTCTATGGAGATAATTCATCATGGAGAATGTTTCGACGAAAGTAAATCTTTATATTCTTTCACCGTATGAATACGATATAAATTTATTAAATTATCGTGCTTATCGTGCATATCTAACCCACCCTTTATGTATATGGAAGTATACATAAAGTATATTAAAAAAAACAAATTAAAAAAACACTATTGCTTTAAAATTCTTTGAAATTACATTTTCTCTTGATTGTTCATTTATAAATTTTTTAAATATCTAAAAATTTTAAAGAATTTATATACAAAAACACTAATCAATGAAATAGTATATCTACATAACAACGATTAGAATTTTTCTGCGATTTTTAATCCCTTCAAAGAGAATATTTTTTAAAATATTGCTTCTAACTCTCTAAGAACAACTATTTCAAAATTATTAAATTTATATTAAAAAAAGAAAGAAAAGTTTCTCGTATATTCGTCACACTTTTCTTTCTTTCTTAATTAATTTAACGATACATTATGATAAAATTTTTTAGAACAGAAAAAGGATAAAACAACCGACCTATATATCCCTTAATCCACGAATTACGAAAAGCAGTGCCTTCCAAGATGTTTACAATTACTCTATTTCTGGCGCCTGGAAATGCGAAAACGTCGCTCAGCACCTTGGAAACATTAAAGCGTCTTATACACCGCGTGCTATTCCTTCCTGCGTAATCAATTCCATTAGAAATCATAAAAAATCAGGTTACAATGATCAATCGGGAAGTAAGTTGATAAATTGGATAAATTCGTGCGAATAAAAGGAAATATATAGTCTACACGTGATCAGCTATTATACGTTTTAAGAAATCTGTAATTGCTACAACTACAACTTTTTTTAATCATGTTCAATTTTGAATACAATGTTTATCTCTAGGAAATTAAGAAATATTTTTAAAAAAGAAATAGAATTCTTCTTAAAGACACGAAATATTTTATTGACAACGATACGAGATATTCATTATGACGCGAAAAAGTTAATCAATCTGGGAATTTGAAACACATAACCGATGAGAATATACATTGGATGACAGAAACTTCGAAAAATTTCGTGTTCGAAAATGCAGGAAGTTCAAATGTCAATGCGATGAGGACGCGAGAGGGAGAAATTAACTCGTTTTTTCGAGACGAGCGGATATGACGAATGTGGAAAAATTTGTTCTAAAACAAGCCAAAACAATCCGTCAGAGTCTCGTTGTACGATACCTAAATTGTGATCGAGCTCTCGATTTCTATCTCGCTCGAAGATTCCGCGTAATCTATAAATATGCATCGTGCTTGAATTCGCCAGACTTCGGTCACGTTATATACACGTAGCTAGAGAATTAACATTTTTATTTATACCGTTCTTAAATTTCACGTTTTATTACGCGCAATAATTTAACATTTGATGAACTTTTCCTGTATTCACTCGCTTGATGACAGAGATAGAATACATGTAAGCTTTATGATTAAAACTAAACAAAATAGATAATTAATTCTATTGTAAATATATACTTATTTTGCAAAATAATAGAATTATTTAATAAATTCAAATAAAACGTGAGAAGATTAAATAGTCTGTTTTAATTCCGAGAGATTTTTTGAAAATGAATGCATAAAATATATCGAATGTTTATATATGAAAAGACATGTCATTTTTCAATTTTATAAATCCTAATCATTGCATTGTTATAATCAACATCACCCTTATTTCTACCTCAATTATAAATATCGTATTCTATATCCAAAGATATTTAAATCGATGATTTAAATTAATATTTTCTTGGAAATATTCAAGGAATATATTTCCATTTCTAGTTTTCTAATTGCAGCAATGAATACTACAATGAACAAATTGGCACTAGAACGTTCATTCGTTGCATCACGTTTGAAAATATACGCACATAATTTCACAAAGTTATCGTTTAATATCACTGACATAACTAATAAGAAAAATTTGATAAATAAAATAAAAAAAGAACATAGAACAACAAAAAAAAAACAACAATC
The DNA here is from genome assembly GCF_048593485.1 of Apis florea. NCBI lineage: Eukaryota > Metazoa > Arthropoda > Insecta > Hymenoptera > Apidae > Apis > Apis florea. Next base: position 3,612,777 of record NW_028256754.1, read on the forward strand.
ACTGCTAAATTTAACTAAATTTCAAAAGTTAAATTAACACTTTTCATAAAAAATCTTTCGAATGATTAACATTTATAAAATTGATCATGGCTCAAACACATCCTGTCCTATACTTTGTGTATACATCTTTGTTTTGACATTAACGATAAAAACTATTCACCATAACACAATACGTTTCATTCATTGCTTCATTACTGTATGTGATAACAACAACACAAAAACATTCTTTTCCCGGAATATTTCGCAAAACTTCGTCATCGCGTATCCACGTGTGTATATCTCCCCTTATTTACACAAAACATCGCGCATTTCCACGTAACAAGAGACCAAAGCCATTAACTCTGATCACCAATTGAAATTACACTTTGTGCGTCGCGACCGATATTTCGTGGCGTCGTGTTCCTCGAACAACGACAATCGACAAAGCTTGTTTATTCGAGTCCAAGTAACTCACCCGTTCTCTGTAACAATCACGAATTCGATAAATTTCGTAAAACGCGCGACAACGAGACAGGGTTCTACGAAAAGCAGGATATTTTTTATTGCCACCATCGCTGGAAATTCTCAAGAACTCGTTTTCACGAGTTTTTCGTAAATTCTATCGCGGATCATTTGTACACGCGTCCCAGTTCCTTTTCTATCTACGTTTTTCTTCAGAATATCTAACTCTTTCCCTAACTTACAATCGCGAAGTTTTTATTAATTCTAATCTATCATATTTGTTTAAAACGTTTCTGAGATCAAAGATTAAATTTCCTTAAAAATAATGACCCTAATCTCAAGAGCACTCGTAATGGCAATTAACTCTGTTGCTTCAGGATCGTTTCTTCGAAAAAGAAAAGAAATATTAATGTTAATGTTAAGAATTTAATGTTAATGTTATCGTGTCTTGGATCGAGAATAAATATTACAAAAAAATCGAGAATAAACTCACCTCTAACACACTGGAGAAACTGGACAAAGCCTAGGAGCGTGAAAAGGATCATCCTCGTCAGATCCGTAATCCTGCAAGGTAAATCCTGTCCACTTGCCATCCCAACGAGGAATCAAACGAGACGAGCCAAACGAAACTCGACTCAATAATTCACGCACCACATTCGTCGGGTCACTGTACCGTGGATATATCCTTCTCTCACGGCCAACACACAACTCACCGACCAATATTACCCTTAATATAATTTTCAAACAACAGGCCGCGTAGAGATCGTAGAGTACAGTTTCCTGCACTGTTCTCGACCGGTTGGTTGGTCAAACAAGACCGTGGGCCCGATACTCAAGCCGGATCGTGGATACCCGGAACCGGTAGTTCCAAGATTCTCCCACGGAGATCGATCCTCCCGCGGAGCATCCGATCCAACACGCCGGAATCACAGCGAATCCATTGGAAACACGACGACATACACCAAGGGAAGAACGTAGCAAATCTGGATCCAAGGATGGAGGCCGTCAGACGGAAGCGTGTCACACGGAAGGACGAAACGGAGCACGTGCACGCTTGATAAACGGCGGGCTATTAGTGAAAGAATTGGAGGAGAGAAACTGGAGGAATGAATCGGATCCGAGGGCGTCGACAAGGTGCCACTGGCTAGGTAAGAAACTCCTGGTACCCTGAACGAAGCGATATAGCGCGCAAATATACAAATAGGAGGAGGAGGAGGAGGATCGCTCTAGAACGACGCCTTTTATCTTAGAGGCCACGAGTCGAGAGTAACAATCACGTCGAGAGATGATCGGACACACCGTGCACCGTATTTGTGTGTGTGTACTGCGTGTGTTTTCGAACGAGAGCGACGATAGAAACAGGAGAGAGGCCGCGAATAACGTGCCGGGATACCGTGGTGGCACGACGCGATACGACCGATTCGTACGCTCACCCGAAACTAAGCGGTTCGTGGCGAACGGCGCGCACCTGTCGTTCCGCGGGTCACTGCGCATGCTCCTACGAAGGAAGCCGACCGCCACCGCCAGCTCTCGTCCATCCGGGGTGGCGGCAGGTGGGAGAAGCGTGCACACGATCGTGGAAAGGTGGTGGAAACGTCCTGCGAATTAAGATTTCCTGGAGCTGGAGAGTGGATATTATTTCCCATGGAATGTTGTTTCGAATTCGTTTTCTCGATTCGCTTTGATGTTTGATTGTACGAAGTTTCAGGGTATATAGGAATGTTTTCTTGATGAGGGTTAAGTTGGGATAGTTTTTGAATGAAGGGATAATCAGAAGTATTGGGTATTAAAAAATAGTTGGTTAAAATTTTGAGTAAAGTTATTTCTCTGCGTTTCTTGGAGAAGAATTTTTAGTAAGTTTTGTTAATTTTTAATCTCTTTACTTCTTAAAACAACATATATTGATTTTTTGTGTATAATGGGATAAAGAAAAATATTGATGTACTTGATTTTTGCCAAAAATGGAATGACGTTGGTTAATATATAATAAATTAATTTTTAATATCTTTAGAATTTTATTTCCAATTACGTTAATAGAAAATGTATATTTTATTTTCTTTAATAATTTAATTTGCAAATTAACAATTCGAGATTTGAATTAATTATTGTAAAATAATTGTCAATGATATCGAGTTTCTCGAGAATATGAAATAATTTATATGAACTTTCAGTAGAATAAATCAGTGAATGAAGATGCAGCGTGTTATCGACTAATAGTGTATATATGTAGTGTATATATGTATACATACGTATAAATATGTTCTATCTTGAAAAGAGCTCTTCTTTCTTTATGATATCCTTTAGATTTCTAAGTAACTGAAGATGTAAAGATGAGATTTTCTGTATCTATCATGCTTTAGATATCTAATTGAATATATTCATAATCCCATTTCTAGCATTTTTACAAATAATGTGCGAGAAATATTTAGTATCAGATAACAAATTAAATTTCGTTTCAAATAATTAAATAATTTAATTGAAGAAAGAAAATTTTTATTAAAAACAAATTAATCTTATTTAAATTATTTTTTATATTTAAAATCTTTTCTCTTATAAATAGCTTTGAATAATGATAATAATCCATTATATAACCTGTTTGTCAGAGATCAGGATACCCAGATATTATTAGAATCGTTTATGACCACCCTATTGTGGCTGAACATCTGTTACCTTTGGCGTCACGCTATGTGATTTCACATGTTATGGGAACGCCTGAAAGACTTCACTTTTTCATTCCTTAATTCAGAGAACGAATTGTTCTTAAAATAAATACTTTCATCGTTCGTCAAATCAATTACAGAAAAATATTAAATTATTAATATTTCAGATGCCGTTCAATCTCTGAATTTATTATTATACAAAAGGAATTTATTTAAACATTTTATTTTTAGTAGTTTGTAAATACATAGAAATTTTTGTCTCCATAATATTATTTATTCGAATAATAGGTTTTAAACGAAATACTCTTATTCGAATGAAATTGTTTTAATCCATATAATTCTTCGTTGAGACTGTAATCGACAGTGATATGAATTTTCCATCGTTATTATTATATTTTATTATGTTACTGTATTACATTATGCAAATATCTGTTGTACAACGACTTTGGCCATGACGCATATATATGACATAAATAAATGGAATAAAATTACCAAACAAAAAGGACATGCTTATAATTATAAATGCTTGTATTTATAAATTTCTTTTTATAAATACAAAATTCAATTCGTAACTCGTAACTATAAGAGTTGTATAGGAAATATATGAGAAATTAATATTCTCAAAACTATTTACATCGTATGTAAAAATACAAAATAAAAAATAAAAAAAAAACGATTCATCATATCTTCGTCGATTATCAATGATCGATGAAACGATCCCTTTCATGCTAACAAACTAACTATAATCATAGATCGAACAAACGTGTTCAAATACGTTAACCAACTATTTACAGAATTCCCGATTCATAATTAAAACATTAAATCGAATAGAAATTGACTCATCCTCTATCAACGTTACCTCGTTCAAACTCGAATAGCTCACGTTCGGACACCTAAGTGGATTCAATCGACGGGAGTTCATTTAATCGGTCGCTAACTAAAATTTCGTCTCGATAAATGGAGTCTGGATAAATGGAATTCCAGTGTACTCCGTTTCGAAAAACAGGAAAACACGCACTTGTTACGCGATTCTGCCGATTCGTTTGTTTACGACGATCCGTCAGCTGGAGTACGTTTAATTAACGGAGTACGCCTTTATTACCTATGAAACAAACGGACTGGACAGCATAGAATTTCTTTCGGGCAAATGAATTTTCTGGTTGGCAACCGGGCTACTGCTAATTACTCGCCCGCCTGCTTATTAGTATAAGAGTGGGTAATTGGGCCAGACAAAAGAGACAATGTATATGTTACGTCAAATTAAAAATGGCCGTGAATCCTCGTGTAATGCGTATACTACCGCTCGAAAGAATTAAATAGAACGTTTTTCATGAACTTGGTAATACTTTATAATCCTCTTGTTATATTAATACGCATTTAATTTTAATTAATGTTTGTATATATGAATAAATTGTTGGATAATTTGAAACACGATGTATTTCTGTTGTAGATTATTTTTTTAAATTATTGACAACTATTTATAATTATCATTATCTATTTTTATCGTCACGACACTATGTTTTTCGATTCAAAAGAGGATATAAATAATCAGACAAAAAGTGAGTTGTAATAATTACTCTAACATGTCTTATTCAATTTGAAAATATCTGAAACAAATTGTCAAACAAATGATATTGATGTAATGAGTTCTCTATTTTTGAAACGAAGCATACATTTTTGGGCGGAAGTGTATAGCAATTTGAAGTTTTTTTTCTCAAACAAGTTTTTTTCATCAAAAAAATACGAATAGCCCATTCGCGTTGCGTGGATTTACGAATTTCCTTTTTCTTTTTTCCCTTTTCCTTCCTCCTTTTTCGTCTGGTCACGAACGCTGATCTTCGACCGGTGATTTTATCAGAATTCCACGAACTCGACGATTCTTTGCCTGAATCCATTCAACAGGAGGCGAAGATATCAGCGTTATGAAATGTAAATCCTAGGAAATGGAAAGAAAATACCAGGCAACTGTGATTAACTATTCCGGCTTCCCATCTCGACGTTTTCAAAACCATACAGCGATACAAATTCGTATTTGTTATAAATACTCGACTCGATAATTGCTTCATTGTTAAACTTTCATGTTTTTTTTTATTTTGTTTTTTACACTTTCACTTAGTAACACGTAGATGAAAGAAATTGTTATTTTCTTTCTTTTCTTTTCCCCCTTTCTTTCTTTTCCATTCGTAGAAATAATGCGGATTTTGAATTTGAAACGCTTTTCGTGAAATTCTCAGGAATATCTCTAATTTAAAAAAGATGATTTAATTAAAGAATTCTTGCTTAAAGTAGAAGTTTAATTTAAATAACTGAGCAAAAATAAACTTAGATAGGGGACTCTTCCTTTTTTTTTCGTGGATAGTTATGTTAATTTGATAAGCAACTGGCCTACTTTTTCAGAAGGTACTTCTTGAAACTTCAATGAAATTAATTTTTCTTTTGAAATTGACTCACTCGTCTTTAATGTGCATCCGAATATATTATAGATTAAATTATCATTTTTATCATATTTCTATCTCAATAAATTTCAATTTAAATTGCAAAATAAAAATAAAAAGTTTCTTTTATTTTCTTTATTTAAATAAAAATATATATATATATATTTTTCCGCATATTTTTCTTTGCATCTAACTCTTTCTGCTCCTCAATATTATTACTAACAAATGGTTACTGCTTCAACATCTCGATAAAACGTCGTACAAAGTCTCTCGATTATTACTTTTCGATTCTCGAGCATCTCTCGAGGAATCAAAGAAACCAACTGTACATACACAATCGAGCTTAACTTTTTAATTCAATCCATTCAATCCACTATCGATTTTTCCGCTCAAACGTCGAGAATTTCCTTCGTCGATAAAGAGTGGATGAGAGTTTGTCATTGAAAAGGGTCGCTGATAGAAGGCCAAGGCCGCCCACTCGAAACCATCCATCCACTCGCAATTTCATTATGCCCTTACACGAATTCTCTCATAATGAATGCATCAGGGAATAGAGACACGAGGATCGAAAAATCAAGAAAAATCGCATGGATTTTTTAAACAAACATCAAAAGAATTGGAACGATGTCGACTTTGAATGAAATTTTCTATGTCGATTCTCGTTTAGATTGAAATAAAATCGCTTGAAAACAACTTAAAAAAAGGATTCTTTTTTTCAGTCAATAATTCTTAAAAATGTTTGCTTTTTAAGTAAAACAAACATCCTCATATTTAATTATTTTTTTCTTCTGTTTCTCTCACATCCTTACACAACTGTAGCAAAATCCATTTACAATAATCACATCTCAGCAGCGAGGTAGAAAATCAACAGATCCACCACTACACACGTAATACGATACACACAGTATTACATTTATACATAGATATCCACGGATGTGGATCAAGGATCCTTTATCCTCATATTTGAAAAACCATCGCAAAAAAAGACTCTTATTCTCTATAGAATACTACTATCTTACAAAAGATAGGAGGACAAGATAAGCCGTGCTGTCAACGTCTCATCGCATGTTCCAATTAAAACACATACATTTAACTCTTCTTCCGACATCAAAGACTTTTTCTCTGTCCATTTTTACCGAATAAGATAACAGTTGAACGTTCTTTATAACAGGGACGAGGGACAGAGAGAATCTCGTTAATCCATTAAAAGACGACGCAGTGTGAAACGACGGTTTACGAAGCTCACTTCCGATGACCGTTGAATAATAACGACGATCAAACCGTTTCCTGTTTGAAAACGCTTCATCACGGGGAATAATCTCGTTTTCTGTTCTGAGAAAGAGGTCGCCAGAGAAAAAGCTCGAGGGTCGGGCTGTTTCACGATACTAGATGTACATCCTGTCTGTTTTTCTTTCATTGTAAACGTCAGAAAATCCCTCTCTGGCCCTCCCCGAGAAAAACGATGTAAAATAAGAAAAAGGAAGAAAACCCTGCGCGATCATCGTGTTCCATACGGATCAGTATGTTCGTAATTCCAGAGTTACGATGCTTCTTTCTTGGATCCCATGCGAAGAATGGAGAGGAGAATGGAGCTGTACACCTCGGTGGTATAATGTCTTGTTACACCTTGTGATCCAAGGTTTGTTCTGTTAAGCCGATAATTCCTGGTTACGCTTCGAGGTTAGAGGTTTTCTGCTTTTTTTTTTTTTTCCTTTTTTTCTTTCTTCCTTTTTTTTTTTTTTTTTTTTGCTCCTCAGCTCGTTATCTCGCTGCAAATGAGCAGTTTAGTTCGGAATAATTGTTAATTCCCGTCTATAAAGCACGATAAAGGATCTTTGTTGAGATTTCAAAGGGAAATGGTTTATTGCGAGGAGTTAATTAATTGGAAGAGATAGAAGGAAGAGGAGTTAGTTTATCGTGTCTATTTTTATGGTATGGTAATTAATTTGTTTTCTTCTTGTGTTTCTGTGTGTTTCCAACTTTTGTTTATAAGTCTTGAGATGCTTTTAATATTATTATATCAATAATTTATATCAATAAAGACAAATATTTAGATGTATATTTGGTACTTAATATTATTTTAATCTTAACTCTAATTTTTTTGTGCACCAATCTTATAATAGACTACTAGTATCTATATTTAGATTTTTAGAAAAGTGAAACAAGTATCATTACTATTATTCAAAAGTTATTCAAAATATAATTTAATTAATTATTTGAATAAAAATTTATTTCTACGGTATCCAATTCTGATCGAGATGCAAGATGAAAATATAAACTTGATGTTATTTTCGTATCATACGTCGAAACATTTCTAATCTTCTCTTTGCAAACGCAATCGATACGAGACTATTTCCATTATCGTTGATGCCGCAAACCATAATTCAAGTAATGCGGTCTCATTACAGTTTCGTATGAGAAATTACAGCCAAGTTGTATCGCGTACGCGACGCACGTGTGATGTTTTACTTATAATCGAGTTTCGTAAATGTTTCACCGTCGATATGAAATTTCGTCTCATCGCGGCTTTGCATTATAATGAAAACGGAAACGCGGTCGAATAGCCGAAAGTTAAACGACTTTCATCGAGAGTTAAACCGACGTATCACGCGTAAACGTTGTTACGCGAAATGCAAAACAAACGTTCTTCAAACGTGAGAAACGATCCTCCAGAGACATCATTTACTGAATCGTAGAAATATTATAATTTAGTTTATCATACCTATGAAAAATGTTCTTCATTTGTAATAGGATATATTTGTAAAATAAATACTTGTTAGAAATATAATTAATCTCAGAATTACTTTCTATTTAATAATATTTCAAACTTAAGAATAAAACATTCGTTATAATACATACATTAATTAAATTGTTGAATACTGATATTTTTGCTTTAAACATTTCGTGAAAACCTCGTGGATTTCGTGAAAATTAACGCAATTTAACGCGAAAGTAAAACGTGAAAATTTAATTAAATAATAAAAAGTACAATATAAATTCTCTGTCACTGTAAAATACTAGAATGCGAATAGTTCTACTTTTCTCTCCCTCTTCTGGAACCGAAAAAATGAAATTTAAAAAAGCTTTGTTTCACTTCTTAAACACCACGACACGTTTTCACTTCGAATATCTCAACATTCTTTTCTTCTAATATCTCATTAAATTTCTCACTAAATAAAAAGCATTGGGTTTTTCAATCACTTTTAATCACAAAATACTCTCCCCAAAGATAGTGCAAACGAACGCACTATTTCTCAGCAACAAAATCAAACCAGCTATAATTAATTCGCATTTGCATGCTACGCGGACCCAAGATTATTTCACGAATAACTTTTCGAAAGCTCCCAGTGTCAAAGTCTACAGCCACGTCTCGTATCAACTTCTGCTCCTCGGAATGGAAACGGCTGTGTAATTCTTACTCGAACACGCGCGTAACGTCCAGTGTAAATTGCCAAGTTTAATTCATCGCGATACATTACCATAATGTCGCGCTCGCGATAAATATTAGCACAGTATTTAATTAAGAAGGGACCGAGGCGGTCGCCTGTACAATCATTCCCGCCAACCGAATGAAATCGCCACGATCGTATTAACTTCCCCTTACGAAGAACTTTCTCTCTTTCTCCACCTTTGCTCGCCTAACGCGTCACCTTTCCTTCTCCTATCTCGTGGCGAACGCGAGTGAAATATACGCGAATCCCAAATAAACTTTCCTTGGAAAAACGACGTTCCTCTATCATGGCTCGTGAGAACGGGTGGATCGTTTACATTGGCTTTCCTAAGGCAATGAGGTATTATTCCGTTTCGGTCAATGGCGTAAAAAGAAAGGACGAGAGGGAGAAAAAAAAGGGAAAAGGGTAAACAATGAACCACTTATTTATTCCGAGCAAGGAGGGATTGGTCATCGCGTGAAAGAATTTTGAGAGTATTGAGTTTATGGATAATTTGAATTATATGTTACAGTCAATCGTAGAAATATCTTGCGTATCTTTTAAAATATTTTTGTTATGTTTCATAAAACTTTTGTGTATGTAATGCACGTGTAAAATTCTTTTTTAACGAAATATCGTTTTAAAGAGAGATGAGATCTTTCGTTCTTTTAAATGTAAGTTTATAGTAGGTAGGAAGGTAGGAAATTTTTATAAAAATTTAAAAGAAATTTTAAAATATGATTAAACACTTTACGATTGATTTGTAAAAATTTCATACTAGATTAGAATATCAAAGGATCAGGTCTTGGCAAAATGAACTAATTTTATATATAATAATTTAAGCTGAAACACGAAAAATCATTATGCACGAAAAGCTCAAAGTCGAAACCGTGGAAAACAACGTTGGAAAAAAAGTAGCAAGAACGGTCAAAATCCGGATTTCCAGTGTTAAAGAACACTGGAACATGCATGTACCAACTCGAGCACTCTCCTCACATATTCTTCAGCTAGATACATCCTTCCTAATTAGTACCCAAATTATCCTCGCCGTATCGTCCAAGTTACTGCGCGCTGAGATAATCCAAATTTCTCGTGGATTTCTTCGTTTAAAACGTTTAACAGCGTTGAAATCAATTCATCGTGTATCGTTAACGCGGCCACGAATTGTCGTCTTGGAAATTCGAAACGCGCGACAATTTCGAAAAGCCGGTCGGTGAACCAGACCGAGTAATTGCTACGATTTAACGAACGCAGCGTGTTCTCTGGTCGAACCTGTAAAGTCGTTTATATTTGCCCATCGAATCACGTCCACGAAGTTCCTCGCTTCGTATCCACTCCGCTGTTTTTAAGTTGCAATTCCACGATAAAGTTGCCTGGCTGTCAAGTGTCTACTAATTGGTGCAGCTGGCTCAAGTAGAAACGAACGCTGCTGCCCCCTTCGAATTGTCGACGATCGTTATATCATCGAACAGCCTGTTTCGAGTTTCAAAAACGAGGAAAGATTGTATTTTTCGTTTTCCTTTTCTTTTTCTTTTTCCTCCCCTTTGTTTTTTCTCTCCTGATCGAGTAATAAGTTCTTCAGCGCGATGCAAGTAAACGAGTTCTCTAATTTAGCAAAATTTTCTTTTTTTCAATCCATCATGAATTACTGGATACATTCGATACATTTATACCATAATTTAGATATATTAATATTTATAGATATATAAAGTATTAATAAATATTCAATTGTCTTTTATAAAAATTGTTTTTGTATTTTTGCATTTTAATCATTCATCATATTACCGATAAGATAAATAATAAACGTTTCTCATTGTTGAGAAATTGTTGAAGTTTTTATTAACGAATTATTATTTATGAAAATTGAGATACGAAAAGTCAAATTCCATACGAAATCAAATATTCATAAATTTTGAAAACTGCAATTACCAGTAATCCAGCAATTTCATAGACTAACATATGTCCTAATATTTATGAAGCATGTATTTTTTTTCTTTCTCTTTTTCGTAAATATCTTCATTCCAGAAAAAAAATAATTAAAAAAAGGAAGAAGAACATAGAGCACAAAGCCCCTCATTACCGTGTTAACAATGAAAGTTACACGATACTCGTTATCCAAAATTAGAAACAATATATTATTTCGACATAGCAAAGAGTTATCACATAGCACACAGAGAGGTGTTCGGTAATTAAGTCGCAATTACTGCACCGTTAACTTCCTTTTGTTCGACGACAAATTTTAACGTCCATTTCTTTTTTCTTCTTCTTCTTCTTCTTCCTTGTCACTTTCCAAACGTAGAATAGCTTGATGAGCTCATCCGTTTACGATTATCAAGGAATCGAGGGCAATCGAACTGAATCAAAGTCTCTCCTCGTCTACAGAAACGCAATCTGAATTGCTTGCTCTCCAATTTCCACTTGTCTCATGTAATTGGATTTTTACTCTGGATAACGGTCTTTCATAGAACAAAGACTCGAAAATATGAAAATCTTGGTGGAGCTCCGGTTATTATCTCGAATTATTAAAGCCGTACAATTTTGCAGCAAGCGAAATTAATAGAACTATTTCAAGGTTTTCGTAACTCCCGACTTTATTCAGACGGTAGATCAGTTTAGTTGAAATAAAGAATAGAATTCAAACTTTAGATAAAGAATAAAGATTTTTAATAAAATATAGAGATTCATTTAATTAGGAAGTTAACTCGAAATTTACAAAATAAACGTAGAATTAGAAATTTTATTGATAAGTGCAATATTATATAAATATACGATGTAATATCATTTTAAAAGCACTTTAAAAGCCATTTCAAAATTCATTAATAAATGGAACATCAATTCCAGTGAATGAACTTCTAAGTAAAGTTCAGACTAGAAGCTTAATCAACTCAACCCTGTAACATAGTCATCTTATTAGAAGTCTAATGCTTCTAATAAGTTCAACAACTACACGTTTACTATCCACTACGACCAATATAAAATATGCTACCATAAAATCTATAATTTATCTGCGTTATTTTGGACATCACACATAAAATATACACAATACTATCCTTTCTTATTTTGGCACACGTTCTGGTAGGTATGATATTAAAAATGGAACCATAACTTTTCCGAAGAAAGGGGATTACTACCACAAGAATATTTTCATCAGGAATATAGACCATTTCTTGTACAAGAGAAGGACAAAACAACTGTTTTGATCATTTTTTATCTCTTGTGAGAAAGATTTTTATTCCCAATATTAAAATAAAAAAGCTATATAATATTTTTCTTTAATAATTTTGTGATATTTTACTTACGATAAATAAGTATTGTATGCTTCCAGTCTTTACTGTGAGTTACATAAAAGTAATAAAATATTTTTAAAAACTATATGCAATTACTTAATATAAAGTAATAATATAATTTTGATTCAACCATATTGATTATATATTTATAAAGTTAAATTTGAAGTTATTACTTCTTATTTTTAATATTTTCTTTTGCTTAAATTAAATTCATTTGCACGTTATAATATAATTCAAAGGCAAATATCATTCGTAAATTAATATCTAAAACTTCCATTTAATCTTTCAAATTTCACAATGCCATTTTTATTTCAAATTCTAAATGATATTTAAAATTTTTTAAATTTTTAAAATGAAAAAACCTTTCAAGTTATATTTCGGTTCCCACAATTACTATATTTTTTCATTTTCAACAAATCGTTCCTAATTAAACGACTTAATCGATCAAAGAATCATTTTCATAAAATTATCATCAGAATCGATAGATGGACGATTCGCACGAGAACTTTGCTCGGAACTTCGCTTCAAAACTAGCTCGATTCCGCGTTTGTGCCGTCGAAGCATATCGTAACTCTGGGAACTCGCAGATTCGCGACGGGGGAAAGGAACAAAAGCGAATTAGCGATTTCTATCGGCGCTTCTGCGATTGGAATGAGAACGTAGCAAAATCCAGGCCGCGGTTACGACAACCGGCCGTTCGCACGGCAGACATTGCCTCTTCTTTTTCTATTGTTATCCCACGAAACTTGGAGGATTATTAAGTTTAGTTGATTTCATCCGGGCTTGAATCGAAATTTAAATTACACGTTGATCATACTTGTGATTTTAAAAAATTTATTCATTTTTGGTATATTGTTTATAATTAAAAGTGGACAGAATTCTTTTTCACAATTTTTTAATATGAATTGACATTTTTAATATAACGGATTTTCATTGATTCTGATTGATACTTTTTCAATATATAATTTATATAATTTTTTTGTTTAAAATAATGTAGATGAAAAAATTCGAATTAGATATGGATCAGATTAAAGGAAATTTGTACATTGCACAATTCACATAATGATCGTTATAAAAATGTTTGCTATAAATTTGCATGTTTAAAATATAACCCATACAATCAAATAAATATCTATTTTAAATTAGTAAATTTAAATTATTTTAAATCAAACTTAATTACGCATTAATTATATCGTTATATCTGACAGGAGTAATAAATTCAGTTAATATATTCTGAAATAAATCGATTTTAAAACAATCCTCCCAAATGATCAGTCCAGCGTTTATAATGACAAATATTTATATTAAATATTTCACATAATTACCTTATATTTGCGTATCTTAGTTTAAAATTTTTTACAATCAATGTAACGAAAAAAATAAATAAATAATTTAAAAATAAAAATATTGAAATATTTTTGAAATAAAATATATTAAAAATTACACATATTCGCTTTTATTGAAAGTCAATTTCAATTGATTCTATGCCATTATCATCCCCCATTGTTCCACTGAATGAAACTCTAATTATAAAATTGCTTCTCCTAACTCAACTACAATGATATATTTTTTTTATTAGAAAGAAATTTTCACAGATTCCGCCATCCTTTCTTCTTTTTCATCGTTCAATCTATTCCTTCCATTTTTTCCATCTCTCTCCATTCTTTTCCAGTCGAACTTTTTACTCTTGGTTGCTCGACAAGCTAGGTTATTATGACGGCGTGCATGTCAAGCATCACTTGACATTATTTTTTTCGTTTTGTCGTATATTATGCCGTTCAAACGCCGCCAAATATCCGTACGTTGATTCGGTACTTTTTTTATTATCCTCTTTTCTTTTATTAATCCTTCTCGCGATAAAGAACGAGTTGCAAAAATTATTTTCTCCAAGTTTGTTTTAGTATTATTTCACGTATATTCGCGCTATAATATTATCCACTTATAATATTATACCTAATAAGTTTGAACTTATTTTATTTGACATAAAAGAATAACAATTTAAAATAATAAACTATTGGAATTATTTTATTATCCTTATTTATTTTTTCTTTGATTATGGATGATCTATGGATGAATAATATAAAAAATAATTTCAATTTCAAGAAAAATCTTTCGTTTGTAAATCAATTCATGATTTGAAAACAATATCTTATTAAATAAAGTAGATAAATTTTATCATATTGATATACTCTCGAATAATGTTTATTGGCTTTCCCTCATTAATTTGTATTTTCAGGATCGATGGTTGAAATACTATAATTAATTTGTTATTCCATATTATTCATCTCATTATGGACCGACGTAATTCTGATTCCACGATAAATCGAATTAGTTTTTCTTCGTTCCCTGGTGATTTTTATTCAGCCATTAGGGTGTAACCACCGTTGAATATCCGTACTGATCACCGACTCGGTTCATTTCCTCTTTACTTTTTCTCCTATTTTACAATTCTGATTTGCTTACTATTACCACAGATATATTTCTTTTTTCCTTTTCTTCTTTGTGCCAATTACATTTTCATTGTATCATCAATCTCTATATTGCGAATAGATAATAGTTAAAGTTAACAAATTACAATCGGTATTATACTAAATAAATATTTAGAGTAAAGAAATTTATTTTTAAGAAGTATGAAAAATATCTCTCATTGAATACGATTATATTATTTCTAATAACTCATACAAAGATTAATATAAATTGACAAATAAAAATAATTATTGTAAAACTGATTAAATAAAAAATTGTGTATAAGAATGTGTATTAAAATAATTTATAAAATAATTTATGTATGTATTTTTGATATATGATAAAAAGTTGTCCACATCAACATCACAATTAACAAATATTACACATTTCTGTTCAAATATTCGCAGCAAATGTAATATGCTTAATTAAAATAGATTTGAATTATTATTACAAATTATTACCACAAATATTACCAAATTAATGATGATTACCAAATTATGGTCGCTCTTCGTATTCTCTAATTATTGTTTTTATGTTACCAATACATTAATAGTAATGCAAGCCAAATTTAATTACTTTTCGCAATCAATAATCATATGCACATATAATATACACAAATGAATTTGTAATAATATATTTCTTTCAAACTATTGTTAAATAAAACTAAAACTCTGATTCAAAAAATATGATTTTAGATAAATATTGAAACAAAAATTATCGAAATGGAATAAAATTTCAAATCCATCAAAATCACAAAGAATTAATATTTAAAAAAAAAAAATGACTGCTTGCATAGAGGATTTATCTATTGTATCATTTTATCGTCAAAATCTATTCTTTTTGAAATTATTCAATTTTTTTGCATTATTTAACATTAGATAATAGACATTGTAAAATCATACATAAGTTTGATAATTTCATGAAATTTTTATTAATTTTTGAACTGCTGAAAATTCTTTTCTCTTCTTACTACTTACTATTTATTTTCTAATATAAAATGATTCTTTAAGAAATTTAACTCGAGGTTCTTGAAAAGTACAAAATTCAAACATTGAAATAATTCCACGAAAATTGTTTCACAAAGATCCTTTTTCGCAAAGAGTTAAAAAATTTATAATAATTCAGTGAATTGTTCAAACACTTATAAACGACGATGTACACTTTGTAATAAACGTCATGTCAAAACACACGTATATATACATACGTATACGATTGACGACACCAACCGAGAAAAGTAATTTCCAAAAAATAAACAGCATAATGTAACAAACGATTCGAATCAAGGGGGTAAGATCGTCCCTTTTTTTTTTTTTTTGTCTCACTGAATTCGATCCTGGATGGAAAGTAATGGCGAAAATGAATAAGGGAACGTTGAACAATGAAGAGAGGTTGTCCCCTTCGCCGGCACCTATTTGCCAGATTGTGCAGCTTTTGTCCACTCGAATCAGTCGGCTAACAAGTTTCTCCTCCCTTATCCATTCGAGTTGCAAAAAAAAAAAAAAAAGAAAGAAGAAAAAATAGATTTAACGTTCAACCCTCGAATGAAAAGTCGTTCCTCTATCGATTACGAACAAACCAAAGAAAGAACGTTTCAGGGAAAAGAAGAAGAAGAAGAAATAAAAAGATAGAAAAGGAAAGATGAAAGAGAGAGGAGAGAAAGTAGAAGAGATGAGGAAATAAAACGAATGAAAATGAACGGGAAGAAGAAGAAGAACGAAGTCTTTCATGACCGATGGAATTCGTTAAAATGGAAAGGTAGCGGAGGTGGTGGTACGGCATGAAAACGCGAGTTGAAAATATCGTGTCAATATTTGCGAGAAACGTTGGCGAAAAAGGCCCGTTCCGATGGAAGATGACGTCGGATTTCTTGCCTCG
The DNA here is from genome assembly GCF_048593485.1 of Apis florea. Classification (NCBI taxonomy): domain Eukaryota; kingdom Metazoa; phylum Arthropoda; class Insecta; order Hymenoptera; family Apidae; genus Apis; species Apis florea. Next base: position 3,629,372 of record NW_028256754.1, read on the forward strand.
CCACGAGAATTTAATATCGGACGTCCTAGTTCCTCGAACTAACACCGAAGAAACCACCACACTTCGCCTTGGGGATTACTCGGCCATATGCGTAAGATTTCTTTGTAACGAAAAAGAGGCAAAGGTAGTTTAGCGAACGGCTTGACCCTCGTTGATGGAACGAGGTTGAACGACGAGGGGCGAAAAACCCTTTAGAACAACGCGATCTACGCTGTTCTTATTATGGTAAATGAGATGGATATTTTATTTCGTGAGATGTCGTGATACGTTTTAGATATTGGAAACATTTTCTGGTAATTTTTCGTACGGGAAGAAATCTAGAAATTTTGATTCGTTGTTATTATGAATGAAATTGTGGAAAAAGTGAAAAAGAATATACATGAGTCATTTTATTGTTTGCTAATGCCAGCTAGTGCTATTTAATGATTGCTTTGAGTTGAATGAATTTTTATTAATTCTTTATTGTTCTTGTATAATTTCAAGATGGATTTTTCTTTCAGATATTGTAATAGTATAAATTAAAGGAAAAAATGAGATGCGTAACCTCATTTCTAGTGTGTTTCTAATGTGTTCCAGTAAATCTGACATCAGAAAAAAGTAACAATATAATTGTCTTAAATTACCCTATTCTTATTATTCTTAGTCACGAAAGGATTGATTAACATAATACATGTAATAAATCCTCTTAACTTTGAATTTTATACTTTAAATATAATACTTGATAAAACTGATAATAACGTTTCATCATTTTCGAGCCATCAAATGGTTAATTAATCGCTATTAATTTCTCCTCGCGGAAAACTGGCAAAAAATATCTCTCTCAGCTTTTAATAATCCTCGAACTACATCTCAACGTTATATAAATTCATTCACTTGCATGCTTCGTATTTGAAACGTGATTTCGTCGATTCTCGATCAATTTCCAATTTTAAATTCCAATTTTCTTTAACAAGTGTCCGTATATTTTTTAAACATTTAAATTAATTATTCTAATAAGCGCATTCTGGATGTAGGATAAAACTAAATCCATGAATAGTTTAAGATCATAGATTTCCAGAATTCTTAAAATTTTCTAGAAAATATAACAAATCCACGACTTTAATTAATATACACAGAATACTACATTTCATTTCATATGATAATAAACATTTGATACAATGAAAATGTGGAACGTTATATAAATAAAAAGCACTTGATTGGAAAATTATGTGCAATCAATACTTTAGTACACGCATCCTTGACAATTTGATATCACATCGATGAAACCGCTCTAATCTCGTCCACGTGAAAAAGCGAAACAGATATATTCTATTTCCCTTTATTCAAACCGCGAAACGAAACGAGATCCAAATTCCGCTGATTACGACGTTGGGGAAAGTTTTCGCGGAACAAATCGTCGAGATGAAAAGGTTTTAAAATTGGAGTACGCGTGTAAAAAAAAAAAAAAGAACACACACGAACGAGAAACGAATCCCATCTATATTTGTACACACACACACACACATATCCGTACACACGCTCGTTACGAATTCCCAACCCGAACCCCTCTCCCCCAATTATTTTTAATTACTTCCCCGTTACTCCTTGTTTTCCTTCCCATTTTTTTTTTTTTTTTTTTTTAATAAATTTCCACTCCTCCTTATCCATCCCTTTCCAATTTCTCACCAGCCTATGGTAATTTTTTCCTCGAAGAGAGGTGGCGCGCCGAAACCAAACTGGCCTTAAAACGACCAATTAAAACGAATAAACGAATTTCTATTAGAATGTAGTAATTAAAACCGCGTGTGGCAGGAACACGGGTCGGGGCGCGCGGTGTTGTCAGCCAGCTAACGAGTTCCCTTACTTTTCTTATTACGCCACTATCTAATTTCCCCGCGTGCAATCTTCCACGCCGATTTTCTCACGTAACGTAAAACGCCGTCGCGTTCAGATCCCGGCGGTGGCGAGTCAGCGAATCTCCCCGTGGGAATTCTCGGTCGGACAGGTTTGCGGTAATAAACGGGGACGATTGTTTCGAAAAGAAATGAGGATGCTGTGCGTAGTAATACATTACTAGCCGTGCTTTCCTAGCGTGATTTATATTTAGGGATTAATAACAATCCCTTCTTCTTGTGCGCTCGAAGTCGAAATAACAAATTCGAGGTGTTTTTGACATCTTGTCTCCTGTCAGGATCAGATCGTTTGATTTTTAAGTTGGAATTATTCTAAAAGAGGTTAAAATTTGTCGAAGAAATTCTGCGTCTTTTAATATAATGCTTCGAAAGTATTTGCAATGGTGCTTTTGAAGTCTTGTAGCGTGCCTGAGAAAGTTAAAGAGAAGGTATTCTATGGTAAATATTTGGAAAAATCGACTTTTTTTTGGCCTTGCTGTATTGTTTTTTTCTTCACTATTGTTGTGGAAGAAAATATTGGAGAATTTGAAGATTCAAGTTACAGTTTTTATTAAAATGATCCTTTTCAGGAAGTTAGTTCAATATAATAGAGTGAACATTCATCATCATGATACTAATCAAACAAAAGAATAAATGAATATTACATTTCATCATTAAGCTTGAATTATACGATTTATACAGTATATATAATTTACAAAGTTAAAGATTGCAATATTTAACAACTGGAATTATCAAGATCCAATAATAAGGATAAACATAAAAGAATCATAAGAAGCGTAAAATAATCTGAATTTAGTACTTTAAGAATAATTTTATTTTTATCATAAAAGTATATAGTTATGTGTAACAATGAGCGACTTGAAACGAGCAATATCTATATATTTATATCGCCAAAGAAGACAAAATCACAAACTTAATATTGAACTAATAACAAAGAAAAATAATAATCCAGACATGTGATTAAAAGAATCTTTAGATAGTTCGAATGGCATGATTGCAAGGGAAAGAATGGAAAGAACGCAATAGCTACGTCCGCAGAATAGCTACGTCATGGTGACAGTAATTGTGCCAATACCCTTTCATCGAATCCCTAAAGATCGTACCAATTCGGAAGATTACCTCCGACATCTCGAACTTCAATCCTCCGTGGAATCACTTTCTACCTTGAAGAATAAGAACGCCGGTAGGAACAGTATTTGATTACGTGGGAATCGAACACATTGCGTGCGTCTTGTTCATTTTGTTTCATGCGATCATCTATATTGATGAAATCTTTCGAGAGAAAAATAACGATTTAATATCCATCGTTGTTTGAGATTGAACATAAAAAAAAATTTATGCTATTGTACTATGGATTGATATGAAAATAAGAGAAATTAGATTGAGGAATTTTGTGCAAATATATAACTTTCATTGAGCTTAATGTTACGTATGTTTTGCATGTTTTATATAAATGACATAATAATGTTCGATTGCAAATATCGAAAAATTAAAAAAAATCTATAATATTTGTTTGATTAATCTCGAACAGTTAAATAAGTTTAATTATTATTAAGCAGTTTTTAAATCAATTTATAATTTTTAATAGTTTTATATATAATATTTTATCAAATTTTAACATATTAGTAAAAATTCCATCGAATTTCAAAGTTTTCATCAATAGAATTTGTTCAATCAATTCTTAACTGAATAAAACATCGTTACGCAGAATCGATTCTACAAGTTTTCGTTTGTAGACTCATTTATCCCTAACACCAACCTCTTTAATCCTAGGAATTTAAGGATTAAGTATAGTAGAAATAACAGTGGAGGTATCTATACTGCCAATCCACAAGCGATATGAAATAGGATGTTGCGTATGGTAAGTAACTTTGATCTTTAAGTAGAATACAATATGGCCACTGACGGTATTGCAGTTGTTTCACAAACTTGTTGGTATTTCAGTCTTCAATCGATGAGAATTTTTTTCTCATACTTTTTTTCTCATTTAAATTTAAAACTACTTTTCTTAAAATTTTATTCTTCGTCACAATCTTCATTTTGTAATAATTATTTAGTAATTTCTTCAACATAAACTAGGAAATTTTTATAGAAAATTTTTCTGCACCAACCTGCAGAAGTAGTACCAATAGTTCCTAGTACCAATTACTTGCACCAGATGGTGCTGCTATTCACAATAATCGTTTTATGAAATAAATTATTTTCAATAATTGCATTTAAATGCAAAAGTAACGAGAAAAGAATTTCTCTCAAAAGACTCATTTCAGGAAAATAGTCAAAAAATTATTTGAATAATCTTTATAAAGTAAGCAGAACGAAATAAAGATAGAGAAGTTTGTCGAGATATTAGTTTATGATAGTCTATTAATACTATTCTAGGTCATACCATTTTCGTGTACTAGATTTTCCTACATTACTGCGTAGATTCTGATTAATTTTACGAGCATGATTACACATAACTAACAATCCGCTTATTCTGTAGGAATTGGACGGTAGTTTACTTGCCTTAACAACCCTAGTTATGATAATGTCAGTACTAATTATGGCGTATTGCGTGAACCAAATTAATCCAATAGTAACTGCAAATAACAACATTAAAACTTTGTCTTTTTCATCAATTTCTTGATTTATACATAGAAAGAAATTTTATCTAATTAACTTTATTAAACCAATCCTTTTTACAATTTCGAATAATACTTAAAAAAAATTATAATTTTAATGTTAAAAGTCATAATAGAACCAAAAATTATAAATGAATAAATAAAGTTGCAATATTTTAAGGATAATTTTGATCGCCATTATTATTCTAATTTTCTCAATTAGAAGAACCCATTGCCTTTTGTAATCACAATTTACTGGTCTTATTACATTATCATTTTTACCAACATCTGCTAATATCGACAATTTTAAATTAGTATATATACTGATTATTTAAATTTGGCAACTCGTCCATTCAAATACTTTCATTTAAAAAATAAATAAATATAATGATCATAAAAATTCTAAATTCTAAACGTATTAGTAACAATATGTGATATCCAATCACAAGAAATAAAATAAGATGTAAATACAATTAAAAATATTCTACTCTTCTTGAAATATAATCGATTGACCAAAAAAAAAATTCGTTTAAACCACAAACAATTAAAGACAACCGCAAACAACTGTATACATCGAATCCATTATTATCGATCCCCTTAATAATCAAGCTGACAGGTATCACGAAAGCCATACAGATTTCCTTTCGTAAAAGCAGAGAATCACAGGAAATTCGGTATCGATATCAAATTGTTCGATGAACCTAGAACTTATTGGTTGGGGTAGCAGTACAAACCATCGTTTCTCTCGTGCGCGGAGATAGCAAGATCGGTCTAGAAAAAAAAAAGGGAATGAGAAAGAGAGGAAGAGGGTGATCCTGTGTGGCGCGATAATTTAAAAAGCATGATAAATTGACACGTACGTAGGAATAAGCCGGCACGAGAAGGGGCTTATGACTTCGGCCAACCGCATCGGTAGTGCTCGATAAAGTCGGTTAAAAAAGGGGTTTAAAGGGCCACAGAAAACGAGGTGAAACGATCGTGTCGATGGAAAAATGAGCGAGAAAGACTATGCAGATGGGTTGTCGGAAGCGTCAGCTGGAGTTTCGAATGGAAACGGTTAGGGTGGGATTCGCCGTGATAATGAATAGGTCTTGGATATACAGGGTGTTAATATATATTCATGCTACATTTCACTCGATTTATTCTGGAGGACAGAACAACCACGCAAAAGTTGGTGCACATAAAAATATACACCAGAGATTTATCGATCAAATTAGGAGCAATTTATATTTGTGTAAGACGAAACGAGATATCTCCATCTTCGTTACACCCCCCATTTTATTCTATCTCATTCTGTTTAGAACGAACTTCAATTCGCTTAATAAATAACTCGTAACTTAATAAGTAAATCGATCTTTTTCTATCGATTTTTGTGATTTTCCAAAGTCGTCCCATAAATATATTGACACCCTGTATAGAGTGCAGATATGATGGCGCTGGCGGATGGCGCGGGCCGGAAGGAGGGAGTCCGGCGGATACGAACTCGGATAGCGGAACAGTGGCTCAGTTTGTTTTCGTTGGTCCTTGTGGAAGGTTCGTAGTGGTCGAATTTTCGTACCAAAATTCGCCGGCTCGCACAGTTCTTTATTTTCTTCCTCCCGATATACATCGATACGATCGCTATCAATTTTCAAAGAATTCCCGAAGTAACGAGAGTTACTACTACGTGTCGACATCGTGTGTAAATGTCGTGATATGAACGAAGATCGATTACTCAACGAAAAGATAGTCGTGAGTAAAGTGTCAAGTGCGAGCGGACCATGAATACGATGTTACGATGCTGGCTCCTCTGCAGTTTCTTTCTGCTAGGATGCATTCAAGGTCGGTGCGCAACCCTTTTATTTACAATTAATTAGATTCCATAGAGTCATACTCATCGATTCATCAAATACAATCTCCAACTTCACCCATCGATACCTAAGACCAGTTTATCATCGTAACGATGTATCCACGGAACAAACGAATGCACGATTAACATGATATAATAGCTACATGTTCATGTGCACCATGTCCAATTTCGCGCTGTCCAATGGAAGGACCGCAGGTGGCCAATACAGTTGGCCGATACGAAATTGCTTCCGGTTACGAGTTTTCGTGGGGGTCCCGCGCGATCCCATGGACGTCTTTTTGCCGGTGTTTATGCACGCGGCATAGCCACGTGCTTTATCTCCTCGCGACAAACGAACTCGAACGCTGTGCCCCTTTCCTTCCCCCTTTCATTTCCGTTTTCCCTACCAAATGATATACGTTTGCACACGACTGCATCGAAAGTGTTTTAAAGCTTTCGAGCTTTTTTTGTTTGGGAAAAAAGGGGAAAAAGTTTGCGAACCTCGCTGCGCAATAGAAGGAGCGAAATTCCGACATTCTGCGACACCACGACCGTATCCTTGGCACACATCGTTCCACCGAGCTTTACCACGTTGCTTTCGAAGCTATTTTTAAGCGGACCCACAGTTCACCGATCCGAGCGTGCCAGTCCTCTTCTCTGTTCATCGCGTCGTTTTCGGCCCGCGTTTCGCATTCGAAACAGCGATGCTGTCATGGCTCTCGCGCCCTCATTTCCATCAAGGCAATCTAATTCGATGGGTTTTGGAAATAGAAACGGGGAATGCGAAAAGGGAAAGCAAGAGTAGCAAGTTTTCTTCGTCTCGTGTTTTCACCTTCGTTTTTCGGAAAAATTTTATCAATGAGATTTTTGTTTTGAATATTTTTAAATGCGAGAATAGATTATTGGCTCGATCGAATTTTTCTCCTTGTTGATTCCTCAATTATGTATTTCTCAGTGGAAAAAGAATTTTAGTACACGTTTAATCTGTAATCACGTGGCACGGTTAAAGAGATATAAAAATAGACGAGTATTGACGTGTAAGCTTGAAATTTTTCGCTATAATTATCGAGCTCGTTTTATATTTTCATTTCTCATTCGATTCGAAACGAATTCGAAGATAATTTTGTATGGTTTCTTCTTGAACAGATTAATGGTGGAAAAACATTCCAAAAAACGAAACCGTTCTTTTCACCAGTACACGATTCTTCATACAGATTCTTATTAACTATCATTTTACTTATTCAATACGTTTTTTCTCTCTTCTCTCTCTTCCTTATATACCTACAATTTAACTTTATCATTGGAAGGGTGCAAGGTGCGCGGAAGTGGAGCGCTGTCCGTATTTCTTTTTCTTTCTTTCTTTCTTTTTTTTTTTCTTTCCTTAGAATCGTTCCCCTTTATGCGGGGTTTCCATTCATCGTGAATCACGTGCTGATAGACACGACCGCTCGAGGGCTCGTGCACGGTAAAGCATTGATTTGGAACGATCCTCTTTAAAAATGATACAATACGTATTTTAAATTGGAAAATAAATGTTATATGTCGAGTTATTTAGTTGAAATCGCCACATTTTCTTTGTGTAATTCTTTAGATAACTTTTGAATTTATATCTGGAGCAAAATTTCATTCTTGAATTTCTTATAAATCTCTTAAGTATTTGATTCAACGAGCGATTGTTCTATAACGAGGTGGAAACTTCAATTACTTAGAATTTTTCGAGATTTTTTTTTTTTTTTGAGAGGCTAGAACAGTGAAATAATTGCAGACATAAAGGATCTAGGTTAGATTACTAAGGATCTAGTTAGAAAACTTATGAATGAAGTGAATTTTTTGTGATAATAGAAATAGAATCGGGTTAAGAAGATTTTCAGCTTTGAGAGTATCTTTGTAATAATGTGAAATGATTCTAATTGCGTGTCCCGTTTTGTACATTAATACCATATAATATTGCAACAGTTAAACATTGTAACAAAGATACATCACTTTGGAATTACTTTGTTTATTAGTTTATCCAGTAGGAACTTTGGTCTTACAAAGTTATTAGATTCAAGTCACTGTTAATCGCTTTTGAAGTACATGTCGCCATTGTTTTACTAAGTGCACGTAAACGCGTAATTTACACGTCCAGCAATAGCAACTGGATTAAACACTTCCTTGAAATGCAAATTGAGCTATTGTCCAAGGATTTTAGAAATTTGAATTTAAAAAAAATTACTTCCTTATTGAATGTATAATTACTTATAATTATACTTACAATTACGGAGAATAAGTAGTCAATTAATTCAGTAATTAATTACAATGATATAATTATATCATTGATAAAAAAGAAATGAAAGAAACTTATATTAATCATTACAGCTTTGATCAAGTTTGAATTTATTTCAGTTTCGTTTTGCATTGTTTCTTCTTACATCACAGGTAACTTTATACAGTTAATATGATACTGGATGGTAGACGGTGCCAACTGGCATGTGTAATATAAAAAAGCAAATTATATTTTCAACTGTCAGACATTTAAAATGAATGTATAAACGAACTCGGTTATTTTTAAGCATTCATCGAAAATTTTTAGAACATGTGTCATCGATGAATCGTAATCGAAATTGGTTCATAAACTATTAACACATATTTGCAAACGTAGATTTTACGTAGTTTTCATAAATTATTTCATTTCTATTTTTATTATTTCTCTCGTATTCCTCAATTACGATAGATTTCTTTCAAATCTTCTTTCTTTGAATCGTTTGTTGCAATTAAAACTTATTCAATGAAATAATACAATTTTGATGAATTAAATAAAATGAAGTTTATTACACTTTGAATATGTTGTGGTTTTCTGCACATCATGTGCATTCTTTAGATTTTTCTGCATTTAAATTTTGCATAAATATCAGATTAACAGATTAATATTATAGGCCTATATATAATTCAATCTATCAAATAACGGATTAACTCGTTATTCGACTTATTAGCTTTTGAATACTTAAATCCTATGGAGAATGTAAAATAGCAATTAACAAATTAGTTAGCAATTAGATTTTCTAAGAAATACTTTTACAATTTTTAACTTTAACTCTTATTTGAAAATTTATTTAATCCTTCATTATCCCTCTATGCTGCAAAAAAGATAAAAGTAAAGAAAAATTGTATTTATCAAAATATTCGATAAAAATAAATTTTCATTGAATAAAATCGTTCAGAATTAAAAAAAAAAAAAAAAACCTTTGAAGTCGCGATACTCCAATAACCTATATAACACACAAACATTTTATAATTAATAAAATCAATTTTAAAGCGAAATCTTTCATTCAATTATATATTCGTAATTACGTTTTAATTTTATTGATAACAAAAAAAGTGCACACGTTAATTCGTGTCACAACTGAGGTATTGTAGTACGCGTTACCGCACTTATTGGAGATGATCACCTTTAATAGAAGCGGAGGAATTTTAAATTACACCGTAGCCGTTACGTCGCAGCATTGAAACTGTCCTGTGTGTCACTGGATCACTGTGTGCCTGTCCTCGATTCTATTGCGATTTTCCGGCAGAAAATTTGTTATATTACGCTTAATAGAGCACAAGTTGTTTAGAAACATTGTTATTCGACCAGTCGAATAAACTTTGTAATATATATTTTTGTTATCAACTGTATTACTCTTCTTAATCTTCATTCCACTAAAATGAGATTGCCGAAGTTCTTTGTCAAGGGAATTCCTTAAGCTACATTGCTTTATCGTTTAGAAAACAACTTGTGTCATTTACAAACTTTTCGTATTCCTGACCATTATTCGATTATAAATTTTGGCCCTTCCTGGAATTTTTGTTCCATGTAAATCACGAGTATTCGACAATGATAGAATCAGGGATAAGATGGAAATATGAATATTTTTTCCAGAAATGGAAATGGAAATTTTTAAAAAAATATCTCGAAACTTTCGAATTTCCCAATAATTCGGGATTGCTGAGAATATTTGGAATTTCTTAGAATGTTTCTAGAATTTAGAATCCCCAACATTGCTGACAATCCTGAAATTTTTTGGAATCAGGACGCGTTCCCGAAACTTTCGAGTTTTCCAATAATGTCCAAAATTCTCTGGAATGGTGTTAGAATTTAGATTCTCGATATTCTCAGAAATCCCGACATTTTCCAGAATTAGGACGAGTTTCCTAAACTTTCCTATTTTTCAATAATGTGGAAAAGAGGGGAATATAAGTCTTAGAATTCAAAATTTCGAACGATATTTATCGAAATTTACCGAATTCTCGCGCATCATTTTCCAATACTCGAAAATTACAAATTTTTCTGGATCCTAACCCGATCAATGCCTTAGCCAGACTCGAGTATCTACCCACATATCCCTTTTTCAATACTCTCAGCACGAAGAATAGGAATAAAAGGAAAGGATCGTTCTTTCGCCCTCCCTCGTAAATCGATCCTCCGCAGTCCACATCCCCTTTTCTTTTTTTTTTTCCTTCCTTGTCACTACTGTTCTTTTTCGGTATTCTTCAGAATGCTGGCAACTCGTGATAAAAAACGTCACCATACCGTCGATGGTGAAAGCCAACGATACCGATCATGTGATCCTGGATTGCGATTATGATCTCGAGGACACGCCGAGCAAAGGATTAGTCGTAAAATGGTTCTTTAACACGGATGAAGTGGCCTATCAATGGATATACGGTAGGAAACCTCTGGCCGGCGATACGTTGTCGAACTATGTCGAACTGAACTACCCTGCCAGCGACGATCCGTACACAATGTATCGAGCTATAAAATTAAATAACCCCGATATCGAACTTAGCGGAGAGTACAGGTGCGTCATATCCACGTTTGCGGACGAGAAATCCGCTAGCGGATCCATGATCGTATATTGTGAGTATATTCTGCTTCCAATTTGACTGAATAATTAATTGCCATTGACTTTTAACGCTGATTTATAATAGCGAATAAAATGTAATGGTCCAATTTCTTATTAGCGTGGTTGTGCAATTTTTTTCTTCTTTGGCTTTTTTTCTTCGTTCTCGTTTTTTTTTTTCTGTTTGTGCATGCCTTTGATTTGTATATCAATTGTGGAAAAAATAAATGAGTACGGAAGGATTTGTTTATTTAGAGTAATGTTTCTCTTAAATGGAATGGAGTAATGTAAAGTATTTATAGTTAAATTTGTGTTAAAAATATGTTCAGGGAGGAAAAATAATAGTTTTAACACTTTGAAAGTTTTTTTATAATGGAAAATGGTAATAGGTTTTAAATTAATTTTTTTTTTTCCATTAGAAATAAGTGTTTTTCATTGTATGTACTGATTGAAACTTTAAAAATAATAAAAATTGAAATTTTATTTTTTAAAAAGTCTTGTATTAAATAAATTAATAATTCGTTTGTTCCAGCAACAGAGAAAAAGTTCGATCTTATATATACGAAGAAAACTATAGATGATAAGGATGGGGTGGAGATAACATGCTTGGCGGAAGGACTATATCCACAACCTACCCTTAACATATCCATCGAGTAAGTATTTACTTCAACAAGCTTTTTAACTGTATACAGCAAACTACTCTATTTTTTAGATATTTTTAGATCTTGATAAAAACTTTTTCATTATTAACGAATTAATTGTTTGTACACGAAACATTGTATAATTTTAGTTTAGAAAGATTAATTAAGATTCTAATTAATTTTTAACTTCAATGTATATTTATTTATTTTTTAAAACTCGTTTAAATATAAAAAGACATAAATTATTTATAATATTTTGTATAATATTCTAATCTTTTTAATAAATAAATAATATATTAGAGGATAAATTTTAACAAATTCTATTGTTTAATATTTTCTAGAAAAAATATTTTATCACATTACTTAAAACGAAAACTGGTATGGAAAATTTATAAATGATAAAAACGTCGAAATAAAGTAAAAAAATAAGTATTTTCTTATCTTAACACAAGAAACTTTTTAACGATAACAAAGAAAATTGTCAGATTGTAATAATAAACTCGAAATACATGGAAGAATCATATATAGAAACAAAGCAAAAGTTAAATTATATTAAATAAATATCGTCATTATTTTAAATATTCTTTGAAATTTTCAACCTTCGAAATAAAATATCGATTATTATAATTATTTTATCTTTTAGATGACATTGGCACGTGTTTAAGTTATATAAGTAATACGCAATACGTTTTTTTTAAACTTTAAGTTAATCTTTAAATTACGCATCATTTCGTATCTTCAAAATTATATATAATAACAGTAATTTCAACTTTTAATCTCTTTCAAATACGATAAATTCTCCATAATTTATCCGTAATTTGTCTAAAATATATATTTTTAGAATAATTTAGAACTTATTTAATATTTAATATTTAAAATTTGTAACAAACTAAAAATAAAATTCTATGATTTTCCAAATTTTAAATTCTCTTTTCAATTAAAAAAATTTTTGCTCAAAAAATCTTATTTATAAAACTTCTTCCTAAATTTCAACCATTTCAACGATAAAAATTTCCACTACAAAATCAACAAAACCATTCCTATTATTTATTCCTAACTATACCATTCACAACATACTTTGATCATTTCACAATGATCAAACATTATTACAGACGATCCCTCGTATTTCCCAATTTCAAGGTAAAATTACACATGCGTCTTCGAAATAACATTACCATGCTAATGCTCGTTCAGCCGACGTATTGCATGATATTTCAAGTTGGAACGTGGCCGTGATAATTTCGCTTCTGTTGCAGGGGTGTCCCGGAAAATCAAACGTTCGATATTATACAGCGTGTCGATGGACTGTACGACGTTTTATCACGAACGACCTTTCTGGACGAAGAGTTACCGGATATAACAACTATCTCATGCTTGCTCCATATACCAGAGGCGAACTACAACGTTTCCCACGAAACCGTCTACTATCCCAGTTAGTATAAACGTATATTTTAATCTATCCTATCCACAATTAACCGTAAAAGTCTTCAGCGCATTATCTTATGAGAAATTTCACCCAATTCGGAAAATATTGTTTTAATAAAAATTGTTGTGCATGGTAAATTTTAGATAACTTTTTTCTTTCTTTTTAAAAAGAATTCTGTCCGAAAGTCTATTCAAAAAATTTTCATCTTTTAAATTTTCGATTTTTTTATTCCTATTTTTGATTTATCTTTTTATTTTTTTTCTTTTTACAAAAAAAAAAACAAAAATAATAGATCGGAGCATTTTATATATTATAAAGTTTTATTTTGAAAATTTGAGAATTGATTTCTTCTCTTCAAAATAATATTATCTTAATAAAAAAGAAAATCGTTATATATATAATCTATTATACATTGTACATATCCACAAAGTTTCATATAAAATAGAATTATTATTAATTTTAATGATACAGTTTGTTAATTGAATACAGAGTGTGTGAAGACTTTTATAATTGATTGCATCTTCGTTTCTATTTCTATTTCTCTATCTTCCTCTGTATCGAAAGCGTTTTACTTTTGATCTCTTCATAGTTACAGTTATAAGGAAGGGTTAGAGGAAAAAAAAAAAGAAAAAGGAATAGCTCGTTATTAAAGTTGGGATTAAAAAGAAAATGCAGCTCTCGAATTAACGATGTTTTATTTTCTTAACTCTTGGATATTGATTGATGTTAACCCTTTAACGGGACTCGATTTATTCGTGTTTCGCGATGTAAATATTTACCAGGTAGAGTTGTTTGCTTTTATAATCTGGATAAATTTGCTTAGTGGTTTTAAATTGCTTTAGTTTAACCTTGTTTTTAAGTTTTTCGAAATTATATTTGAGATGAATACGTGATAATTTGTAAAAAAAAAAAAAGATAGAGTTAAAATGAAATTATTAATTTTCTCTTTTTTCTGCAAAACTTCACTTTTATCAAATAAATTTATATTAAAGCAAAGATATTAATATCATCTTTTGAAAGAAATTATTTTAAGAACGATTTTTAACAATTTTAGTAAGTAATTATTTATAGATATAAACAAAGATATGATAAACGAGCTTTTCTAACAATTTGTAGCTACTATGCTAAAAATAATTACATAGCTTCTACTACCGACTTCCTGCAACAACTTCCTCTGAAGTAAGTATTGCAATGCTTTGCTACTAAAAATATGATATTAATTTATAAATGTATTGAATGTTTAATGTAACTCTTGTCAATGTATGTAACATCTAAACGTATCTGAAATGTTTAAAATCGAATCGCCTTGGCTCGCGTACGTAATTGTAAGTGTATATGTCTCTGTTCTGTACAACAAGCAATAAGCACCAATGCAATAAATTAAATGTGATCGATTGAAAAATAAACAAAATGACTCATTGATCATCTGAATATTTCATATATATTTCCTATATACATATATATTTTTATTTAACATATATCGATATTCTATAAATATCCAGAAATAAAATTATACATATATTTCAATATTTATTATCATTTTCATTTTCAAACAATCACAGATTTCAACATTTTATAATCTTCATCATATAAAACAATTTACAAACAAATCTATCATATAAAATCATAATTTGTCCTTTTCTTACTTTCACTTTCTATTCCTTCATTCTTCGATCTTTCTTTTTAATTTGCTTCTCAAAATTGAATTTCAAAATAAATCAACCAATTTAGAGACATAAAAATTTAAAATTATCGCTGTGCTTTTTCCTAACAAAGAAAGCATTCATACAAAAATACTGTCAAACTAACTAATAGACTAAAAATAATTGGCTGCCTCTGTTTCTAACACTTTAACTACATTGATAGAGGGATATATGCTTACTACTTGATGGACGCGATATGTGGTGTTTATTGTGCAGGGCCGCCTACTACTTCAACTGCTACAACGAAGCTGCTGCACAAAATGGAGACCCAAACGTTAAACGACTCAGAGCCTGGCAATGGTGGTGGTAAGGCTTGTAAATTTCTCTTCTTATTCGCATCACCACCATAAGCCATTCTTTATAAAAATTGGAAACTTTGACAAGATTGATGGTATTGTTTTTCTTGCATATAGGATTCCAAATTCCTGAATTTGCTGGTGAACATTTGAAAACTGCTTTAAACAATCTTTAAATGATCTGATTTCTCTGATTTTTCTCTCTTGACTCGGTTCGAGGCTAATCGAATCAAATTCAAAAGAGATTCACGTGTATTGACGAAACTCTGTTCAATGTAAAATTCTAAAATTAATAAAACATTGAAAAGTTCTAAAAAGGATACAATGAATTTTTAAAATTCGAGAATTAATGAAAATTAAATTTATTCTATCTTTGTATTTAAATTTATTGAAGTAATTTTCATTTTTAATGTTTATTGTATACATTTAATAATATGTTTGTAATTTATTAATCTGATATCAAAGAGATTCTATCAAATAAGACGAGAATTTTTATAAAATTTTTATAAAGAAAAGAATTTCTTTATAAAATTCAAATAATATGTAAAATATACAATTATATATTTCAATCACGCAAAATCACGAATGAAATTTCATTTAAAAAAAAGATGAAATGAAATTAAAAATCTGCTCGTCAAAACCTATTCAAAACACAGAGGAGAGTATACCATTGAAGTCACTTTTTGAATTATCTCAATATTTCAATCGGTTGCCGAGATATAAGGATTCAAAGTAACGCTTTAAAGCGTGGAATTTATGAATGGGCCCGCGACCCAGTGACCTACATTTCTTCCTGGAAATGTCTACTACTTCCAGGAATCGCGTCTGTCACTCGTCTGGAGTTTGGGATAGGTCAGTGAGACAAGATACGTGCGAGAGATCCGGATAAACGACAAAGATAGAGATAGTAAACGATCAAAAATTACCTTTTTCTTTACACGACGATATCTCGGGAACTAGAAGTCGTATCGAGATAAATCAAAAAGCGTTTCAAAGGGTAAAGTTCCGCGCTTCTAATGATCTTTCACTCGTTAATTAAAAACCAATATCTTTGATGTTATACCGATTTAAATTTTATCTAATTTTAATCGAGCTTTAAGATAAATTATACGATGATAATTCTGAAAAAAAAATTATTTTTATGATCTTATTAATGACGTAATTGATAATTTTTAATGGATTTAATAGCTATTCTAAATCTTTACATAATTATCGAATATTAATATTCAATATCGTAATTTCTCTATGTTTGCTCATATTCATAGATATTCTAATCGATTTTCAACCGTGAATAAGTAATAGTGAATAAATATTCTTGATTTTCGTCTTATTTTAAATCATAGAATATACAAAGAATTAACAACTTCTGTATGTATACAGATATTATTACACGTGAATTTCTTTTCAATTCAAAAAACTTGATACAACTTCGAATTTTGAACAAATTTGCTTCTGGCATCTGCACTTTATTGCACTTTGATGTTTCTTTTGAGACATTTTGTATTTATGTATTAACCCTTAAAAGTTTTATCGTCAATGAAACTTAAATAAAAATAGTATTTCGGGTAATTTCATCCATGATAAATTGCTTTTAAGGATTAACATTGCTGTACAAAATATTGATATGCTAACTATGCCGGCTTGCTCTAGCAAAATAACCAATATTTGCATATGATATACAAAGAATACACGCACAATTCCTAGCATCGGATAAATAAACAAACATCAAGTGTTTACAATTTTATTATTATATGCTTTATAATGGAAACTATACATCTCTTCATAAATATTCCATCGAAATTAATATTTGTACAAATTCGAACGATGAACACGCTAGCTTTATCAAAAATAAATATTCAAGCATGAGGAAAATTAATTTTAAATGTAAATGTAAATGTAAATGAATTTTTCAAAATTCAATATTAGGATAAACGAATCATCAGAAATTTATTCAAAATTTATTTATTCATTTGAACGTTCAACAAGGAATGCAAAGTGCATTTGAAAATAGGGAAAAGAACTTTTCCGGAAAACTAACTTTCATTGAAGATTATTATTAAATTGTTCGAACTAACATGTCCCCATACATAACACCCTTTCCCTCATGGAAAATTTCTTCCATTAACTTAACCGAACTTTCCAAGGTATATCTTTATTGCGGAACAAACTTCCATCCGACGATTAAATCGAACATTATCGAAAAGATCCTTATTCTCATCTCAAAACTTCTTTCATCAACGATTAAATTTTACGTTCGCCCATTTTTGAAACATCTTATACCACTCCGTTATATCCGTTCCTTTCCTTCTCCCTTCCTCCCTCTCTTTATTCATCCATCCTTGACATTCTTTTGAAACATAGTATTACATTCATCTTTTTTCAATCTCTCTCTCTCTCCTTCTCTACCTTTTTACATTCTTTCGAAGCTTTCTTCACTACTGTTACATTCATCTTTTCTTCATAACACTATCTCTCTCTATCTCTATTCATCTTTTTAATATATTTTTTAAATATATTAAAGTATATCGTTGTTACATCTTCTCTTTCCATCTATCCACTTTTGGCATTCTTTTGAAGCATCCTGTATCCTATCCTGCTCCTGTTCTTTTCCATTCTTACAATCATCCCTTCTCTTCACCCCTCTCTCTCTTTCTCTCTCTTCTTGGCAAACGATTAAATCGGCCAATGGGAAAAAGTTTCGAGCAATGAAACCGTTTCTTAAGTTAATGGAGGAAACGATAGATAAAAGAAGAAAGTTCACAAATAAGAAAGTAATTAGCCGTGGAAGGGAGTTAATTCTTACTGCTAATGGAAACCCTTTCCGTTGATGCTGGGGTGAGAAAAGAAGAAACTCCTCTAATTTAAAAACATGCAGTTTACATTAGCGATCCGTGACTTAAAATAACGTGAAACGATGTTATGTGCCATCGTAAACTTTTGATCGTAAACGGAATGATATTCGATTAAAATTTCTGGAAGAAATACTGTACTGTATATTTTCCAATTTAATGGAAAATTATCGATACGTTTATCGAGTTTTAACGAGACGATTTCGAAATGATATTGAAAAGTATTGAAAAAAAAGTATGCTGTTATCGATCGTAAAAGGAGGAAGGAACTGGAGGGATGTTCTTTGTGAAATTTAAAAGAGGAATTCTCAGATAGCTTAGAATTATGCACCTTTGACATTTGTAAGACACTTGATGCCTTATGAATTGTGTGGCCTTTCGACCCAATTTCTCTATCGTTGCGAAATCTCTTGAATTTAAAAAATGAAGTAAACGTTTAATAATAATTAGATTTTTATCTTGTATAAAAATGAATCGAGATAATTTTCGTACAAAGAAAAGTATAATATTATTAGTGCGCAAGATAGAAGACACCGGTGTTGATTAATTTTAAATTCTTAAATGAAAAGGAAGTTTAACAAGTAAATAAATAATTTAATTATATGACGTTCGCAATTCTAAAAGAATCTGGAATCTGAAATTGATAAATTGTTAGCTTTTTAATATCATTAGTATATATATAATAATAATTAGAAAAACATACTGAAAATATATTTCGAACATTGTTAAAATTAATTAATGAACATGTATACTTTCTTCTGATATTAAATTACGATGATTTCGTTACAGGAAATCTGTCTGGTCAATTGTCAATTAATATTCTGCATTATGCCATTATGCCACTAATCATCATATTCAATTATCTTCAACCGTTTAATTAGGTAAGTAAATTAATATTTACTTAAATTAATATTTTTCAGAATAATTTTTGTATTTTAGTTCAACTATATTCACATGATATGATATATTTTACATTGATTTAGTTTACATACCTTGAATAAAGCATCAAAGAGTTAATAACTTTTTTCAAAGTTGGATACATGTAATCCAAATAATTTCCATTTTATCTTTTATATTTTAATGATCTGCCAACTTCGTTATTCCAATTTGACAAACTCCTTTAACAAACTTTGAAAATCGTTTGCACAATATTTTCAAAGACTTTTTCCTTCAAAGTAATTAATTAAAAGGAATCAATTTACATATTTATAAACGTAACAAATCTTTCCGACTTTCGCTTTGAAAATCTTTTCTGCATAAATATGTTCCCTTGATAAACTGTCATTTAAATATCAAATATAATTTTTTCTTTTTTTTTTTTCTAATTTAAATTCCAAATTGCTCAAGTATTTCGTAATTTTAAAATTATAAATATATTTTTATTTCGTATATACATATCCTGCATAAATTCATCGATCTAATAAATTCATTATTATTGAAATATTTGTTTTCAGGTTTAAAGGATTCAGAATTATCAGAATCATTTGTACTACGCCTAAGATACTTATTGATAAACACGGTGTGCCTACGTTAAATGTTGTTTCACAAAATACAGACAGAGCCAAGTGTCAAAGTTCACGCTGGAAAGTTTATAACTATTCACACGCGTACATAGGTACACAATACATTAACAAGATAAGATGTAATGTGCTGTTTAGAGTGTTCTTTTTTATTTGTATTCTTAATGAAATTCTAGTTGTCGTGATTGAGCACGATTTAAAGGAAAACCAAAGATATTAGATACACGTTGATCGAGAAATAAGAGAAGAAGAAAAGATAAAAAAATTTTATAGACAAATATTCGATATGACTTTGTAAATAAGATTTGATCGTAATATAATTCGAGTCATGATTGTAGATTCTGTTTGTTATGTCTCTTCGGTGTTATATCAGATTTATAATATATATATATATATACATTGTTTAAATGAATAAAATAGTATGAAACTTTAAATATGATATAGGTACAAGATGTGTAATATATGTGTATAAATATAAAGAAACGATGATGAAACATGCAAAAGAGAAAAAGATAAGTGATTATATGTGTAATTATTTTGATATGTGTATATAAATAAGTGCAAAAACATGCGAGGATTATGATTAATACGATGGAACCTTGATTTTTTGAACGAAGTTTGGATAAATAGGAATTTTGAATATTGGGATAAAATATCAATTTTAAAAAATGACAAATAATTGATTTAGGAAGGAATTATTAATTAGAGAGACAGAAGAAGAAAAAAGAATGTCAATAGATCGAGGTTCGATTGTATTTAAGAAAGAAGGATAGATTCTAGTATCTTAGCTCAGGAAAACGAATTGTACAGTCTCTATAATATGATATTGCAAACGATTTATTATACGTGTTATTTATATTATATATGTTTCCTGAACTCAAAACGATGTGAAAATTAAAAATATATATTCTGACGAAGAAAATAATTTAAAATTTAAATAATAAATTAGAGCAATTTTGAATACAGAAGATTTCTATTTCTATCATATTAATTGCCATCCAAAGAGTAATGAATTTACGTTTAATGAAATATTTAATTGCTATTTTCATTGAGCTTTGTGAATTTATGTTCAGAGAAAGGTATGTGATAAAATAAAACAAAGCAAAGATAAATAAAAATAAGAATGTGTACCAAAGTTCGTGACTAATAAAATTAAGTTTAATTTTGTATATAACACGTGAAAAAACATTAGCCAATTTTTGGAAAAATCAATGTTAACGCTAAATCAATGTAACTGATTAATTTCAGACTTATTTTTTGTAATTATTGAAATTATATAGATACT
The DNA here is from genome assembly GCF_048593485.1 of Apis florea. Classification (NCBI taxonomy): domain Eukaryota; kingdom Metazoa; phylum Arthropoda; class Insecta; order Hymenoptera; family Apidae; genus Apis; species Apis florea. The sequence continues at coordinate 3,650,271 of NW_028256754.1, forward strand.
TTTGGAAAAATTATATCATTATTGATTTTATTTATACGTGTATATTAAATTATTCAAGTTATTTAATACTAATTTTAATTTTAATATTATAGATGGATTGTTCCAGTGTTTTTTTTTTCGAAAAAGAAATTTTCACTTTCAATTGTGACTAACATTGAAACTTGCTTATTAGAATTAAAATTAGTATTAAAAAAAAAAAATTCTCTTATACATTCAGAAGCAAGAATATATTATATTAAATCTTTTGTTGTTTAATTGAATTTCATTGTTCACAAAACTGAATGCACACGAAGCGAAAATAACGCTGAACGAAAAAGAAAGAAAGAAAAAAAAATTATGATAGGCGTTATAATTGTAAATAAAATTTCTGTAACATTTCTAGTCCTTTAAAGATGAGAAGTCTATCAGAGAAGATAAGGAAAAGATGAAAGAGGAAAGGATTGTGTATTATAATTAAATTAAATTATAGTATAATTAATTTCTAGCTATGCTTTTTAGAGAAAGAAAAAAATTTTTCATATTTGTAAAATGAAATATATTTCTATACCAAAGGGATGGTGTACCTATATCATTGAATGTTCCACGAAACATTGAGTTCTAAAAAAAGATGTTCGATATAAAAAAATCGATAATTAACATTCACCTTCTTCGCTACGCTAATAAAAGAAAATATAAAAAAAAATAATAATAATTTAAAAACAAGATATACTTAAAAAAAAAATAAATAAATAAAAATATATAAGCGAATCAAACTTATTTTAGAGGGATAATATCAGAAATATGAATATAATGCGTACCTCGAATTAATAGGATAGCTGATAATTTCTCTCTTCAATTATATAATAGCTTTTAAGAAATCAGGTTTATATTTTTGTAATGTTTTCACACATGAATAATAGTTGTCTTAGTATTTGCTTTGTTTGATATTAACAGTTTGATATTCTTAATTATTAACGTTTTTTTTCTTTTAATTAATTCATATTTTTGAAGTGGTTTTTGCTTGTCATGTTTTGATGCTACTTTTATTTCTTTTTTTTTTTTTTTTTTTTTTTGTTAATATCAAATCCTTCTCAAGGATTTATTTTAAAGGGAGGAAATATGATGTGATTCTTCAATAATAAATTCAATAATAAATTTTTATTTCATCTGCTTTTTATTATAAAGAATTCTCGTAATTCCTCATTCTTCGATTTTCTAATATTTTAATGATGTTTTAGTGATATTTTCTGTAATATTTAAAAAGTCGAATAAAAATGTTAACAAACGCATTTTGTTTAATTTCATACTTCTTCTGTTTATTTTACCTTTATTGCATTTATTTTGGAATATTTGATTTTCATTTTAATATAATTTTTATTTAAACATTTGATTTATGTTTGTAATTATTAACATATGTATATAAAACATATTTCTTTAATATTTATAAATTAATATATATACATTTTCTACGATATATAGAAAAAAAAATTTATATGTATTCTTACGATATCTAAAAATGTAAATATATGTATGAAATAGATAAATAACATATAAATATATTAAAATAATCATGTATAAAATTTCGTACTTACATATAAAAATAGATGTATTAAGATTTTTAATAAATAAAATAAGCAAAAGATTAATCAAGATAATAAAATTAATCTGAAAAAAAGTTTAAAAATTAAAGTTCATCTTTTAAAGGTATAAATTGCGAAGAGTAAGTCTAGACAAGGAGAGCAATAAGTAAGAGAAGGATAGAGATAGGATAAAAATATTGAAATCAGCGCCATCTTCAGAGTGCCGCAAATGAAACACGTAAAAAAAGGACAGAAAATAGTGAGAGAAGGATAAAGAGAATAAAAATTGTGTATGTGGCGCCATCTCTCGAGTGTAAAAATAACTATTTAATAGAAGATAGAGCAAGAATTGAATATATGGCGCCATCTCTCGAATGCAAAGTTAACTACTCACTATAAAGATAAAGAAGAGCAAGAAATGAGTATCAGCGCCATCTCTCGAGCGACTTTTTAAGGAAATATTTTCAACACTCAATAGATGGCGCTAATGATTAATTCTTTATCTCTATCTTTGTTTTATTATCTTCTATCCTTCCTTTTCGAGTTTCATTTGCGGCACTCTGCAGATGGCGCTGATGTCAGTAGTTTTACCCTATCTCTATCCTTTTTCTATTATTTGCTCTCCTTGTCTAGAACACGTGCTTTCTTCGCACGATTATAGACTAAATGTGAAATGTAAAATGAATATATTTTCATTATTTGTTTTTCAAAATTATAATGTATGAGATATAAAAATATGCAATAAATGTTAAATATATAATTTGAATAATTTTTATATGTAGCATATATATATATATATTATATATATTTTTATATTTTTTATATCGTATATATATTTTATAAATATTTTAATATATTTAATTTCTTATATATCATAATGATGTTCTCAACTTTTTAAGAACATCTTATTATTTTATTTCACTTTATTAATAAAAATCTACTTACCAGAAAATAAGAAAATAATCAATTTCCTATATTATATTATTAAAAAATATTTGCTTGAAAATATTAATCAAAAAAGCAAAAATATAAATAAACAGGTAAACAAATATTTAACATTTCTTTATTTAAAAATATAAAATATATTCATAAAATATTTTATATTATAAAATTATTTTATAAATATATTATTTTATAACATTAAAACATAGGAATCACGCATAATGATATATCAGACTTTATTTTCAATTTTCTACCTGTTTTGGTGTCTCCAATCTTTTTTTCCTTTTTACAGTCCTTTTATGCTTTATGCTTTTTAGATGAATATTCCATTGAAATTCTCCAATAAATATCCTATCGCAAATCTATCAGGGAAAAAATGAAATTTTTAATTCTAATATAAATCCAAATATAAACCAATACTAAAGGATTAAAAATTCAATATAAAAATTTACATCACAATATTGTCTTTCCTCGTTGCTACTATCACTGAATTTTTTATTCTCCACCGATTCGTTCAAAGGTTTTTGTTCAGGTTTTTCTCCTCTTAGCACAGCCTCGATTATTGCCACAGCTGGTTCATATACACAACTGTCCCATTGGTTCACATTAGTAGAATCTAATGCATAAATTGGTGGTACCTACAATCATTTTTAAATTAAAATACAAAATAATTTTATGTTATGAAGATAAAAAATATTACTAAAACTAATAGACAAACTATTTATTAGATAACACTTAGAACACTTTGTACTTGTCTGTCACTGCGACGAAGTAGACGATTCATAATCCATTTTTGCTGTTTTTTCGCATACCTCTTCGTAACCATTTTTAGGTCATCAATACCCCTTTGCAATAATTCTTGTCCCTATAAATGAAACATTTATTTATATATATCAATATATATGTATATTAATATAATTATTGATTGACATTTTGACATAAAATTAGTAGTGGAAAGAAACGTATTATATTTCCTTCATCAAAACTCATTGCACCAAATCTTTCCATCCACAGACGATAATTATATTTCTACCAATTTCAAAATTAATATCAATTTTGATCTCTATTCATCTGAAATTCGAAAATTGTAATCTGTTAGATATAATTAATAGGGGGAAAAATGAAAATTCAAATAATTCAATCAAAAGATTCTTTCACCTGGCAAAACTCATAATAGACAAGCAGATATAAAAAATAAAAGGAAAAAGAAAAGAAAAGAAAATTAATTTATCATCCTTATCTTCAAATTGTAACACATTCAACGAGAACTTGAAACTAGGTAAAAAATCCATACATCTATCTTCGCTTCTTCACCGACCATTTACTGCTCTCACCTTTTTCTCTCCCTTCTCTTCTTCTGGCAACACAAGGTAATCATGAAACTCTTTGAACCCGATACTTTGAAAAATGCCTTTCGTATAATCGATTGATCTGAAATAAACAAAAATAAATAATTTATTCAAATCTATTTCAAATCGTTCCCGTCCATTTTATTTTATTCTCGAACAACCTGTCATAATCATTTGTACAATATTTTTTCCTTTCTTATATTGATATCAAAATATGTATATTATAATCGACATTTACGAAATATATTTTCTCCTTTGATAACACTACAATTATTTTCTATTAATAAGCCATATCGTCGTAATCCATTATTAATCCAAATTTTACAATACGATTTGTAATTCAAGTATAATAATATATAAGTATCTTAACGATCTCGAAAACATCCAGCTAATCAAAACTTTTACCAATATAAAAATATAAGAAATATCATCATCGACAAGTGCAACTTACTAAGACTTCTCATTAATTAAGCGCAACCAACGAAATCAACATTCGGTCCTAAAATAGACAACTCATCAGACTGCGATCAACCCCGATATTATATTCAAGAAACTCCATCGCTGATAAAAAAAAAAAAAAAAAATTGAGGAAAGGAAGAATTTCGAAGGTGGAATTTTAGATAAGCGTGAAGGGCTCGTTCCATCGTCTTTTGAACAACACGTCTCGAGATCACGTTCTGTGGCGATCGTGTCACGGCTCGCAAGTGACTGCATTTTACAACCATCTTATCACGGGTTGATAGTGATAACGGGGCGAAGCGAGGCCGAGCTTACGTGGCGGGAAAAGGCTCACTTGCTCGCACACGTGTCAATGCCAAATATGTACCTGCCGAGTAGAAATCTGAATCTGGTTGTGGCGGTGTGGGTGTGCACGTGCACAATCGTGCTCTCTCTATGGGTGTCAACGGGGCAGCCAAATCAAAAAGTCTTGTCTCGTACGGTTAAGATCACGATTTAAATTCGTGCTCGTGATGTTTTCTAATATCTGATAATGAGAATTCTTTTCATTCGAATGTGTGTTCGTAATTGTTCCAGATCGATCGATTTCAGATTGTGATCGATGTTAATAATAATATTGCGATTTTTAATACGGGGAACTTGTGAGTGATATAACACGCTAGTTAGAATTTTTTCTTTTTTTTTTTTTTTTTAAATAGAGATAAGTATGGTCGATTAAATTTTATAGATAAGTTGATTCTTGCGGATAAGAATTATTTTTCTTAATTACATTTTGTACTTTATTTTCGTTGAAACGTTGAACTATCGACGATAAAATAACAGTGATAAACAGTATTTATCAAGAATACAATAGAATTTTAAATGGGTATTGACGTAGTTGGATATATATGGCCAAATACGACATGAAAAATGAATTTATGAATTTCTGAAATATTTATACGAGCGTGTAATATTTTATTTATTAAAGGAAAAATTTCCGACAGAAAATAAAATTTATATTTTGTTGCATGCACGAGTTGAATTTTTTTTAAATTTCAATAATATTGAAACAAAAAAAGAAGATGGTCGAAAACGATTTTGTTATTACATTGTCATTCGCAAATGTACTTATTTGTCAAGTTTGAAAATTCCGATCTGTCATCATCGTAAAATTATCATTCTTGATCCTAAGAGTGATATCAAGACATCAAATTATATAATATCTCTCTCGTACGAGCAGATGCAAATCATAGTTTTTTTAATTAACACCCTATGATCTTTACAACTTGATATACTGCTGAAATTAAAAAGAACGGTTTCAACGTTGATAACAACGTTATTTTAACAATCTTTTCGTTTCGATACGTTTTCTTTTTTAGAGAAACGCACGCAAAAAAGATATTTACAAGGACACACGATACATCATTTTCGAGTAGTCAATATTTAATGAGAGTCCGCGAAATCTGTATTTTAAATGATCATCAGAAGACGAGTTAACATCATTTTTTATTGCACTACAATGTGTCTGTTGAAAATACGATATCCAGCTACCTTCTTTGACGCTAAAAATGTATAGGAAGCAGGTATGTTACGATGAAAGATTAATGGTTACATTGGAAAAAATAAAATGAAAAGTTTATTCTTTTTCGAGTTTAATTTTCCTTCCATCATATTATTATAATATTTAATTACAGTGATCTTGTTTCGATAAAAAAAAATTCTTTGGATCGTTTTCTTCTTTCAATTAAAAAGAAAATGCCATTTAAAAAATTTCTTAATGAATGTTTGCTATGATCGACATAATAACGAAACGATACACGTACGTGATATTTAAGTCACATAAGTTCAAATTAATTTCTTAATGATCACGTAATTAATTTAACTAGTTATTTAATTTCTTGCCATTGATTAAATCTTAGATCCGTTGATAAGATTGAAGATAATTAAAAAAGAATAGAAAGAAGATAATAAAACTAATAGTTTATCAAATTCTCTCTTTCCACTTGTCAAAAATATCCACTGATATTTTTATCTCTGTGATAATATAATAAAAATAGAGGTAGTAGTTAATTAAATTCCTCGTTCAAAAAAAATTTTTCATAAAATCCTACTAATTTATCAACCATGAAATTACATTTAACCTGTACAACTTAACTTTTATTTCTAAAAAATCTCGATAACAAGCATAATAAATCATAAGCAGAAACTATACTCGATAAATATTTAACTATACTTCCAAAAATTTAATAAAAATCCTATCTTACATATGCACAATACAATACGCTCGTGCGATAATCCGATAAATTTCGAAAAGCTCATTATATCTCGTTAATATAATTAACAAGCGGCAACCAATTGGAATCTTTCAGCCGTAGTAAATCTCTTAAAATAAATGCAAATTGACCAACATCGTGACACATCGATATACTCATACATTAACTTTTAAACCCATTTAAAACCCCATTAACTTTTTTGCAACAAGTCTCGTTAACACCTCTCTCTCTCTCTCTCTCTCTCTCTCTCTGTCTCTCCTCGTTTTCTCGCCTCGCCCATCCAAAGATATCGCGCCAATTTTCCACGAATCAATTGCACATTGATTCTAAGCATGATCACAATTATCTACAGCGATTATGGATGTCATTAACAAAGCTTGAAATTAATGATAAAATCAATTCAATCTCTCGCGGGATGGAAATAAAAAAAAAAAATGCGGCAATATAGTATTGCAACAGGTAATAATAATAATATATTCTGATGCCAATGGCAGGTGTGCAGTGATAATGACAACTAATACAGGGCAGTGGTGGTAGTGGCACAGGTAATTAAGATAACGACGGGTGACAGTAATGATTATCGAGAATGCATACACACTGGTATCAACTATTTTTGCTACTTGTTGCCAGGCGGTCGTAAATATCGTTTACTTGTTTCACGCAGGGAGTTATGAACTTCTTACGATATATCGTATCACGTGAAATGTTGATTGGCTGCATCGTTATCCTTTCCCCAAGTCACAATGTTGGTATTGGTGCAAGGATTCGAAAGTGTGTCAAATTCAATTCCCAATTAACTTCTTTTCCTTTTGTAAATATTGTGACTGTGCATGTAAGCTTTTTTTATTCGAGCAATGATTTCAAAATATTTTTTTCTTCTTGGATAAAGATTATGCGTGATAACTTAAATGGTGACTTTTTTTTTTATTATCATTATTTTATAAACTGGATAAATAAGAAACACTTTATTTCAAATTGGAAATTTAATTTAAGTGGATAACATCGAACAACTATAATTTGTTAACTTGGATTACTTCTCAAATTTGAAAAGAAAAGTTTTTTCCACGGGTCTATAAACTTTTAAGTAGATTAAAATCGTTGAAGGAAACTTAATCAAATACGGAATCAATTTGTTTTACATTAAATTAGATTTATATTAGAATTATATTTTTCTTGTAAATCCTTGGAGCACAGTTTCGATCTGTGAATTAATTAATTCAGATACGTAAGAAAATAAACGATTCTTTATAAAAAAAAAAATATCATCATAAAGATAAATGTTTATTAAACGTTGAACGATATTATACATGTTAATTTTATGAGAGAGAGAAAAAAATATTTTCGAAATGCAATCTTCTGTATCTTCTTGAAAACAATTATAAAAACAACAGCCGTGTAACAAATTGTCCAATTAATTTCAGAGAATGAAAGATCGTATCGAGAAGTTTTATATTTTATCACAATTGTTATTCGCCTCTTACGCAAAAATTATTCTCGCTGAATTATTTTAAACGTTCAAATTATAATTTCAATTGTAAGAATGGAAGGAAAGAAGGATCATTTCATGAATACGCGCCACGGTATAGAACATTGCGCAATATAATGGCGAAAGTTAACTTGGCCGTAGTTAATATGCGTTATACACGATAAAAATTAATTTGTTTCCCCTGGGAGCCCCATCCGGTTGAATAGAAATTGCTACTCGATCGATTGCTACAGATCTGCTCGATAAATTTTTTGCATTACCACGAATGAAATTTTACACGCGTCACTTCACACGATTGATTCGTGCATATCATTTCGCTACTTTTACATAACCCAACGATATGTCGAATCGTTTTTTTTTTTTTTTATATATATATATGGATTTGGATGAATTTCAAGCGAAAAGTCAAAAGAATTTAGAAAAATTTTAAAAATTTTAGAGATTCAAGAATTTACAAAACTTAAAATCTCGAAAAGTCAAAAACACTCGAAAAATTGAAAATTTGAAGATTTGATATTTTGATATTTTTAATAATTTGACAATTTGAAACGATCTAAAAATGTAAGGATATTTTAAGGTATAAAATAACAGATAATCTAATAACTTAACCATCGAAGTGATTTTAAAATTCGAGGAAAATTTGAAAAATTAGAAATTGTTTTGCATTTTGCAACGTTAATTAAATATAATTTGTCTTTTTAAATATTTTATATAATATAGTTTGTCTTTTATATCAGATGCAATAAAATAATATTTATTACTTTCTTGATATACGATATATTAAAGACATAGATCAATTAATTAAGATTAAATTAATTGAAGTTAAGTTGATTTCATGTTATACAGATTTAAGATACACGGGAATATGTACACTGGAAAGTGGCCATTGAGCGAAAATAAATAAATTAATTATAAAACTAAATATTTATTAGTATATATCAATAAGAATTAAACGAAAGGGGAAAAGTTTAATGCAGAATGACTAATTCAATTCAATTCAAACACATAATCAGATATATGATTAATTTGTAAATGTTGCAAATGTTATATCCTTGATGTCGATCTTGTATTCGAGCAGTATTAATAACGAGGAAGATAATTATCAATCACTTAGAGCAAATAATCATAATTTCAAACATTTCTAGTGAAATAATTGCGAAAAGATTAATCAGTTAAGTAAATCTATCGTCTGACAGTTTTGTTTACTTTTTCTGTTAATTAATATTGACACGAACAGATTCAATTTTCAATTATAATTTTATAATTTTAAAAAAGGATTACGCTTCAAACGATTAAGTTATCAAAATCATTTTGACAGATCAAGTAATAAATTATTCTTTATTATTTTGCAGTGCACAATGAATTTAATCAAGTTTTAACTAAAAAATAAAATTAATCCTTTTAATCGTACATATTTCTTTCTTTCTTATACCAAAAAGAAACGCATTTCTATCATTAATAAAGGTTTAAAAATAAATATTCTCTCACAAAGAAATTTGAAAGGATAATCATTCAAGAATTAATATATGAAAAGAAGGGAAAAAATGTATAGATAAAAAAATTAATTACATCTCATTATCGTTCTTGAAGAAATAAAATCATTATAAATGGAGAACAAGAAAAACTTGTTTATAAATTAAAGAAAAATGCTCGAAATTTTTTGTTCAATTCAATGAATTAAGAAGCACAAGCTCAAGGAAAAAGATCAAGGAATATTATAAAATATCGATCAATTTGTTAAAAGCAATAATTAAATCTCATATCTCGAGGCGCGTGCAAAGAGGGAAAAAACACACTTTGGAATAATTTTCCGGTATTTTCACGATTTATGATCCAGAATTTAAACGATCGATCATCAAAATTCCGAGCGAAACAACCTCGTATCCACGTGTCAGCCATTATCAATATCTTATTCTCGATTAGCAAGAGTATCATAATTAACGAGCCTATCCGTAATGAGCGAAAGGTATTTAATTTGCATACAAGTTGCATCGAGGAATAACCAAACGATCGATTTCGCGAGAAACACGGTAAACCTATCGGTATTTATAATTAATGTCTTCTTTTTATTCATGGAAATTTGCGAGTGTGACAGGGAAAATCCATCTTGCGTGAATAGATATTTTACGAGGAAGTGAAAATTCGTTGAAAATATATAAAGATTTCTATTTGCATGTGTAACTATTATTTAAAATATCTTACATATGTAAGTAAATTTCAAGAGAAATGAAATATAGGTAAAAAAATTTTCCTGACACGTATTATTTATTACTTTATTCTGTAGTGATTGAAAACGTATTTAACGTAAATTTAACTAACCGTGTGATGAAAATTGATTTAAAATAAAGAAAAATGAAAGTGAATAGAGTGAAAACATAGGAAAAATTCAGTATGAAAGAATCGTTAACTGGATACTTTTACGATTAAAGTTAAAGTTAAGAGTAATAATTATAAATATATAAATATATAGCATTGACCAGTTAATAAATTATTAATACATTTCAGAACAAAAAAGAAACCTATTATATATTATAATTATACATTAAAGAAAAATGTGAGAAAAAAGGTACTGAGATCATCATCATCATCATCATCAAAAGAGATAAACAAAAAAAAAACCGACAAGAGATCTATCATTTCTTATTAAGAAAAGGAAAAAATTCTAAATATAAATATAATAAAAACGAAACAATGTTAATGAATAATGAACAAGAATTTAATTTGTTGTTCATCCAGCTTCATACAAAATTTCCTGTAATTAACCAGTCTCGTAGCTTTCGTATTGGTACACTATATATTAATCACACCTGCCTTCTGAAACTTTGATGTTCCACGGTCTGACGTCATATCCGGCAGAAGCCGAGCAGGCAGTGGCTGTGAACAGGAGCATTTGCATAATACGAGACATGCTACTTGCAGAAATGTTGTGAGCTACGTAAGTAAGGAACGATACCATGGAAAAGGTTACAAGACGTGTAAAAAAGAAGAGTCGATAATTGTACGAGATATAATCATCGGGAAAAAATATTTTGACATGATCTTGTTTCTCGTTACACGAGCAAAATATAATGAACTTGTTCCTCGTTACACATGTAAAATTATTGTCAAACGTGTGAGCCTTAAAAAAATTTATATGGCACGTGTCTTTTACCATGATTACCACGATTAATGCTTCGTTTCTTTCAATTTTTGTCGCTTAAATTTTCAAATATTTAAATATAATTGAAAACTCTTTTGCTCGAAGATCTATGTTTATATTAAGCATTCCATCAACCAAATATTACTCAAATATTCTACCATTTAATTAAACTCGATGTTTCATCATCCAAACATTACACACTCCTTTTGAAATAAACAATAACTATAATAAATAAACTTTCTATCTAAAATTTTCCATTAATCAAACAGTATTATATTCTCTAATTAATCTATTACTCAACCCCTATTACAATTACAAATCTAGATTTGTAACTACTTTTTTTATTCCATCTTCATCCTTATCGCCATTTTTAAGAAAGAAAAAACGGAAAAGAAATAATTTTTACCCCTTTCGTTAGGCGTTGAGCGAATTCTTCCGAAGAGAAGCGTAGCAGACTTTTCATAGACGTCTCAGCCCCCAGTTCCCATGAACTCCTTCGAGACGTCGATGTAATTCAGTCGGAACCCCTTGACTGGCTCCATGTTGCGTACCGCGCATTGCACGTGCCGTAGCGAAGCCGACTGCAAATTGGCCTGACGGCGTAATTTGCATAGCTGCTGGTGCAGCGACGCGATGAGCCGCTCACTCGACACGCACGTATATGTACGCAATCGGCGATAATTAGCGATAACTGTCATTGAAAGGAATTAATCGCGATAAAGCCGGGAAAGTTCATGATTGATAAATTCATGGGTGAATTAAGAGAGAAGAATTCAATGTCGATGCGCGATGTGGAAAGTAATTAATTTTTCTTCTATTGACACTTTATTGGAATTATATATTTGTTATTACAATGGTATTGGATCGTTGGTTAATTTGTTTCAGAAATATTGAATTTAAATTCAAAATTAATAATATTGAATTTAAATTTAAATTATTGGACGAGCATTTCTTTTGACCCTTGATGAAAGACATCCTTTGCTTTGTGGAACGCCGAATTTTTTTGTTTCAAAGGAATATTAATGGGAACAAGAATTTCTTTTTTTTTAAATTATGTAAAAATTATGCAGGAATGATATTAAATTTTTTTTTTTTTATTTGACTGTGTAGTGTAACACAAGGATGGATGGGGAATACGGGAATGGGGGAGATGCGTGAAAGGAGATGAGTGTCGGCTAGAAAAATTGTGTACGTGATAAAGAGGACGTGGAAAGAGAAAGAAAAGGGTAAGTGTAAAAAAAAGGGGTAACAAAAGGGTGGGAAAAGGGTGAATAGAAAAGAAAGAAGGTGTGTTTATGTGTCACAGAAAGAGAGGTAAAAAGAGGGTACTTGTGTGTTTATGTGAAAAAGAGAAGAAGAAAATAAAGGTAAAAAGAGAATTGTTGCGGATGTATAAGAATGAAAGAATTGCTGATTCTTTAGAAGAAAGTAGAAAATTTATTAATAACAGGAAATTAATTGATTCTTATTATTTTTATAAAAATTTTGATCAAAATATAATAATAATAATATTAATTTAAATAAAAAAATTAATCATATATTGAATAATTCTTCTCGTTCATTTCACATTGCAACTATTCTCAAACTGAATTCATTTCACAAATTGGAATTTCACATTGTTTGTAAACGATAGTTACACGTCTCGCCATTACACATAGTCTCATCAAAATCTCGGCTTACATTCTCAACTTGAATCATCAAATTCCACGAGAATCAGGTAGCAAACGCGAAACGCTTTGCTTATCACTGGTATCATAAGCTCAAGGTCTAATGGAGTCGTTGTCAGGATTAATTATTTCACTTACTTTAGATTGGCATACGAAACTATTAAAGAAATGTGGGAGAAAATCGAGCATCTAATATATATATATATATATATATATTTCTTGACAGCAAAAAATCAAATGATAAAAGACATTGCTACAAAATACAGATCTGAAAAATGGAAATTCTTTTTTAAAAAAATTATTTAATTGAACAAGAAAATATTTAAATAGATATATCATATTTGCTTTCATTTTATGAGTGAATAACAATTATAGAATGAATAGAAAATGGAGCTATTGTAATGTTAATTTAAATATAACAAAGAAGCATTAATTTGTACAAAAGAGATTTTGTAATAAAATTATATTTTTTTTATTATTCTATTGTTATGAATTAATTCGATGAAACAATTCATTAATTCGAAACATATATTCTCGTTTTAATTCAAAGCAACTAAAATAGTTGAAGAAAAACGAGACGTTGTTTTCGCTCGAGATAGAAATACGAAATTGTGACATTTTATCGAATTCTTCGTATGTCGAATTCGCTGTGTCAGTGTCAATCGACGATTTTATGTATGCAAAAGTTTTCCAGTCGAAACGTATTAAAACCCGTTAAATGTTATAAACCAAATTACAATCTATCCCAAAACGGTCAGCGATTTTTACAAAGGAATTGATGACGAAAGTGGAATAGATAAGAGAAAAATGTGGCGTTGAAGAACTTTTTCTGCGGATTTAAATGCGATAGAATTGGATTTCTGTTACGGAAAGCTGCTTATATATATATTTTTTTTTGAAAACTGAATATATAGAACAAAATTAGAATATTTGCCAAAGAATTTATCATTATAATATTTCGATCATCTTTTCTGATATTTATAATTCTATGAATGATATCATTCAAAATTTGGAATTTTATAATAATTTATCATTGTCCTTACATCCTTTGCTGATAAAGGTTCATAAATTTACAAATTACCAAACTTTTATCATAATCTATTATAATCTAATATCTTCTTATATCTTCCTAAAATCGAACACCAATTTTCTTTCTTCTAAAATCATCGGTTTCATTTTTCTAAATCATTATTGTAGCGAACACGTTTGTTATATTCATTCAATAATTCTAAACGTTTGTTATACGATATAACGGCGCAACAATTCAAAACTCGAGGAGAGATTAAATCATTTCTCTCCTAGAGGCGCACAGCCCACGATACCAACGTTTCTTTCCGACAAGTGAATTTTTTCACCTGACCCATAATTTAGAAGCGATTCAAGGTGATCCTGTTACGTGGTTATAACCCGGCGCGGAATGTTCTTTATCTGAGGCAACACAATCGATTGGCACACGAGAAATTCATTTCACATGGGTAACGAAACTGGTGGAAAAACGACATGGACACCGGCCACGAGGTATTTCCAGTCTCCTTGTACCCTTTCGAAGAACCGTTAGCCGGAGAAAACGCGTATCTGATAAGGCCAGGTATCGGATTCGATTTAACCGAAGTGCATTATGCAGGCAGCACAAACTCGTATCCCAATAGGGAAAATTGTATTGGCTACAAACGAGGTTTATTGTTTTTATTCGATCTAATGTGATACTTTTTGTACAACATTTGAATCGCAAGAGTTGTTGATAATTTGGATAAAAATGGATTGAACGATGTGAGAATTTTTGATTTTGTTAAGAAGAACATTGTGTATGAATATTGTTATTTTTATATTGCATAGAACATCGAAGGTTTCTTTTTAACTATATTAGCACGTTTGAAAGAAATTTTTTATTTCTCTATCCTTTGCAGTGTTCTAACAATCGATGAAATTTATGTGTACTGCATGCTGTGCAATTTAAAAAATTATTGTCGAATGTCATTTTAGATAAATACAAAATTTCTTAATCATTTCTAGACTCGAATTGACTAGAATTAGAATAGATTGAAATAGACTAGAATTGAATTTTCCACTTTGAGATATGCATATCATCTAAAATTTTGTATCGTATCTTAATTAAAGAGAATTACATATTGTGCATTTATGCTTAACTATTTGCTGCTTGATCATTTCGATAATTAACACGTATAATATATATTTAACAGGTAAGTTGTTTAAAAAATTTCCATCAGTTGATATTAAAATGTTGAATACACAAAATGCCGAAAGTTTCTCCGTTTACAGATTGCTAAACTTTATTTGTATTTTCTTTTACAATGCTACGATTCTAAAATTATCTTAAGAAATATATTCGCGTTTAGTAACGTCGAAAAAAGTTTCTCAATAATTGACTCGCCAATTAACGTCATTCAATGTTGGTTTTAATAAGAGAAATGTGTAAAAGAAGTATATGCTAATGAAAACGTTAAATTAGCGATAAATGAATAAAGATTCTTTAATACGTTCCAAGAAGAAATTTAAACTCAAGATTCTGCTTAGAATATTATTTTATGAAACATCGTTTATATTATTGAAAACATCGTTTGAAATATCTATTTCGCGTCCAAATTAAATATTTAATTTGATTCTCATAAAATTGTAAGTAATTAAAGCGAATGCAATTCTCGTAATTTCAATCAATATGCATATTTATATTGTTTATTTGACACATAACACCGCTTAAATAGTATTTCTTCACCTTTCGTTAAATACTATATCGAGTAAATAACATAAATTAACATATGTTTCAAATTCATAAACTTTACTTTTAATTTCAATTGTCATGAATTTTTCAACAACTAAATGTTAAACTAAATGTCTAAAATTAAACGAAATCAATTATTTTCTAATATTTGATTACTAAAATAATTTTAAAATCAACAATGTAAACGATTACATAAAAATTTGTATTATTTAATAAGTAAGAATCCTCTGCCCTAGAAGAATTCTTCTAATCCGACTTTCATTTTACAAATAAGACAAATCAATCCGACTTTCCATCGAAACTTTCATTCGCGAACAAAAGAGAACTCCCTTTCTTATCACCAGCAAGAAAGAAAGAAAGAAAAAAAGAAAAACTCCCGATTTAAATTCCCTCAATATCTCACAGAAAAATGTTCATCGAACCGCGAAGCGTTTTAGAATCGCAGCGGTAAATCGGCTTCCTAGATGCCAAAAGATAATCGCGATTCATCATTCGCTCGTGCTTTACTTCTTTCCCTCCCGCCACTTTTCCTCGCGGCTGGCTACTTCCTTTATTTTCTCTCGGGCATCCGGTCGACGCGCTCGCGATTTCCGGAAGCGAGTAAGGCGAGAGAGACCGTAGCCTTCATTCATAAAGACCTGGCGTGCTGCGTACGAATCACGTGCCACCTTATACACACGACGTGACTCGTGAATTTCGAGCACCGTGAAATATTCGCGTTCTCGATTCACGGTTGTGTTGTTCTTTCCGCCACGATGAGGTTAACCGAAAGAAAAAGGGAGGAAAAAAGGAAGGGGAGAGGGAGGGAAGGAACTTTCATGGTGGAAAGATGAAAGGTAACGTGGAAGTGTTTGAAGATAATAATCGGTTAGAAAAGAGGTGGTCTCGAGAGGTGGTTTTTTTTTTTTCATGATCTTTTTCTTCCACCGAGCGTAATTGATGAGTACGTCGGGTAATGAGTTGTTAAGGACTGTATAGATATAGGGAGATCGGCTCTTTTTTTTTGTTCAAACATGTGGGGAAGTATAGTATAACGAGTATACGTGTGCGAATATTAAAATTGATTTGGGAACGTTCTTTAACGAATGAAGTTCTTGAAAATTTTCTCATTCTTGAAAGGAGAGATGATTTTTTTTGTTTTTCTTTTTTTTTTTTTTTTTTTTTTTCGTACTCATGTCACGATGAAGAAATTATATTTCAGTAAATTAATATATTTCTATTTGTGTTTATATATGTAGATGGATAATTTTTCTAATTTAAATAATTTTAATCTTTGATATCACTATGTTTTAATAATAAACTTGAAAGATAAATAAACTGTATATATTTATATATTCAGCTTTGAAATAGTTAGTTTTTATATAATACCTTCGATTAATTATTTTCGATTAATTATTTCTTTGATGTAATATAATATTATTAATAAATAACCATGTAATTTGCTATTTAATGAAAATTTGATTGGACGATATATCAGATAATTGACGACATTAAACTTTGATTCTACTTTTAAAATATTATTACTTAAAATAATAGATTTTGTAATAATTTTGCAAAGAATAATTATCACACAATTCTATCCATTTAAAACTGTACAAATTCACTCTCTGTCTACAATCTGCAATCCTATCTAAACTTCTCCAAAAAAAAAAAAAAAAAAAAGAATATCGTGTAAAACTTTTAATCAATCTACCCGAAGGTAATCTACGAATCTATTATAACAATTGTTACAGAACTGCCATATTTTTATTCATTTAAAACTTCAAGAATTCGCCTGCCTTCATTTGCAGATTCTATCCAATCTAAACTTTTCGACGGAAAAAAGAAAGAACACCATATTATTCGAAGAACTTTTAATCAATCTACTCGGACGAAGAGAAGTAAGAGAAAATTTTCAAGCGAACGATTCGTCGAACGGTCTGGCGAGCATGGATCGGAGGACCTCGACGAAAACACGAGAAAAACGAAGGATAAATCCTTGAACCGGTAGACCAGACTCGCGTGATATAAAGCACTTACTGATATAACTCGTGCACTTACGTGTTGGACTTAATCCGTTGCTCGTTGTATCTCCGATGAAAGTCAAGCAGTTCCTGAACCAGACCGGTCTCCACCATGTCGTCGACCCTTCTGTCCAACCGATCCTCGAGGACTTTCTGCAATAATTTCGGAGAAAACGGTCCTCGAATTAATTGGCCGCGATTCGACACGGTATAATCTATATGAAGAAACGGACACTTTCCAATTATATTTGATCAACGTGATAATTTTTATTCGGATAATTTTTAGGTAAAAATATTCCTTAAAATCTATAGCTTTTGCATCTTTCGATAGTTGTCACATTGTCTCGATCAATCTCGATGAAATTTTCAGTATGTATTCTTTAATTTATCATTGCAGATAATTTTTCCAAAAATTTTTTTATACACCATCTGATAAAGTAATCCCTCTGAGCTTTCAAAAATTCAATTTCAAGTTTGATCCAATTTTAAAAAAATTATTTTTATCTAAAGAATAATCGAATATATTGTTCGCCCAAAGATCGAGAAAATATCGTAAAATCAAGGCCTTGTCATATGATATATTATGTAATTTACATTTAATTTACATTTTCAAGAATATCTTTTTTGTAATGCAAATTGTATTACGTGTTTCTTTATTTGCAAATAAAGAATAAAAGCCTTGGAATCTCGCAAAAATGAAATATCTTTTTTTTTTTTTTTTACATTGACAAGCATTTTAACAAGCAAGCCCGATCACATTTTATTACAATCAATGCTTTCGTGTAAATGTCACATTTCACACCCACGATTGCATTGGTAGCAATCGAAGTTGCCAGAAGGAGTATCGTAGGTGTTCAGTTTCTTTGAAAAGTTATTTCCGTTTAGTTTCACAGCCTTTAAAAAAATATCTTTGCAAAATATTTAATTTAAAATTTTGCCTTTTATTCAGCCTGTGAAATAAATTCAAGAATATCTTGACTTATAACGTAAATAATCAAGGATTATTTCTATTTTATTCTTTCTCTGTTTCGCTGTTCTTTGATTCTTCAAAATCATATTTTATATATTATATTTGATCAAGAATATAAAAAAAAATTATTAAATAAAATATACAGATGGGTATACGAATATTCGATTATATTTCCATGATATTTCGATATCAATGAATTAGACACGAGCTCGAAGGTTAACACGTACCATTAGAAAAAAGAAGAAAACGCTATTGTGGCCTTCAACAGGTTTTCAAATTAATTCGTCTCTCTCTCACACTTTCTGCTCGTTCCTTCTCATTTAATATGTACTTGCTAATAAGTAAAACGCGTTAAAAGAGTTCTTCCATGTCCTCGAAATCGTGTATAAAATCATTGACTGGTCGGGTACAGTGATTCATAAAAATAATATATTTAATGTATTAGAAATTATTGTATTAAAATAAAATAATTTATTAAATTAAAATAAAATAAATTTTCAAGAGATTAATTAAATCTAAAATTTGTAAAAAAAGAAAAAAGAATAATAAATACTGAAAGAAAAACGACAAACTTGTTTTCAAAAAAAAATTATTAACACGTTGCATTATTATTTAAATTATATATATATATATATTTATACATGAACTAAAAAAAATATTAGACTAAATATTAAATTTTTGTTAAATATCTGAATATTTCTATGTACATATGAATTTTTAAACAAATGATTTATACTGTAATAAAATATTTTTATCGTTTTATATAGATACATCTATTCTAGAATCAGGTCGAAGATAAAATTTAGTGTCCAAACATTTTTGTGATTCACTGTATAGCGTATCGGTAGTAGGTTTCAACGTGACTCGATTTTCGATATGTACGCATTAGAAATGTACGAAAAGAGTAAAGCCATTCATCGATATTTGACGGAGGTCGGTGTCGAACAACGTTACAGGTTGTAAAGACACAGATGGGATTAATAGTTAAACGGCCAACAGTGGACCACCAACAGATTTTTTTATCGTTTTATCAATCATTTTTTTCATAGTTTTATTGGATAAACTTTGATCGTCATCTTTTTGAAAGATTTCGTTTTTAGTATTCATGAATATTTAAAAATGAAATTTTCATACCTTTTAATAATAAAATTATCTTAGTAAATAATTGATGAAAAAATATTAAATAAATTTCTAGAATTATAGGTTTGTATTATAATTGTATTATAATTATAAATACATTATAACGTAAGAACAATTTTACAACAGAAAGAAACAACTGAACAACTAGAATGAAATATAAGAACATTGGAAATATCCAGAGTTAATAAAAATAATTGCTAGACGTCCTACATTATAAATTAATAATTTTGCAAATGATATTCACCGTTATTCACAAAATTAAGTTAAATTAAACATGTATTTTTTTTCTGCGCAAATAATTATATGACATTTCGAAATTTAATGTTTTTATCATGAAATAATGAAAAATTTATAACTCTATATCCTTCGTTCATTATCATATTAAATATTAATTGCATTCTAGTGTAAAAAAAAAATAACCGACAAAAAATCTATACTTCAACTTCCAACTTTTATCACTGATTAAATACAATAAATTTAGTAATTTAGAAATTGATGATGTCCACACAGGATTCAACTTTTCGCAATCCACAAACGATGGCTTAGTTCCACTTTTGGTAACCATCGTCTCTCTCTTTCTCTCTCTCGAAAAAAAAATCCCGCTAATTAAGACGAGTTTCACGAACTTTTAATATTTTTAATGCCACTCCCCATGTTTCACCATGTTTCACTGGATGTTCCGGAGCGGCAATTAAAAATGTTTTATCGGTACGAAGATAAAGGCAATAAAAAGAGAAGAAGCCACAAAAGAAATGAATTTGCAAGTCGTAAATCGATATTACGAATCATCCTCGAGGCGAGTTATAAATAATTTTATGACGTTATCTTATTCCACCTTAAAACACGTCGAATATTTGATCAATCGACCGGAGAATTTCCTTTTGCTAAATGTAGACTTTTGAAAGGAACGAGGTTGGACGTCGATTAGAAATTCCGATTCCGACAACCAAACGGAATTCGTGCAAACGTTAGATGGTTTAACAACGAGATGGTACAACGTTTTCACGAGATGGTTACGTGAAAAGGGTATGCCTAAAAGTTAGCATGATCGTGTCGAAGGCAAACAGAAAAGTTTGGAAATCATTTCTCTTTCTTTTCTTTTTTTCTTTCTCTGCAGAATATAAAAGAATGTTTAAAAATTATATTTACGATTGTTTTAAAATTACTATTGTTCGCGTTTGGAATTTTGATGAAATTAAATATATAATCACGTTAATTATTTTCATTTAGATTCTTTTATCGTATTCAATCTGACTTTAAGAATATTTATTTAAAATAATTTAACAGTCTGTTAATTTAAAAATTGCGTATTAATTTGCAATTCAAAACGATTATTATACTCCATTTAATTAGCTGAATAAATTACTCTTTCGATTTGATATATCGATATTAAAAAATGGCATTAAAAATCAGGACAGTATGAACATACGATAAGAAAATAAACGGTAATAAGATTAAAAGTTTCAAATTTTACAAACGATCTTATCTCCTCTTCAACAAAATTGATAAATTTCTTTTCTTTTCGATAACTGAAACAACTTTCAAAAGGAAACATTACACGTGCCCTAATCAAATCTTCGACTGAGATTTCAAGGTAAACTTGAAGAAAGAAAGAAAAAAACGAAATAGAGAGAGAGAGAGAAAGAGAGAGAGAGAGAGAGAGAAAGAGATAAAAATTTGGAAACTTCCCAGCTTGGGAAACTTAGGAAAGAAACCTGTTACAGCATCCCCCTAATCAAATCTCCAAACCAAAGATTCCAAAGTAAAACTTTGGAGGAAGAAGAGGCGGAAGAAAAAGAAAGAAAGGGAGAAAAATTTGAAAAATTCTTCCCTTCGTTTCACAAGAACCAACCTAATCGAACCAAGATTCCAAGTGAACGAGAAAGAGAGGCGGAGAGTAACGGAGGAAGGGAGAAACGAGAGAGAGAGAGAGAGAGAGAGAGAGAGAAACGGAAAGGAGATATACACGAAGAGAGATAAAAAAAAGCAGCGGATTCCTGTCCTTGTAAAATGGCGGGACGCGACCAGGCGTGCACAGCTCCTTGGACAGCGGCGGATCGTTCTCACGCTCGTTCACGGTTAAAACGCGACCTCCGCAACCCGTTTCGGTCCGCGTTCGGTTTAAATCGTATTTAAATGCCGAGTGAGCCTCGCGAGCTGCACGTGCGCCTCCACGGTTTCATTCATGGGCGGCAAGCGCGTCAATGACGCAAGATTCTCGCCCGGCTCGAATCGCTATTTGACGAGCACAGGGTATACACACAGACAGGCGCACACGTACAGATACGCGTGCAGACGAGGGCAGACGTGATGCCTCCTTCGGCCACGTTTCGCTTATCGCGTGGAACCGAACCAGCTCGTTTCTCCGTGACACCGCGCTCTCGAACGGGAAAGATGAGAAAGGGGGAAAAAAGAAAGGGCGAAGGGGACAGAGGGAAGAGGAGGAGGAGGAGGAGGAGGTGGAAGGAGATAAGATATTACTCGAGAGAAAAAGGGTTTTGTTTGTGATATTTGAAACGTCGAAGAATATGTATATGACGATTCGGAAATAGATGGCGCTTGTTGAGAACGTGCTGCTGTCGAGTGACAGCAGGTGGTGGACAGGTGTAAAATTAAGTTCGTATCGTGGAATTTTATTAGAATTGGGAAATTTAAGAGAAAATCGTTATTAAAGATATGATAGAATTATGTTTTTGTTTTAATTGAGAAAAGTTTTTAGAGATTCGGTCGATCGAAATTTCGATAATAATGAATATAACTTGAAAATATGGGATCAAGAAAGAATATAATAAGATAATGTAAGAGTTGAAGAAAACCACGTAGATGATGTAATTTGCGAACGG
The DNA here is from genome assembly GCF_048593485.1 of Apis florea. Classification (NCBI taxonomy): domain Eukaryota; kingdom Metazoa; phylum Arthropoda; class Insecta; order Hymenoptera; family Apidae; genus Apis; species Apis florea. Next base: position 3,672,820 of record NW_028256754.1, read on the forward strand.
TTAAGAAAAAAGAAAGCGTAAAGAATAAAAGGGATTATTGCTCGGAGGATACGCTTTCATGAAAATTTGTAGCCGCCCGAGAAATTTGACATTGATGCGAATTAATAATGGCCAGCTTGATGGATTTGATCCTGCTTCCGATTAAACCCTTCAGGGATTGGTAAATTGCCTCTTAGCGGCCGATGACTTAATCCTGGTTTATCCCGAGAAGTGAAAGCCGTTTCTGAGACCTTGCAATATTGTCCGAAGTTATTAAATGAAGTAATGGAATCTCCTCTAATTTAAAAAAAAAAAAAAAAACAATCTGTTATAGAACATGCTCTTAAATTCACAATAAAATTTAAAAAATTTTTGAAATATCTGATTGAAACCACCTGTAATTACTTTATCCATCTCACGATCATTATCAACCACATCAAACGAATAAGATTAAAACAATCGTAAAGATTTAAACGATCTGTCGAAAAATCCGCCCGTACAATCTCAAAAAAAAAAATCTCGTCCATTCTTTCCACACTTTCGATACCGCAACCAAGGAAACGAAGCCACAGACCGTTCCGCACCACGTCCCACCGCACGGTGACCCTGTAACCCGATTCATCCCACCCTTAAAAATAAACTGAAAAATCGAAGGGGGGGAAAAAAAACGAAAAGAACCCTCTCGAGAATAGGCGCTAAACGTTTCGAATAAAAGCCGGGAACGTGGCACGTTGCTCGCTAGTCAATTATAGCTTCCGCGCGCAAGTCGATCATCCAGGAATAGGTCTCAGTTGGGGAAGTGGCTCGTAAAGTAGCTCGTGATAAATGAAGGAGGAATCGTTGGATTCTAAGGGTTGCGATGACAGCGACGCCGGTTAATACTCCCGTAAAGACGTCTAATTCTCGGTGGTTTCGAAGCCACGACGGAACGTTGGGGTTTACGTAACGGCAAAAGAGGCGATGATATTCCTCGGGTTTCACCCATATATGGCTGAAAGCGGAGGAACCGTGCTCGAAACTAGAAAGGACCGGCTGTGTATGCTCGACTCGTGGCCAAATCGGGCCAAGGTCCTTCCAGAAGAAACAGAAGTGGAAGACGAGGTGGAATGTGAGCGCGTGCGAATTTTCGCGGCCCTGTTCTCCGATCCGATTGAGTTCCAACGTTGGATCGGTGGATTAGAAGGAACAGCTGGTTGAGTAAAGTTGGGTATTGGGTTATGTTTTAGAGAGAATGTGATAATATGGTAGAACGTGTATTATTCAAACATGGGAGTAGGAAATCATTTTTCTTTCGTAAGACAATCATGATTATTAAGAAAATGTTGGAGATGAAGAAGACGATCAATCAAATGAAAATGATCGTATTGTTGGAATACAGGTTGCATAAAACTTATATTTCTCGTCTTTAAAATAAAGTTTATAATCTACGATGATGAATAATTTTCAGAAGAATTATTACCGTGGATACTTTAATAATTATTGAAAAAATTCTAATCGATCAACAATATGAGAAAATTATAAAAAATTGCAAAACAAATCGTATTGTCTATCATTTTCTTAAATAATCCAAAACGAAGTACTAATAATATGAATATCAATCAGAATAGCGAATCATAATTATAAATATAAAACAAAGTTACATTTTCTAAAAACAATATATTGCACTTTTTCTTTTAATAATACATTGCCAAATCCGAAAAGAATAAAAAGAAACCAGAATTTATTATTATGAAACATTAAACATATCTATTTGACAAAATGATCTTGAAAATTATTATCTCTTCCACAATAAATATATAATTTTTCTTAAATCACTTTCAAAAGAAGAATATTCATATCTATATCTATATATCTATATAAATGCATTTCGAAACCAAAACGATTATCATACAAACTAAATTATAATTGATAAATCATCTTACACTCCATCATCGCATTATCCAATTAACATTTCCATTCTCTCCACGAAAATCCAAATCATTTATCATGATCATTTTTTTCACCAGTTTACATCACACAGATGCAGATTCCAGATAAAAAAGATCTCTGCCACCGACCACCTCGTCTGAAGGTGAAAAAGTCAATGACTCGATATAGGACCGATTTGGTAAATATGCACGAGCTTCACGTATATGCGTGGGTGTCGATTCGTCTTTCGACAACAAGAGACGGGTCGACGTTTCGAAGAAATCACGCGCTTTATGTCTGATAATGGTTCGACCTTGACATTAAAATTTTTACACGGTTAATTAAGGATTGTGAACAGCTGAGAAGAGGCAAAAAATCGGTTGAAAAAAAAATGATCTGACAGATTGTGCATACAAAACGAATTGTATAATATAAACGAATATATTTGAAATTCTTAGAAATTAATTTTGATTCTTTTGATTCATAAAGGATTCATTTCAATATATTCAAAATTTCTACGAAACAACATTATCTAACTTCATTACAAGAACCTAAAACATAGAACTTAAAATAAATGTTTCAATACATTCTGCAACGAAATACATAGGGCAGAATTTTTAAAAAAATTAAAATCAATACCATTCCTTATAAAATACATGAAAACGAATTCAATAAAAAGTTAACGTTTTACCAGACCAAATATATCACCAGAATTTTTCCAAGGAGATACGTGTGTTGTATGTAATTTATAGAAATGAATTTTTTCCTGGAAAAATCAGAGTATGCCCGAGGCGTCGGCGTACGCTTTCGTGAGAGTATGGCACCGCTGAAAAAAGGGTGGTCGAATAAAAGAGATACAAATGTGTTCAGAAAAATTGGCGGGATCGCCTCCGGAGCCTAAACACTCGGGTGTGAGGACGAGCACCGACTAAATTTGTCCGCTAATGACACGCTTTCGACTCGTGTTTCGTGCGGCAAATTCGATCGTCTTCGCTTATTATCAAAATATCCCGGCCGATAATCCCAATAATACCCGACAAATCGGCTGACGTGTTTTTAGACAACCGGATATCGTGTGAGATTTATACGATTTTTTCCTCGATTCGATCGTCGAAAAACGATTTGCCTTGGGAATTTTTCTGTTCACGAGTCGATACTTGAATTCAATGGATAATGGAGTGTGATTTAAGTTTATTTAAGTTTTTAAATAAATTAAATAATTAAGATATTGTAGAGAAAAAAAACTTACGAATTAAATTAAAATTTTTATATAGACACGTGTCATATTTGTGATTTACATAATTATTGAAATTGAAATAATTATAAGAGATATTGCAAGTGTATCGAAGAAAACATACGAAACAAAAATATTTTAAAGAAAGATATATTTTTAATAAATAAAAAACATATTCCATAAGATTAGAAGATTTAAAAAATGGTATAAATTGTTTTGATATGTAAAAATCGACTCAAAAATAGTAAATATAAAGTGTTGCACGGAAGTGAAACAACCATTCGAACACCAGAAAAAACACCTCTCCAATCAAGACTTTAATTCCATTACGTCACCCTGAATTTCTCACCCTTCGCACGCAAACACTCGTGGCCTGACCGAGACCCGCGCGATTACCCCAAGATTAAATAGCTCGCACGCTTTTTCCCGGCACAGTGATCTCGATCCAATCAACGAGACGCTTTAGGCAAAGAGAGTAAAAACTACATTTACCTCAATCCCTTTTTCCCTCCCCGTTAAATCAATTTAATCTTCAATGTGGTTGGATCAAAAGTGACATCCACCACAGTTATTCGACACCCGGACTTTTCTTCTAATTTTTGTTATCTAATTAACGTCATCGCCCACCGCTAAATTGACTGGATGAAAAGAAAATAATAGGATTACGAGGATCAAAGAACAACTGATGGAGAAACGTTTATGAAAAGGCAGATTAAATAATTATCGCATTTCTGCAAATAGAGAGTATATCGAGATTTTCGAGAAAATTGATATAGAAATAAATATATTATGTATTCAACGTATTTCGTTAAAATGATATAAAATTTTTCCATAAAGATGAGACAGGTTGCAAAATAAGAAAATATCAGATTTATAATTGTAATTGTATAAAGATTCATAATTGTTCAAGACTAAGTTCGAATTATGATCTCTTTTAAATAAAAAAAAATATATAAACCCTGTAATCGATCCTTTTTCTCCATATAAATTGAAGAAAATTTAAAAAAAAAATTGTACAAATAAAACAATGCAATGCAATTGTATCATCCAATTGTATCAGCCAACAATACTAATCCCTTAAAAGTTCACGATTCCTTCCTAGATCCAGTTTGAGAACCACTACCTCAAGTATTAAAATATAGATACATCTAAATTTTTCTCTCGAATCTTCATTCGAATACCTGTACAAAACCAATTATTGGCGAGTACCAATCATCTCTCGAGTGATTTATCGTACAGACCAGAGTGGTGTCGCAAAATCCGGCCAATTATCGTCCATGAAATCTAAGATCAGAATTCACAGAATTCCGTGTTCACAAGATTGCGAATTCACAATCGAATGACTGAAAACGAATCGTCGTTTGTAAAACGAGAAGACTACCAGCGACGAAAACAGGTGGTTTTCTGTACCGATCGATAGGAATCTTCATGGAACAAAGAGGAGTTGGGGGCAGAGGAGGGATGGACGATCCTAATGGCGTCCAGGCGAGACAGAATGAGAAGCACGCACTTGGGGGACCTACCATGGGAATGCCTGGCCGCGTTCCCGGCGGTTCACGTTGGCTAGGTTCTCTATTTTCGACAGCAGCTCGCTGCTAGCGATTCCTCGATCAAGGGGGCGTTGCAGAAAGGCCAGCATTAGCGATGGGATCAAGCACGCTAGTGTCCGCTTTAGCGTTAACCCGGATCGTTAACTGGACAAGTGACTTCTGTGAATTCGAATTGAGAGCAAAAGAGAGGAGATGAGCGTAAGTCGATAAAGAATCAGTGTCAAAATTCAGGAAGATCCATCTTTAAGAATTAGCGAGGTTGAGACGAAAGGGGTAAAAATTTAGATTACCAAAGAGAGCATATTGTACAGAATGTTAATATATTCATGGATACTTTAAATTAGGGGGTTTAGGAGTGATTTTAGAAGATGTCATTAAATCATTTGATATAATTATTAAATGTTGATGTTTGAGGATGAAACAAGATAAAGATAGAATGAAATACTACTATTGTTTTTTGTTTATAAATGAAAAAATCTTAATAAATAATTATTTTTGTATATCAATTTTTATGTTTGTTTAGAATTGAATCAATATTCGAAAAATGAATGTATTGTCTATTGTAAAGCAGATTTGAATGTAACTAATAAAGTTTTCATTTGAAATACACTTATGATAGTTTCCTATTCATAACACTGTTGAAATTTATTTTATTTTTGTAGCTATGTAAGAGTAAAATGTTAAATATATTGCCACATATGTGTAACCAAAAATATGATATAAATCTTTAATAATATTAGATTTGATTTGGATTTGCGAGTACATATTGAACTTGATCCCATCACTAGCCAGGGCATGAATTCGTGCGCGTGTATTCGTGGCAGAACTCACTTCGGAACCAGCCTTGGCATTATGCTTCTTCTCTCGAGCTCGATTTTGTTTTAAAACCGTCTGCATAGACATGAAAACTCTCAGATATTGCTCTAAATTCTTCTATTTGAAGATAGATTACTCTAAATACAATTGCTATTTGAATTATTTTTTCTCTCTCTCTTTCCTTTTCAAGGAATTAGCTATTTGAAATTATACGTGTAACGAAAATATAGAATGTAAAGAGTTAGTAGATGTCTAGTAATTTTTAAGTGGAACTGCATAATAAGTAAACGTCAAATTTTTCAAATGTTAATTTTATTTTGAATTTTTAATTAAATAAATAATTTATATAAAATGAACAAGTAAAGAAAAGTTATTGAAGCAATAAAGAATTTCGATACCATTAATAATAAATGATATAGAATATACGAAAATATCATAAGATCTCTCAAAATTATTTAGCATTGGAAGATTTAGTTCTGAAACAGCCAATCTTGGATTATTTACAATTATGTATCTCAGAAATAGTTTCTCTATTAAAATTTTATGTCAACAAAAATTGAACTGAAAAATAAAAAGTAATTAATTTTTCTTATTTTCAGGAAAATAATTAATTATTCTTTAATGATACAGGATCATGATAAATGATTAAAGGAAGAAAATTTTGATGTTATATAAAAAAATTAAAAGATTAAAGAGGGGATTGAGAACCGCTGTTTAAGCATGCTGAATACCATAGGGGTCGTCAGCGTTACTAAACGTGATTAGGCTACCTCGAATTCCAAAACGATAATATTCGTGAACGATAATGCACCATTGAAAGGGGTAAATATTTTTGTATTGAGGTATTATAGGATAGAATTACAGAACTAAAAAAATATCGTTAAGATAAATGAAGTATATTATAAAACATTACTGAGGAATATGAACTCTAGCCAGTAGTTAATAAATTAATATAAAGGGTGTCCTAAAAAGTTGAAGCCAATTTCATTACTTATCAAAATATTTTTTCAAAAAAATTCTTAATTAAGTAAACTCCAATCTTCATATTCTGTTGTCAAAAATGATGATATTTTCATAACATCATTATGCAAAATAAAAAAAAATTAATGATATTAAATTATATACCAATATATAATCTATAATCCTATATCAATATATAATCCTATATTTGTGAACATAAGTTAAGTTAATTAAAATCTTTTATTTTTTAAATTTCTTTTACAAGAAAAAATTCGATCACGAAATATATCAAAGGAATGAAACAAATTTAATTAGAAGAAAGATTGATTTTATACCAGAAGGATATATATTTAAGATTCAAAAGATCATATTTCACACTTCTATTTTAGTATTCTTACATTTCCTACGCTTTCTTGGAAAGATTTCTAAATATGTGTATGGTAATTTGTCGGATGAATGTCTCTTGTGAGCGAAAGAGAAGGAGGAAGAACTTCGTAGCCCACTTGTTGCGATTTTTTTTTTTTTTTTTTTTTTAGAAGTCCAAAAGTTATTGCCACACGTGTTTCACGTTACCAGGGAGAAGAACCACTTCTCTTAGGTTTCATTAGTGTCAATTAACATTTAAACTGTATAATATTAACTGTCTAACATTCAGAAAGAGAATAATTTATTATTAATTTCATCGATGGAACTTCGTAAATTATTTTTTATTTCTCTTCTATTTTATTCTTTTTCGTTAAATGATTATCTATGATAGACAATAATCAAACTTTTTATTATTAAAAAATGAACAGAAAATATAAAAGAAAAAAAAAACTGAAAGATTATAGATTGATGCTTTTTTTTTAAACACTTTCCAACCAGAAAGGGTTAAGAAGGAAGCCGCACCAAGGTTTCTTCAAATTAACTGTAAAGGATCTGTGAAATGAAGCGTTAGTGTCGCGGGGAATTTCTTAGGCTTCCCATCAAACCCTTCGAACTCTGGATTGTAACGAAAAAAAAAAAAGAGACGTAACTAATGTCTTTACTTTAATAACTATTTTATTTCATTCTGAAATTTTTATAAATCACCCATATAATCGATACTAATCATTGATAATCCGTTAAAATAATAAAATAAAATGCTGCTAAAAAAATTAATACTGCTACTAACAATTCAAAAATAATTATATTTGCAACAGAGACATCTTTCGCAATTATCTATTGTTATCTGATTAAAAAATTGTTTAAACGTATTTTTTAATATTTTTCGAGCAAGTAAAAAGTTAAATTTATGTCTATTGTTTCGAGTTTATTATTTAAAAATCACAAAATTATCTTTGTTCAATAAAATAACCGTATCATTTATAAAGCAAAAGAGTGAAACACGATAGGTATCTACAATAATTCCTCGGCCAAATTATACGAACATTTCGCTCCTTCATTCGAGAGAGAATCACGTTTCTATTTACTATTAGAAATTCCGTTTGCACACAGCGATCATCGACAATTCGGATTCAATGAGAACCCAGGCAATAAAATAGATTTCACAGCGATCTAACACACTCGCTTGAAACAAAGTGGAGCTACTCTGTAACAGTCTCCTTCACGAACAAATTATGGAAGGGATACATCGAAACTATGTACGTAGGTTTGACCTTTTCCTCAGATATTAAATTTAATCTCTCGAACAATATTTTATTTGTTCTGACTTTCTTTAATTAAAATATAATTTTTAAAAAATTAATGATTCGTTTGTGAGTATTATATTAAACATTATGGAAAAATATATAATAATTTAACTATTCCAAATTAATTTATTATTGTAAATATCGATAAATTTTAAACAAATATTATTGAAAGATAGATATTAATTATTGTGTTTTGAGAAAGTGTGAGACGAAAGTTAATGAACAGTTAAAAAGAGAAGTAGAAGATACGTGAAATGATTTCATTGGACAAAATTAATTATTTTACTTGATATTTTTAAATCTTGAATATCACCATATTTTAAAAATATTTTTAACATCGTTAAGAAGCTTAAATTAGAAGATGAATTTTATTCTACATTTTTGTAAATAAACGAATATCTTCTCAAAAGCATCTTTAAAGTCTGCATGATATATTAAAAAAAAATTAACAAAAGAAAAAACGTGTCCATCACAAATGATCTTCGTTTTAAATAACCATAAAAATGTTCAATTTTGAGCATACAAATATAAAAATGATTTATCGATTTTCCAGCAATTATCGACTCATCTCGAACTCCCACGTCGATTCGAAAAGCGGCATTTAGACGTCTCGAAATCCGATTCTAAATAACGTTTCCATGATGGTTCGATCCGACGAGAAAGACGTTTTGCTGTCACGCGTAATCCTCTACCTTGCCGATATGATAATCGCGATGTGAATTAAACTGGCCGTTTATGTTACGACGTGATGAATTATCATTGCATCGTGGATCAGAATTAAACGTTTCTCTTGAGGAGGGAATTTAACGAGCCGACTTTGTAAAAGTCAAGGGAATGAGCGATGGGTATACGCTTTTTGCGGAAATTTTATCTTGCACGATGGAATTCGTGAACTTCTGCCGTATTGTAAAAGTGAAAGTTACCACGACCGTGTGGAAAATTAATTTCTTTGTGCGATGCGGCACAAATTTATGAGATCGTTCCAGGTTTAAGTTTTATTCGAGATTATATTCTTCGTGCGAGTTACGTTTACTTCGTTTGAAGAAAATTGAGAGATTTCGGAATTGAAAATTCCTTTCTATTTTATTCTTTATATTCTATTTCTTTCTTTTTTTTAATTATTTTGCGTGTGAATAATACACAACTTCTTATTGTTTTATTAAATGTATTAACATTTATTGCAATATATTTCAATCAATTTTATTAATCTTGAATTTTAAGATTAAAGAAATTAATAATATAATTTTCATAGGAAAAATGATCAATTTTAATGATCATTTTTATTTATCCCAATCAAAAAGCAACGTATAAATCTCCTCCATAAAGTCAACAATCCATACAACCATCAATCTCGACATATTTATCACGTATCAAAGCCAGAAACCACCCCAAATATACACCATCCTAGTTGTCGATATTAATTATCTTGAAACCGTGATTTTTGTTCATAAAATAAATTACTATTAGTATTAATCGATATTTCGATAAAAGAAAATAAAGAATCCCAGTTTTATCCTACATACGAAACAAATAGAACATTTTTGAACAAGAAAATCTCACTTTCTAATAATCCAAAATTCATCTAATTACGTGACTTTTAATAACATTTTGCTTGTTTTTTGTTAGTAGAAAAAAATATCCTTTTTTTTTAATTTACAAATTATTTAAAATTTTTAAATCCTCATTTCAAAATGAAATTTCCATAATCTCTCCAATATAGAGTTTAATGCAATAATACTATATCGCATAGATACGTATCTGTAAGTTTACAACAATTCCCTTTTTTATCGTCACTAATGGATTACACTCGCGCAATTTCCTCGAGAAAATACGAACCACGTCTCGAACCAAGCAAGAAACAGAAACGCAAGTAAGCGACCCAAAACCCCGTAAAACTAGATGAAAATCGAAATTCAATCTGTACCAGGGTCCACGTCACGACCAAAACCGAACAATTTCTTCAACAATTTCTTTTCCATACTAGTAATGGCTTCTCCCTGTTCCTCTATATTTTATTGCTCGTATATCTAACAACCGTCGGTGGTTTTAAACACGGTGGCATGCATGGCATTTCCGACTAGTCGAAGGGAAACGAATGAAAGAAGGGAGAGGCTCGAAACGAGGAGCTTTTTATTCAACAGTCAAATTCGCGTCGCGAGAATTCATGAAAGTGAAAGCAGGATCTCGCCATGGGAACAAATGAGAATTTCATCGATGCCTTTCTTCTCTTCCTTTTTTTCCTTCTTTTTCGTCTTTTTTCCCCTTTTTTCGAGGATGGATGAGGAATCGATGATTGTGTACAGTTGACAGTTTTGTTATATCGAGATAATATGGATGCGTTTCGATGGTGGAGTATTGCTGGGATTGGCCGGATGATCGATGTAACAGATATTGGTATTGAGATTGGAGAAGAACGAATCGTGAGATGAAATGGAATGCGGAAGAAAATCGTAAAAATACGTAAAATTGTCCATAGAAAATTTTTCTCAATGCAAATGTGTTATTTTATCATTGCAAGATTTTTTTTCTATTTTAAGGAAAAGATTAAAGATACTCTCGTTTGTTGAAAGAGAATTAATAATAAATATTTCAATTATTTAAAAATTGCATGGAAAAGTCGAAATGTTGTTAATATTTTAAATTGTTGTTGGAATACTACTTATTTTAATATTTCTCTTATTCATCTTTTTTTCACTTACTTACATAAATATAACATTTCTCTTGTTGCTTCTTTTACTACACTTAACTTTCCAATTGTAAATAATTGCCGCTCAATTACACATTGTAACTTAGAGAAAGTAGCCACAAAATTACGTAAGTTATAAGTCGAGGATAAATAACATAATAGTTATTAAATATCTACTCTAGAAGATTTTTGCACCAAAACTTGTAGGGGAACATAAAATTATTTTACACGAATAGCTTATCTTTCAAATTATACCCAAATAATTTAATTTTTAAATTTTTATTCATCTCTAAGATTTTAATTTCGTAAATATTTATCTTTGAGATTTCACACTATTTTTTTTTTTCATTTCGAAATTTTCAATTCTAAAATTATTTATCTCTCAAATTTCAATTTTCATATTATTCATCTCTCTAGAGAATATCAAATTTTCTCCTCATTCGTTGTCAAGTTTCAATTTTCGAAACATTTATCTCTTGTAGTTTAAATTTCACTTTAGAGTAACAATTGTAAGTATCTATGTGCATTTATCTTGGCTTCGGAGTGTCGCTCAACCCATTCGTCCATTTTCATTGCCTTTCTATTTGTGCCAAGAATAATCATAGAATGGCTTAGTTTCATTTGAAATATTATCTCCCTTGCCCTACATTCTCAATAACCTCTCTATAAATGTTAATGTCAATTTCTGAATATCTTTCTTTATTAAAAATCATTAAATTTTAACTATACAAATTTTCTAAATTCAAATTTAATGTTAAATCAGTTCTATGCCATAAAGATTATATTTTGATTTAGAAATTTCTATTGATTGAAATTCTATTTATGCACCCTTGTGAGTATTTCAAGTATATTGAATATCATATTAATTTATTAGTAATACTTTTTATAATTCTTCGTAGATTTATGATCTATAAAAGAAAACTCAAAGAAGATTCGAAAGGAAATATATATTTAAATTTAGATATAAGAAAATTAATTCTAAGAGATAATGGAATAATAACAAATTCAAATACACAGCAAATAAAAAGTTTTAACATTTCCATATGCAATTTTTTTACTCGTGTATTTATGAATATATACACATCATTAACATATCAGAAACAATGTGAAACACATTACAACACGGTATAAAATATTATTCTTAAATTTGAAATATTTTCTTACATTTCAACAAACTAATTGTTCTAAAACAATTATTTGTACAAAAATAATATTTATTAAAATGTCGAACAAGCAAAAATATTCGCTTCTATTTATCCACTCGAAAAAATCAATTAATTTTCCCTCTATATCCCTCGTATCAAATTGCTCCAATTGATTAATTCTCTCATCCCCGCCTATCCAAAACCGTAAACTATCCACCCGCGCCGTAATCAAAACCGTATATATCCCCGATCGTAAAGCTCCGCCGATAAAATAGAACCGCTAAACCAGCTATCCCCATTAACAGGGCTAAAAGCTCTAATGGAGACGTCAGATCGGAAAGTAACAGGTTCATGAGCGTCCAAGAAAACGACGCCGGTCGTAGCCCTTGTAATTGATTTATTAATAGTAACGTGGCCCGAGTTAAGAGCCTCGTCGCCGCATATTCGTCCCCTCGTGGGGGAGGTGTGGTCTAATTTTAAGAACCGGCTTCGAATTCTCGAAAACGAGATCCCACGAACGGAGCGAAACACTCCCTCCTCTCTCGTTACTCGACGCGACACGTGGCTTTCCCTATCGTCCGCTTCCCGGATCTTGAGGTATACTTGTCGAAATCACCGTTTCCGGGATGATTTTCCAAGAAACCGCGATAAAAACGGCGCGAACGATTCACAGTTCTCCCCGTCGTTGAAAGAAGGCGTTCGAGACGTTTTCTGGGATCGATCCGACACGCGAAAAACAGATTGAAATGATATACATATGGACTTTTATGTGCTATATTTTCGACGAGAGTTTTGACGGATTTTGAAATGGTCGTGATTGATATACTTTTATTGCGACGAGGTTTCCTGGTTCGGATACGTTGATCCGAAAGATGGAGTCTCACAAAGAAGAAGATTTATAACGGATTTATTAATACGGTTCGATTAAACTGAATCTTTGTTTTCAAAAATTATTAAATTAGAGGGTAATTAAGTAAATTTTATTGACAATTCGTAATAAAAGAAAAATGATTCTACAAAAAAAAAAAGATCTCTATTAATTTTTTTATTTGACAATATTTACGAAACGAGCAAGTGATTTTATTGTAAATTACAGTTTAAGAGAATTTCCGAGAATTGCTTCGTTAAAAAAACATTGTTGCAAATCATGCATATCATCTTCATCTACCGAAAACAGCTGCCCCTGATATTACGTATTACACGCGTACTACAATTTTCCTCGCATGGAATACAATTTAATTTAATTTCTTTTTAATAAATGTCGTCATGAATGAAATATTAATTTTGAAAATTATTGAAGTCGTCAATGCTCATAAATGAGAAGATACCTTTCCGATATCATGAAATAGCAATATTTTAAACATTGCTTTCATGTTCTTAGTCATCGTAATTACCATCACGTGCTAATTGCAAAAATGTGTAATAGTGCTCACTTTGTGGTAACGATGACAAATAAAACAAATAGTGCCGAGGAGATTAAGGAAATGACGTAAGTAAGTTTAATATGTGTGTAGAACGTTTTAGAAGAACACAATCATGAATTGTAAAAATGAAAATATATATTAACATTAATTTCTAATTCTGTAATAAATATATAATTCATGTAAACGAATTGAACAACTTCAAGATAAATCGTTCAGTTTTTGAAAATCAAAATCGTTAAAAAAAAATCTTATCGTTATTTAATTAGTATAGAAACATAAATCATTGAAAATAGAAAAAAAAAAGTAAGATAATTTCGATGAGATTATATTATGAGTATTAATTTTCGTTGATAGCATTAAGTACAAGTTAAATAATAGAGATTGCCATACGAGTATTTTAAACATATAATAATTCCAGAACCAAATGTAGTATTATATTGTTCTTTTGTTGATTTGTTTTAAATATCTGTGATTTTAAAACAACGATATATATTTTATCATTAATACGATATTCAAGATACCACTTCACAGTTGTAATAATATTTGACCAGGTGTGTTATTACATCATTAACATTTTTATTGAATTTCCTGTTCCTTATTTTCTGTATATATATATATTTTATTATGTCTATGAATAAATTATTATTCTGAGATCACGAAACAATTCGATTCTTTATAAATTTTTTAATCAAAAAAAAAAAGGATCCTTGTGTTAATAAAGCCTACAACAACTGTGTCGTTTTATTAAATATAAATAATAATAATTTCAAACCCATCCATATTATCATAATAAATTTCGAAAAACCTTTACACTTTTTACACTAAAATTAAACAACGAATACCTATATAAATACAAATATTAACGTTTATTTTTTAAATACATTATTACTCAATCTCACAGCAAATATTTTATTTGAATAAAAATTTCTTTTAATAATCCTCCACTCTTTCAGCTTTAGATTAAAAAAATTCTAATTAACTCGAATCCTATTACATCCTTCTTTCCTCTTATAAACAAAAAAAAAAAACCTCCACTTAAAATACAAATCATAATATCGATTGGTAACTTGTTAAACGATACATTTTCTGAATGGGCGCGCCAAACACGTACGCGAGCCATATTAGCGACCACTTTGCAGAGTCGAGTACTCACGTGTACAGGCTTACTATGACAAATACTCGGTGTCGTTAAAATAAAACCGGTAGTTTGCGAGGGCGTGACGTCGCCGGCAGGAAGTGACAACATATCCTCGTTGCGTATCACCAGGAGCAAGAGGCCGCGTATACCGAGCGACAGGTGGTATTCACGAGGTGTCACCGGAGATTTTATTTTACACGGATATAGTACTCCCTGTGCATGAAAAATCAAAGCTGTTGCGACGAGTGGAACATTTGAATGAAATCGATCGGCCACGTGTAATTCTAATTTTCAATCGCTCGAGACAGGTTTCGAGGCCTATTTTTCCCATTACGCGTATCAATTTTGTTTCAAGTGGTTCTTGGTTTGAAACATTTGGTCGATCGAAATAATTGCTGGAATTGTCACGAAAGGATATTATTTTCTTTTTTCTGTTTTTATTGAAAAGAGATTGTATAAGATGCAAATTGGTGTAGCGTGATGAAATATTAATTTTAAAACACCAGATATTGCATTGACTTGCTCTTTACTTAAAATACGTTACCCAGTATTTAGAAAGTAAGTAGAACCGAAGTTTTTATTATTTTTCTTTTCTTCTTTTTAATGTTAGGAAAAATAAATTGAATCTAGATTCCTGAAAGACATGCAAGACTTTCCAACTTCGTTTAAAGAACGAATAGGATACTTAATATCGTCATCCAACATCCAAAAAAAAAAAAAAAAAAAAAAACAAAAGAAACCATAGCCAAAACAGTGTCTCTCTACATCAACCCTTAACCGAGCATCCATCCACGCGTGTTCCACGTTCCCCCATTTAAACACGCGTCCAACAACCTGTTCGCCAGACCTCCAACAACCTGCACAATCTACGACAAAAAGATCTCAACTCCTCCCCTAATTCCAACCACTTTTCTACGGAACAGTCGAACTTCATCATCCAACATCCTCGAACCTAACGGTCCACGGATGAGCGATCAAGAATCTACGGGTTCGCGGGCAAAAATACCGAACCCCCCGGATCCGCGCCAACGCAGGAAGTGACGACACATCCTCGGCATGTGTCCTCACATGAGGGAGAGACAAAGAGAGCGTATACGTGTGCACGAAACGGCAGCTGTCGTCCAAGTGGCATTCCCTCGGTTCAACTTCAATGTTGCGATTCTCTTTGCGTGCGATCGCACGCAAGCAGCGAGCAAGAGCAAGAGGGGTGGAAAAGAAGTTGGATGGAAGAGGACTCGTGGAGAGGGGAGGTGGGGAGAAAAGGCGGGAACGTGAAACGAAAGGAAAGATGGACGGAGGGAAGGAGGGTGGGAAAGGAGAAGAAAGAAGGAGGGGGAGGGGGGAGGGGGGTTGGCGGTCGAAGTCGGCGTGGCATCGCCAGATGCGCGGCACATTTTAATTAACACCCAGACATCCTCCGAGACGGGTGACCCCGAGCTCAGGGCCATCCGATGACCCTTTTCCCAACCATCGCTCGAGTCCTGGGGAACGGATAACAGGAAGTGGCTTTCCCCTCCCTCTTCCCTCCCTCGAGGAATAAGATTCGCTGGGCTGGCTTCTCGCGATAGTGCCTTCGTGATAACTTTTAACGCGCCTCTTCCTGAACGCGAGCGAGAATATCAAAACGATGTCGATCGCGAATTTCTTTTTCTTTTTTAGGAATGGTTGGACGAAAGAATTGATGGTGAACGATGAGTTGGCAAGTTCTTGAATGTTTGGAGAGATGGGGATTGAACAGATTTTTGGAAGAGCTTATATTTATAAATGATGCGATTGGTGTTTTATGAGTTGAATTTCATTTTATATGTTTGATTATGGTGAAAAATTTATCGTATAGAATTAAATAACAATGAAAATTAGATCGTGTGAAAGTTAACAAAATCGATTTGAACGTATAATAAGTTTAGGGAGAGGGAAAATGGTACAACATTTGTTTTCGAGGAAAGAAAATTATAAGTGATATTAAACATTAAAACGCATCGAATTCATAAAGATTTCAAATTTTATAAAGAGATTGTACTAAATTAAAATCAAATCTTATGTATCATTTCTTATCTGGAAAAAAGTACAATTGTATTAATCTATTACTGACGATATTAATAAATCTTTCGATTAATTTCAGAGATTAAAATTTTTTTTCTTTACTAATATTACTCAAACTCGCAATTCATTCATATATTATTATTAAGAATCCTGAGATTATTAATTGAAAAGTTTTTAATTAGAATTTATAAATTTTTCATGCTCCATAATTTATACATGAATTTAAAGTTATTATATTTTAGTGAAAGTCTCGATACCAATTTCGATGATCGAAATTTTTATTTTTTATTTTTGAACGATTGAAAGAACGAGTGTATCTAATAAACAACTGTTACAAAAATAATACACGTGATAAGTGATAACGTGTCATAATATTAATAAGAAAAAGTACTTCAGAAAATCCGATAAAGAAATTATGAAATTTCCTTAAGATAATATAAACTAAAAATTAGTTTACTATTTTATCAAAATAATATTATATATATATATTGTTATAATTCTTTTCCATCTATAAAGTATAAATAAATATATTAAAAAAAATATTGTTAATCTAACTTTTAAAAATAAATAAATTTTAAAATATAATTTTTTTCTCAATATGAAAAAATAAATATTCTTTATAACTTCACTGAACAAGCTTAATAATATAGCTTAATCAACCAAATGTTACTTTGTCTTTATTAATTGGGCAGGAAAAAGTATCATTTTAATTAGTATCAGACGGAAACAGAAAGATTAATTTTGTCGTGGAATTTAAACTGTGAATGAACTTGTAGCCTTAAACACAATATGTCCGCAAGAAGATAACTTTAAATACCCTTTGTCACATAAATTTTAATCGAGTTAATTAATACAAAGTATTATGTAATCATGAAAATTATTATTGCTTGTACGGAATAATTTAGTCTAGTTTATTTTAATCTTCGATATATTAATCTTTGATATTTTGAATACTATTATACTATAAATACAAAAATATTAATTTATCAAATTTTTATTATTTCTTATTTTAATTATTAATCATCTTTAAATTAGATATTTACTTAAATTTAGTTTACTTTTATAATATATATATATATCTAAAGCTACTGTGTAAATATCAAAACGGAAGTTATTATTTTCATAAAATTTATATTTATGATAATAATATTTTAATAATAAAAAAAAAATTCTAAACTTCAACTTTAATCTATTAAAAAACACTGAGA
Organism: Apis florea; assembly: GCF_048593485.1. Taxonomy (NCBI): domain Eukaryota; kingdom Metazoa; phylum Arthropoda; class Insecta; order Hymenoptera; family Apidae; genus Apis; species Apis florea. The sequence goes on from NW_028256754.1 coordinate 3,690,581, forward strand.
CAAACATTCACGTTTAACAAACATTAAATACACAAATAAAAATCAATCAGCAATGTTGCACGTGCTATCGATACCGGCTTGAAAATTATTGTAACTTCATCGTTAGAAATCAATTTTTTTTATCTTCACTTCCGTTTACACCGATGTTTCTCGAACTTCTCGATACAAATCCTCAAACGAAGATCTTATAAAATCTTATAAATAGTAAAAAGTAAAATGAATCTTATAAAAAGTAAAATGAATAAATAAATAAACAAATTGATTTGAAAATGTTAAAATGTTAAATTAAATAAATTAAATCTAACAAAATTTCAAGAAATGAAGGAATTATCGAATATTTTTTCCCGATTTATTTCCGATTTTACAAGTCAAACGGCGATAACTCACTGTCAAAGTAAACACTTCCTATCGCGATTCATTGCAATCTGCAACGAGCAAACACGGAGCACGTTGGAAATTACCTACGCAACCTGATAATACAGGAAAATCGATTACCATTCAGAATCGAGTGTACTCGACATCCCATAGCGATGTGAATCAATCGTCGTTGAGTGAAAAATCGATCAGACAAAAAAATTTTTCAGATCTTGGATTTTTGCACGCCTTCTTAAATACCAGATACGATTCTATAAATATTTTCCAATGGACGATGTAGGTCGTAACATGAAAACTAGACTCTACGAAATATATATTTTATTTGAAGACGTTTGAAGACGTTAGATTTCTCCTTACATTTTTCTTTTCTTCTTATTTTTAACTCGAATTATGTGACAAGGAGGGAACATTGAATTGAATATTTTATTCTGTTACATTATTATTTTTATCGATTTTGATATTCTTTCTTAGTTTATATACATGATGTTTATTATAGAAGATATAAATAAAAAATTAATTTGAAAATTAATTCTAATTCTATTTATCAAATAATAGAGAAAAAAAGATATATAATTTCATTTTATAAATCAAAAAATACAAAGGAAAATGAATATATCGAATTATCGTCATATCCAGACGAAAAATTGGAAATTTATTTTAAGAAATAGAAATTCTTTAAATCTAAACTCGAGCCAAAAAATTTACAAAAGATCCAATTCTGTAATAATTAAAATAAAAATAAATACAAAAAAAAGAGAGAAAATTAACAAAAATCTACCGAACAAAATAACAAATAGCCAAGTATCTTATTATTCAAAATAAAATTAAAACAAGAAAGAAAAAAAAACCAAAAGAACAATTACTCGAACGATTACTCGAACAAGAATTTACTTATTTCGATAACGCCCAGTTTCTACTTTCTCTAGATCCGTCCCTGCAATCCGTAATACGTCGTCGTAGTTGCACGTTGGATTACGTTGCCGGCAAGTCATTCATAAAAATAACGCGGCCGACGCACGCAGCCTACTACTACTACGAGGTGCATTCAGCCGTTCGCGTACTACGGTTGCAACCACGGTTAAAGCCTCGTACACACGTACGCGTGCGCACTGGCTGCACGTAAAAACGCGGATACGTTCACGTGCACGTCGCGTCTAGGTGAGCGTAACACGTCAGAAAGGAGGGAAGACGAGAAAGTGGAAGTCGGAACGAGTCGAATGAGACCGTGGTTCGTCGCGTATGTACTACCACTGGCTGCGTATGTATGCATCGAGATAACAATTCGCGATATTACGATGCTACTACTACTCTCGAATGATGGAAATATCTAGTGATGGGAAATGATGAATGGGGTTTGGATCCTACAGAGAAATTTTAATTTTATCCTTTTTATTGTTACTAAATATTTATCGTTGCTGCTTGGTTAATGGTCATATACGAGCATGAGTGAATGGGGCTTAATTTGGGATTAAGGAGACAGATAACGGAGTTTCTTCTTGTTTTTGTTTTTATGTTATTTATGTAATTATGCAAATGTAGGTAGTACGATTACGTATACCATGTGGGTGTGGTAGTTTATCTAGTTAAATGGAACGGTGAATTGAAGAAAGAAGCGATGATGGAAAATATATTGAGAAAATTAATTTGAAATTGTTTTTCGTAATCATGATGTGAAAATGAGTTAAAGATTTTTTAATTTAAGATCTTAATAACGAAATAATTCTCGAGGAAGAGCTCATCAGCTCAGCGGATGCGTTATTCTGGAATAATTATGTCATTGTTCAAATATTTTATTTAAATATGTTCAAGCATATTTTAAGACTTTCTTACTCAGAAATTGTGAAAAAAATCTAAGTATTTTTCCTGTTTGGAAGATCTCTATCCAGATAACTAAGACGACTTATACACGGAGGAAGAAACGTGAAAAAACTGTGAATGAAATTCTTCGTATTATACGTGAATTGTGTTCAAGTATCTTTCTTTTTTATTATTATTATTTTTCTTTTCCGATTAATTGTGTGATTATGAAATAAACGTACATACAATGATAAGAATTTTCAGTTACAAGTTATTTTCTTTGTTAATGATATTAACTGTTTCTATTACATTTAATATTAAGTATCAAATACTAGGAATATTTACTTTAAAAAAATTTTTATCATGTATGTAGTTTATTTCGTCATCAATAAACGTTCAAAAAATCAACAAGACAAAATGCTATATGTCTATTGTATAAAATCATCTCAATGAAGAGCGAATTCTTCAATATTCATTCAAACCGCTATCGATTTTTCGATCGATAAAAACAAGTAAACGTTTATGCGATCGCATTGCAATACTCGCGATGTAATTATGAAATATTTACTACTTTGCAACACGTCCGTGAACTTACATATAATCAATTAGAATTATTGCAACGAGAAAATAATAATTTCGATCTAACAATGTAAATGAAGAAAAATAAAACGGGAAGAAAAATGTTAATCGTCGACAATTCTGCAAATAAATAATCATCGAAACGTCAAAGAGCACGTTACTGACGTAAAAGATAAACATTACCTTCGCAAATTATTCGACGATCCAACCAATAGAATAAGATAAAATTTTTACCTTGAAATCTTTCTAGAAAATATACACGCTCTCTTTGTAAACAGTAATATAATAAACTTTTTATTTCCATGTATAATTTTCACAAAATTACTCGTTTCAACGAATTAAGATTATTTTTTCCCCCTTATTAATTTCTTCTATTCTTTGAAAAATAATAAGTAGATAATATTAGACACATTTTCTTATCAAAACCATGAATAATTATATCAATCGACTTGTTTTGACAAGTGGGATACGAAAATATATTAAAATTATTCTAAAATTTATTGAAAAGATAATGAAAGAATTGTAAATCGATATATCAGTTTTGCATATAATACAATATAAATATATCTCTAATAATAATAAAATAAATAAAATTCTAAACACACTTATTGGACCGACATGTAAAACAATTCACAGCAAATACTTTCGTAGCCCATAAGAAATGAAAAGAAACGAGAATCGTATATAATCATATAATACAAGATCAGAGCATTTCGAGAATATTAAAATATAAAACGCTTAATTAAATTTCGAAATTCGCTTCTCTTAATGACCAATTATCCGATTCTTCATTTGATGAAGCCATTAAACAGGCCGTAATCGACGTAAAAGAAAAATTATTTTCACAACCAAAAATTCCACGAACTGGACGAAATATACGCTTGTACGTATATACACGTGCGCTGTTGATGCATCGAGAATCGTGGATGCCCACGTTTACACACACTTAAGCGTACTTATGCCTCCCATAATAATTATCCGTTCCACGAATTAGCCACTGAGACTGGTTCCTATTTTTTTTCTCATCCTTACGAGGAGGCTCGCGAAGGTGCAAAAACCTTCTCGCGCAGAGAGGCGCGTGAGAGAACGTTTATTCTCCCTAGTCTCTTTCCTCTTGGCCGCCGGAAGAAAACTTGATGTTCACACACGCGAGGAAAGTGTACTAGACGGTGGAACAGATACGACGAGTTTGAAAAATTGGAGCGTTACGTAATCCATATGGATCACGAGTATTTGGCATTTTGATGACAATTGTTAATGTGGATTACGAATATATTTGGACACGATTGTTTTATTGAAAATATACGAGGTTGAGAAACTATTTTGACAATTTTAAAAGAAAATATAATTGATGAAAGTTTTGTAATTAAAGTGATGAGTAGACATTTCTCTCGAGTGAATGTATATTATCAAGTTCAAATATTTGGAAATAAGGAATTTGAAAATAAGAATATCAGAACAATATAAGCATATATTGAGATAAGGACAATGATGAATTCAGAAAAATTCAGAAAAATTTAGAGATAAATAAATTGTTTGCTTTTGAGGAAATTTAAAGTGTGTGAGTTATCACAAAGAAATATTTTTACAGTATTATAACATAGTAACAGTTATATAATGTTATTTATCATTTATTAATTTGTATATCTAATTATTAGTCATTAAAGATAATTAAGTTGCACGATTTTCGATCGAATGCAAATTGGTGTATTAATATAATTGAAACAGATTAATTCAAAGAAAAAGTATATATAAAATAATGATAATTCCTAAATTTCCTAAATTTTAAATTTATATAATTTATCTGTAATATTTATTCTGATTTTGGTATTTATTTTGATCTTCGAAAAAAAATTTATTCAAAAAACCTATAAAGAATTGAATTAAATTATATCTTGATTAATTCATGTTTCCTTTTCTTACCAATGCATAGTAGCGTGCATGTACGACTAATCAATTAAAATTTATGAAACGAAATCTTTAAAATTTATAATTAAAGAAAAATGTATGTATAATTCCACCACGAAATTGGATGTCGATCAGATATGATATAATAAAATGAGATGATATCTTAAATTGAATTAATCAAAAAACAAGTAATTAAAAATGAATTAAATAAACATAAATAAACGAAATTATATACTTGATAAAATTTAAAATGATATAAATATAAATAAATTAATTTCAAAATTTGCATTTAATTTAAATAGTAAAATTATTCCTTTTATATTCCACCATTATTCTTCTCTATAAGATATTTTATAGCTCTTCGAGCTCTTGATTAATTTAATAGGAATTTGCTAATAATCTCGCTTTCTATTAGAGAATTTTGGGGAGCATGTAACTGTCTGCTCTAATTCTCGAGGATCCCATGCGATAGCTAGATCATCAGCGTGGGTGGACTTAGTCAGGCTTTTATTTTAATCCGACCCATTTCCCTCTTGTTCCACAACGCAGACCGATCTACATCGACAAATTACTTCCGCGATTCATTCTACGGGACAACTTGTGATCACAGTATACCATTAAACTGTTATATTCTAGCATAAGCTGGAATAAAATATATTCTTGACCTTGAACAATCGTTAAAAAATAACTCTTGACTATCTATTATAAAAATTATAGCAACACATTTCAAGTTGATTGAAAATTTCAATAGAACATTTATCAAGATAAAATACAAATATACGTGCTTCCTATTGCGAAGAATTTGATAAAATAAAAGACAGTGCGATATTACGCTATCTCTACAAAAAAAAAATCCGACACATATATCACACAATCTTCACATGAACTCGTTTTAGAAATAAGCTCGTACAATCCCGGTACATACCCTGCAAATATAGAAAATGGAACATCACCTGTTAAGAATGATAATCGAATACAAAAGTGAAACTTCTGCACCGAGATCGACTTGGATTCGGTATAGATGTGTAATATATTGAATTTGATCCCATTCCTAGCTGTATAGATCCCCACGAAACCACTGACGTAAATTCGAGAATGGACGTAATTGATCGCCGGCGAAGTGAGCGACCGACTATCGCGAAACGAACACAAAATACGCGGAACTTCGTCTGTACGGATACTATTTCTATCGATGTTCTGTACAGCTATATTTACACCTACGTGGAACGTACTGTTATTTATATTTGTCTAGGGATGTAGCTCTAATGTCTTTATACCATTTGATAAAGATGTAAGTTTCGTCAAACATTCCGAAGTTTCTCGAAGTTTCGAGATATCTACTTCTTTTCTTCCTCCCTTTCCTTTTCCTTCCATGTCGTTTACGAGTATTCGATCAAAATTGAAAATGCAACGATTCCAACGATTAACTATTTCGACCAAGAGCTTCGACAAATTAATTTTCGAAATTAAATATCATTGAACGTGAAGTAATGTATAGTTTAAGTAAATAATAGATATTCTATTCTATTAGAATTTTACAATACAATCTATCTTTATTGCGTTCAAAGAGATTCAATTTGGTCTTAAATAGCAATATAATCAATTGCAATTAAATCGAGAATAAAAATAAATACGTATATAAGCAATTCTATTAAACATTGAAACGAAAATTCCAAAATCATCTATCTATAAATTTCACAATTTGTGGACTCGAAGAAAAGATACAAAGATAGAAAATCGAAGGAAATTTTCGGGGTGACACGGTTACACGAAGGAATCGGATTCAACCGAGGCCAATAACGGGAAAAGCAAATCGGTATCGCCTCTCACTCACTCGGGAACGGAGGTGTGCGTGAGTGGATTGCTCGTGGAAGGTAGATCTTTCTCGATCGGGAGAGAAAAATCCGACATTCCAGCTCGCGAAACGCAGCCAGCGATCCGTGGACGAGCGTTAAATCGAGCACTGTTCAAGTCTTTTTCAGGGAAAGTTGTGAAGAAGAAAAGAGACGAGTCATCCCTTTGAAAATTAGCCACGCAAGAATCGATAGGCAGCTGGAGCTGATTATTTTTAAATAGTTGAGGTTCGAAAAGTTGTATGTATTTTTGCATAAAGTAAAAAGTTTTTTGTAAATATCGTGAAAATAACTGTTCATAATTTAAAAATCTGAGGCTACAAAATCTAAAATATAGATTTGAAGAATCGTGTAAAATCTCGTTCATAAAAATTTCATTTCGCACGAGCAATAAATATTTATTATAATTTGTTCAGATATAGTTGAAGATCGGATAATCGTGTCAACGAATCGAAAATTTTTCAAACGTTCAATTGTTTTTTTTTTAAAACAAAGCCAAGATTTTTCTGTATCGAGACAACTTTCTTCGTTTTCATAACAGTCATAATCCCCGTGCAAAACCGAATGAAAATTATCCAGTGAAACTATTCGAGGTTGGCAACGATAGCGTGAGCGAAACAAGAGTGCAACGATTATTACTCAATTTTTCACCTATTCGTGCACGTAGGCCTAGGTGTGTTACTCAACGATCCCTTCGGGGAAAGTATTGCTTCGATCTCTCTTTCTCTTTCCCGCTCTCTTTCCTCTTTGTCTTTCAATCTCTCGCTACCCAATCAAAAGAAATTCCTCAACGAATCCATTGGTGTGTTAGAGTTGCAAGGGTGATGGATCGACTTCCGATTTCGAAATCGAAGTACGAAACACCGTGTTGCTATCTGGAATGCGCTAATTTCCAGGTATTCGTATCAATGAATGTTCCACAAATTTTAACCCCGTGACAGAGATTATGTAATAACCGAGACATAAATGTTGGATAAGATATCGTCGAAAGATATATTGGGGGGAAAAATTAAAAAAGTTGATATTGTGAATATTGATAAATTTTTGGATTACTTTTTTTTTTTTTTTTAATATTTAGAGTTGAATGTAAATGATATTTCATTTTTGAACAAATGTGATATTGTTGTAATTATATAAAGAATAGGAAATTTGATAATGATATTTTAAAATAAAACAAGAATTATTGACGCGATTTTTTTACACAATTAAAATGTATAGTTTATTTATATGTTATTCATTTTGTACTTTGATATTGTATTTTCAGAATGAATTGCATATTCAAGTCAATTCTTTTACGAATATCACAATCGTGATATAAAAAATATGCTATAAAAATTGATTCCAAGAAAAATACAGGCCAGTTTTTCCCCCTTTATATTGCAAATAGTTCTGAGGAAGCGATGTAATAAAACCAACGCTAAGATATCATTTCAGACACTGTTATTGTATGTAAAAATGTTGATCGCAAATGTTGGGTGGATTGAAAATTTTACAAATCATTATAGCTAAGCCAAAGACACACCTGATACTGCCTGAAATGTCAGCGCATGCAATAAATCTATTGTGTTCATGGTCTTTTGCTATCTGAAACGAAAATACATTCAAAAAAAAAAAAAAAAAAAAAAAGAAAAGAAAAGAAAAGAAAAAAAAGAAAAAAAAGTTAGTATAAAAATTAATATCGATAAACAAAAATTATTAGACAGATCCATGATATATATTCAAAATCTCTTTTCAAATTAATACTTTTTTTTCGAATCGACATTAAAATGCTTCTTTTTTTTTTTCTTGAAGTTCAAAAATGAAAAAAATATTATATCAATGAATCGCATCATTATTATAATATATATAATCAAATTCAAAATTCTTCAACTATCATATCTGTATTTGGAATACAGAATGAAGTGTTAACGATAAGGTAACCGATTACTTTGGCGTGTCCGAGAGAACGATTAACTAAACAGCGAAATACTGAAGGACATGATAAAACTTATCGTTTATCAAGGAATAAATGATGTTATAGAAATGTATTATAATTATTTTTTTGTCAAACAACCTCAAACGCACAAATTCATCATTATTCGTGATATGATCGTTTCAGAATCATCCTGAAAATTTAATAGTTCTCAAAAAGAATTTTTCTTAGAATTTTTCATCTCTTCTTTCATTCATATCATTGAAAATTAATCGTATTTTCGAATCACAGTGAAAATGTATTTATAAGAATTATAATAATAATACCAAGATATGTAATAATTACATACAAATATTAAAATTATATATTGTATGTATAAAATAGATGATAAAATTATTTTCAAATTATTTAAATTAATTAAACTACACTAGGAAAACCAAAATATACTTATATCAGATTAATTATATCTCGATTAAGTAATTAATAATTTAGACAAGAAAGATGATATACATTCGTATTCAAAAATTTCCAAATAACGAAAAAGAAAACAATAAATAGGAATCCAACATTTAGTCGATTAATTTTTGAATTTCCTCCAAACAAGTTCTATGTAAAAATTTTATCGAAGAGCGCGATCGTCGTTTTATACATCACAAATATCCAATCTCGTAACGAAGAAAAACTCAATGGACGAATTATCTTGAGTTGGACCCCGCGTTAATAGCGCGACCAAGCTTAATGGTCAACCGATAAATTTTATCTCTTATCAAGTAGCACAATGTTATGAAACCCGGTATACGACGAGTTGCATAGCTTTGAAAACGATTCATCCTTCCAGCCGATTTCGAGGAATAAAGGATTAAAAATATTATTTGATTAGAGAAATAGCGATGACTTGTGTGAAATTTGAAAAATATTTTGAAGGATAAATGAAAAATTTGAATTTTTTTTTTTATATCGAGTAAAAAAATATCTAAGAATATACAGACAAGAATATTAACACAAGTTTTCTTATACAATATCAAATATAATTCTATTTATATACTCATATTATATTCTTATCTTTATATTCTACATATCTATCGTATACTATATATTTATACATTTATATTTTATACTATGTTCTCTTTATGGAATAGTTATACGATAGATTTAATCTTCTGAGGCTATTACTCCGAATAATCAATCAAAAAATGATGAAACTCACTTACCATGTCACACTTGATCCATAATAGAATGGCATTGCGATGTCTCAAAGGGCCTCCTAATCCAGAACCACCAGCTGTCCTTTGAGCTTTTAGCAATTCTGAATGCTTCACACCGTGTTGCTCGAACACTTCAAGTGACCTGAAACAAAATAAGAAGAAAATGTTAGAATTATTTTTTTTTCTTTTTTCTTTTTTTTTTTCCCCATCTTTGAATCTTCACATTTGTCTGTTTTATAAAACTGTTACCAAAAATCTTTACTTGGAACAAACAATCGGTTGTTTTGGCTCTAATTAATCTCTACTTTCACTGCAGATTAGTTATTTTAGAAAGTAATTAAAACAATACTGTAAAGAAAAGATATCTTTTTTTTCATCTTCTTGTTTTATATTATATCTTCTTTTGTTATATACATTTAATTTGTGTCAAATTTTCATGCAAATCGCGCATTTTCTCAATCAAGTCGGTTAAATTTCTCTTCATAATTAAATTCTACTTCAAAACCGTAACGGAGCAACCATTTATCTTTTCACGTGGAAATTACGACAGACATTTAAGTGGGTTAATGGTTGTTTAAGGGAAAAAAAATCTATATCATGTAAAATATATACAAAATTCATTCATATTGTAAAACACCAACTGCCTAATGAATTAGAAGCTGTTAAAAAAGTTATATTACATTCTATAATTATTTATTTAGTAATAGTACGATTATTTTTACAGTATTCTGTTACATACTGTTACACATTGTTACAATAAGTTGCACAACGTGGATGTATCATAACGTAATGTAACATGATGCAAAATAGTAGAGATCTAATAACAGTGGAAAAATTCAGTAATATATAAAAACAACGATGAGTAAGTAAATGATATCAAATTAATTTAATTTCCTCTTTTTTTTCTTCGTTTTTTTTTTCAATGATAAATATTATATCCAAATATAAATATTCGACTGGGAAATAATTAATTCGAATTAATTCTTTGTAGATGATAATTATAATATTTGCAAATCCAAATAGAATCGATATTATTTTTATTATTATTTATTTTATCAAATGTTTTCTATTACGATTTTTATTACGAAACGTTAAGTTATTCATTTGATAAATTCAAGAAATGTACGATGTGTGTCTAAATTTGAAAAATGTATTAAATTTATCATTAGATTGATAAAATTATCAATTGTTGAAGTTCATTGAACTTCAAACTTCAGAGGAAAAAAGAAAGAAAGAAAGAAAGAAAAGAAAAGGTTTTCGGCCTTCGAAATTTCGAAAATGTGTGTCGAGATATAAAGCTTTACACTGCTACCTTGAGACTGACATGATATTTTATAGTGTTTATTTTCGTTTTAAACTCTGAACACGTCGTAAAGCTTCGATCAAGTTTCCTATACACGATAAAAGTACTTTATAGTATCTATGATTTATTATAACGTTACAGAATACATGTACGCGCGTTTATACCACACAATGCGAACATATATTCATACATATATTTTAATGTTACAACACTCTCATAAATAATGTATTTTAAAGCATCGCGGGAAAAAAAAGAATAGAAAAAATTAGAAGAAAAAGACGATCGAAATAGCAAAGATGTGAACTATCATTGCAGAAAACGAAGGAAGCATATTATAAATACGTAACTGATATAAATTGACTGTTTCATCCATTTTAAAAATAAGTGAGAATTATTTATACTATTTATAGATAGAAACTTTATATAACTGAGTATTAAATATGAATATACGTACTATTATATAAACTACAATTAAATAATTCTCATTAAAGTATCTATCATTATATATTTTTATATTTAAAAATAGAAATAGAATCATTTTTTCTTTATGAATGCTAAACAGTAATATATGTGTACACTAAATATAATAAATTAATACTCGATAATTATATCTGACAATTATGTCACATCTCCCTCTAAATTCTTTAAATATCTTCAATCTCCATTTGCCCAATTAACGATCTCTTCTTCGTTCTCTATTTAAAAACGATTTGAACACTTTTATAAACTTTTCCTAGATTTATCTAAAAATAATCGTAGACGTTCATCCTTGATTTTCCGATGAAGTGGCACATATGACTATTATGCATAGTGTCTTGCATCCTGGCCATAAATAAGAATGAATCGAAAATGGCCAATTTGAAAACCAAAGAAATGGTGGAGATAGCCAATTTGCAAGGCAAAATCTACTCTGAAGTCCAATCTGAATTATTTGATATTACAATGAAGTATTATAATCTAATATAATCGTATTATAATTCTATTTCAGTAAAGTCATATAACGATTTCTACTTTAATGTACCACATGAAATAATATACGATATTACTTACAATCTACCATGCAATCATGCATCCTGATTCTCCTGAGTCTCGATCCCATCCTATGATCAGGATCCATGACACACTATTTTGCATTATATTTTAAATACTTACTTACACCTGTACAACGACAGTTTTCACCCAAGTACGAACATCGATTATCATTATAATACCAAAAGGGATCCAGACCGGTTGGTTATATGTAAATCAAAGCGCGCTGGATCATGGCTCGATTATGCGCACGTGTATTATGTGACACGCTCGTTTCCGTTGCAATTCTACAACGAAAGCCTCGACGAAATCCGATCGATTGCAGGAATCCGCCGTCGATGGAGAAACGGATACGAAACTCAGAATTTTTTTGAATCTTCACTACCTTTTACATATCATTGATTGGAATGAGATTCGAAAGAAGAACAGCCAATGGGACTAGTATATTTTGAATAGAATATTATTCGTCGAATATAAATGATACTGAAAATTGTTAAATTTATATATGAACGTATACCCTGTTTTAGAAAATTCCATTAGATAGAATGATGAAAGAGTAGTATCGTTACATCGTATCTACAAGAAGAATTAAATTATGATATTGGATGTAGAGTAATATGAATTGAATTGTCATTGTACAATTTCGAAAAACTTATTTGTGTGTGTATATAATATGTTAAATTTCTAGTTGAAAAGATTAACAAAGATTAATAATATATTTTAACTATTTGTAGATTTGTAATTCAAATATATAATTATTTAAATATTCACTTAAATTTAAGTTCATTTGAAGAGAAGATAGTAGAATAAGATATAGAGAAGGTTCGTGCCAATATGTAAAATAATTATTAAAATGAAGTCGGCAAACTTATTTATGAAAATAAGTATTGATTTTATCGATATTAGTATTCTTTTGTCATCGCTTTGAAGTATTATACAACACACTTCTTCAAAAGGTAAAAAAAGAAGTGTACTGTGACACGAGCGGAGAGTATCAAGTATTTTGCATAAATATATTATGCATTCACTCAACTTTGTGCGTATTTTGTAATCTTAATGAGGTTTTCGAGCCTATATTTTCTGAAAACATTATAGATTCCTTCCGTTAATCCAACTTGCAGCCATTATAATTCTTCTAGTGATTCACTGGCAAAAGTGTTTTCCACGACTTAGTTATCACGCAAATTTATATTCACCAATTTCTAACAAATCTTTGTATTTATTTTTGTAACAACGAACTGAAATAATAATTTATCTTTAATAAAAAAAAAACTATGAAATCATTTTTACGAAAACAAATATTTTCAAATAGTTTCGAGGAACATTCGAAAAGCCACAAATTCGAAGGCCCCCCAAGCTTATTTTCGGACGTTACGTCTGCGCGTCCGTAATCGAAGTTTTTAACGTCTAAACATCCGGCGCGCAAACCTGATAATTAATTCAATACGGTCGTCAACTGGTTAGGAAATTATTGGGTCAAAGCTAGTCGCGTTCGACACCGACACTACATCACATTGGATCGATATAAATTTTCAAGATGAAGTTGCCTTCCTAATATAACGCAATAACGACAAATCTTTCTCGAGTTGACAGCTGGTATTTACGAATGCACAGTACAAGTACGATGGATCAAAAAGATCGATTAAGTTGTCAAGTTCTGGTAAGTTGGAAGAAGAAGAAAGGTGATAAAAATCTGTTCAAATTGAAGTTTCTCGTTTCATAATTACAGGTATTTACTTAATTAGATTGAAAGTTTATTCGAGTATCTTTCTTCGAAATAATTTCGAAAATATATTAATAAAACGTAATAAATATATATAGTTATTGATAAAATTTTTAAATGTATATTATAAATATATACACATATTATATACTATTGATAAAAGTATGATACTGTCTGTTGAAATTGAGATGAAAAAAAAAACTGGACAAAAAGTCAGTAAATTAAAGAGCAAAATTAATGAGACGAAATTCATGGCATCATATTTTGTAATTTAATGGATAATTTAATTAATGGGAAGCTTTCACGCCAGCCTATATAATTAAAATGATGTTCAAAGTTACATATGTCAATTTATATGATGGACATAAGCTAAGATTATCACTATTACAGCAAGACGATTATAAATAGGTATATAAACCGGAATTCTAGAATCAATTTTCATTCATTAAAGATCTCTTTCTTAATTATTCGTGTCATTATTTTCAATATCAAACTTATTTTCTTTTTTACCGTGTATAAATATCGAAATTCATCATTCGACACTTCAATAGATTATTAATAGAAGTACAAATTGAACGAGTATTCCAATGAATTGATTTCGAAACCTTTGGGTGAAGAATGCGATACCATTCGCACTATATTCTCACCAATGCAATATTACGTTGATCAAATTATTCAATTCCCTACAATTTAACAAAATTTCACACAAATTCGTACGAAAAACGATAGCAAATTAATCTTCTCTAATTTTCGATCTTTCTATCTACATAATCTTCAATAACGTTTCCTCCGCGAAACTTTCCAAAACTCTCCATTTCCCATGGAAATATTCCACGGGTCAAACCTATACGATAAAACCATCCAACTTATACGAAAACTTTCCTTCTCTTTCCTCAATTTCCAACAATACGGCTCGCTTCTCATCGAGCTCTTCTCATCGAACGCGAGTTCCGGATGTGCTCGAGCTATGAGCCACGATCCCATCCCACTGGTTCATCGGCCGAATTATTAGGTCGATCCGTGAGCCAATCGGCCTGACCAGAGTTCATCCGACCAGATGTCAAAACGTTGTGTACAAAGTCTCTTATTAAACCGTTCCATCAACCGACTTATTAAATCGGGATTCTTGTGAAACTGGCCAAATAGATATCCGGCCTGTATCTCGCGACACCATTGCCATTATCGTATTTTGACCCCCCATCTCGCGATATTTTACGTATCGCTTATCGATGTGTTCCCTGTACCTTGCTCTTTTTTCTATTTTTCCTTCACTATCCATTTTGCTAGAGGATCTAGAGGAAATAAAAGCATTTTTATCCAAAGCTGCTGTTCCAGGATTGAAAAAATATCGAAATTTTTAGATAATGTAATTGTATAATAGAAGTTAAAGAGAATTGTATTAATAATAAATGTGTGAATAAAATAGAAATTTTTGGAGGAATAAATTATTAAAGAATAGTAAAAGTAAAAGTACATATTTCACGAAGTTATATGTATAGATAGAATTATTTAATCGTTTAATTGATAATTAGTTTGTTCATATTGCTTTATTTATTCGTTTCAATCACTTTGTTGTTCTTATTTATCTTTTTTCTCCCTTTCTTTCGTGGAATATTACACGGAAGATTGTTGCACAATCGTGCAAGACGGTGCAATCTCGAGGAGAATTGGAAAATGGCGCATGGAAAAGCAGACTTTCTCCTCCAAGAGAGACAAGTTGATCCAACGGCACCCCGAGCATTATGTCACTCCCACGACTCGTAGAATTTACTGGAGGACAAATGGATCGAGCTGACCGGATTGTAACAGACGGTTGCTGTTGTTTCTTATCGATTAAGCCATCATATTAGTCAAATTGCCCGGATTCGAAAGCTGAATAAATCAAATTGTCGTTTGGATTGGTCGAGTAGCTAAGATTGAAGTTATCAATTTCTAAAAATTCGAAGTAATGTAATTCAATCAATAAATAAGCGATATTTGTTTAACAATTATGAAGAGAAATTTTAGATGTTCAATATTATTCCACAAATATGTAACATTGTTTTTTGTTTTTTAATACATTTGAAGTAGAAAGAAACTTCCATTTCGCTTGAAAGTATTCAAAAATATTTGAAATCAAATCAATCGAATAAGAAATTAATATTTAACACGAATTTATACATATTTATTTTCTTCTTATTGGATATTATTAATTATCCATTTTTTTAAAAAAAACTACGTGAATACAAAAGTCAATTTTATAAAATAGTGAAAAGACTTTTGTGAGTGACTGTAAGCAAACTACAAGTTAGCAATTCACTCCATAAATGTATCCATTAGGATACTTGTATGCAGGCAAAGACATAAATTTATACGTTTCAAGTTTATCGCATTACTTCATTTTTTATATTATTCACAACATGTATGCATAGATAAAATGCAAAATTGATTAACAATTACCACGAACAATCATTTCTTTTTATTTTTTAAACGATATGGATTGGATAAGGAAACGACAAGGAACATATATCATGCACGAAAAATATGTAAATTAAACGATATATTATGACAATTTGCAATGAAAGATAAGGAACGAAATTGTTACGAAATTTATACAAGAATATTTTAATTTATATTTTGGAAATAATCGTTCTATTATTTCAAGTAATAATTCCACGATTACGACGCAAGAAATTTCAAATATTCAAATATTTATACATTTTAAGAACGTTGTTTCCAATGAATACCAAAACGTATTGAATTATATGGAAATGCAAATTTAATAATTTCGATATCGATTGCAGATTAGATTTAAATCCGATTATGACTCATTATGACACATTTTATGTGAATACCATTCGTGTAATTTATTCATTTATGTAACAAGAGCTTTCTGAATTTTCTGTGTCATCATATGCATATAAAATTTGAAGAAGACACTAAATAAGATTTGTATGATTCACACGATTAATGATCATTTTAATTAGAATTTGAAATGAACGAATACAATGGATAAAATAAGAATTTTATGATACGATTTATATCACACGAAATTTTATTAAAAGTAAAAGGTATACTACGATTTTTGTGCATCCACGATCATGTGTAAAACCAAATAATCTCCATTCATTAACTCTCTAACACTTTTTCCAATCACACCCACATAAGTACGACTTTTCTAACCTTTTCAAACACCTCTAAAGACCACCCTCGACTTAGAAACTTTACACGACATTCACTTCATGTTCAACTTCAGATTAACTTAAGATTTTGTTTCGAAATTCCTTTCACTTTATCAGAATAATTGGAAATAATTCAAAATTTCATTATTTTGAAAATTTTCAAATGCAATGTTCTAAATATATATATACAAAGTATTAATACATTATATCATAATATATCGTATAAATTAATTATCATAAATTATAACAAAATTTTGATAAACATGTACATAAAACAAATTATTTTAGAATAATTATCATGAAATAGATATACATATATATAATCATAAATATAATACACTTGGTCCTCGAGTCACGAATTTATTTAAACGTCCGCAATGAACGAAACTTTTGTAATATTTTAGCCGAACATTGAGCCTCGTAAACTCGAACGAAAGTGAAAGAGCAAACGAGGAAAAAAATATATCAGAAAACGAGAATAATGAAAACAGACGGAGGTAAAAGATAACGTCAAAGTAAATTCATCGACGAGACAAGCTCGAGCACTTGAATTCACAAAGCGATTCGTTACTTTCCCCGGCGTTCCTGAGAAAGCATAACGCGGCGAAATATCCAAGGAGAACGTGTGCAACAGATAATGCCAGATTTTTACGAGTGGTGGATAAAGGTTGCTTTCGACTAGCATTTTCGTCCAACCATTTGCTCGTGAATAAATCCTTCTCACGACATACCTTGAACCGATACGGAGACACAATTAATAATACCGTGGAAATAAGGGATATAAATTATTGGAGCAATTACTAATCGAATCTAATTGCACACGGTGAAACTGAAGCCAAAGATCGGAATTGGAATTTCTACGAGTGAAATTTGCATTGATCATCCAGATGATCTTGGAGATGAATAATTTTTTCCGTGAATTTTATTTGCATAGAAATTTGGAGGAAATTTTTCTAATTTTTGAAAGGCTGTTGGAAAAATTTAAGATGGATAAAATAGAAATTAACACGAGATTACGTAAGATGCAATCCTCTGCTATCAAAGCTACGTATAAATTGAGTTAATTATTTTTCTATGGAATACATATATATAACTACATCTACACAGTAAACAAGTATATTCATAATAATGCGTCACGGGGCTTCAGTTTACGTCATAAATTCGTCAAATAGATCTGATCTTTGAACTTCGTTATACTTCATGCTGTAGCAAGATGCTGTTGCCAAAACACTTCAATATAAGAATTCAGTCATTGACGTCTCTTTCTTTACTTTCTTTTTACATTCAATATGCAGAACAGATGTATAGAATACTTCAAAAACCCTTGTCACGAGTTTGGAACATTTACTTTTCATAAGCTTACTTGAAAAGATTTTCGAATGTCAAAAGTAACAAATAGATCGTATCCTTAACCTACATCTTTTCATAGTGAATCTTAGAATTAGATCAGATCTTAATAAGATACTTTCAACGTTCAACAATTTTATTGAAAATAATGTTAAACATTTTATAAATGTTTATGAATTTTACTCAAATTTAATAAAAGCAAGATTAAAATAATCATAATTGAAATATTTCTGAGTCGATTCTTCTGATATGTAAAATTGAACAAAATATATTAACAATACATTAAATCCATCATATCCTTCCAAACCAATATCAAAATATACCCACCTATTATTTTTACTACAAGATTTTTAAACGTTTAAGAAATAATTCTCTATATTACATACCATTTGTGCAGATTGTACAACAAAGTATTGAAAGTATAAATATAACAATACTAAATAAATGCATGCATCAGATAATACAAATTATTCTTTTAAAACGACGTCACACATGGAATGACACATAGTACACATAGTGATCAGATACACCATCGTTTTCTTCGAAAAAGCCCCATCCCCGATTTCTATCAACCCTTTATCACGTGGATCTCGTGGAAGAGGGCAACATCAACGCGGAAGAAGATCTTCCGTCTCTCCACGTGGCAATGACAGGAGTACCTGGCTTGGCCAAGGTTGTGTCAAGAAGAGCACAGCCTCAACTAAAATCTATCCGTTCCACGGGGGAGAAACGTTTCTGGCCTTGTGCCAGAGTAGGATGTTAGTCATCGAGCGGGGAGGCTCGAGTAGGAAGAAAGGGAACCGGCTAATAAAAGACAAGGGTAACATAATTCCACCCGCGCACCAATAATAGCTACGCTGTTTAACCACGCTTCCGCCATCGGCGCTTCTTGTCTCTCGTCCTAAGTATTTTCATCGAGGATGATTTACGAGGAGTGGAAGAAGAGAAGGGAAAGACAAGAGAGAAAGACGATTTGGATTTTGGAATCGTACATTGTCACACCTTGATTGAAAATCATGCAACGAGATTGGAGGATGTAACAATTTCAGCAGAATAAAAAGAGTAATAACAGTATATATGTGAAATCGATAAATCTTTGAATTAAGAGAAATTAAATTATTTTTTAGAATTATCGAAAGATTGAAGGATGACTTGTATCGAGATATTAAATAAAATGTGTTTAATGTTTGTTAAATGGATATAGTTAATAATTCATTGAATAAATCGAACAGGAGAAAAATATATCGATAAATGTTATTATAAATATCAAGAAATGATATTATTCTTATAAAGTGAAGATAGATAAAAAAAAAAGTCAATGAATCAAAATTCTCGATTCACGTAATATTTCATATATTTAAAATGATATTTTATAAAAGAGCAGAAGAAATTGATGCGTAATTTTATAATATTTTATATACAGGATGAACAAAATAAAAAATTCGTTTCAAATAGACTCAAAGTTGCAGACTCGAAGACTTTTTTACATAGCAAATTTTTTTATTTTATAGAAATAAATTCCACAAAAAATATTTAATAATTCCTCCTTCAAAAATGTCAATACATCGTCGATGGACGTTAACGAGTCACGTGTCCTCGAATAAAACTTACATAAAATCGCTATATATCGGTAAGAAATGCGTTACACTTCTGCTAAGCGAGCTATTTATGGGACGGTAAACCGACACGAAGAGAATGTCCTTTTTCTCTGAATAACGAATCGCGAAAGTGGAGGACGTTTCTATCTGGTGATACGATTTGTAAGAGAAGTGGGAAGAGAGAGAGTCGCGGTTGGTGGTTTGGAATTCAAGATTTTAATTCGATGATACTTCGAGTTTCAAAAGGTTAATCGTTCTGGATTGCATAAATGATATATTACGAATTTTTTTTTTTTTTTTAACGTGGAAAGAGAATAATCATAATTACATTGAATATTCGAAACGAATTTTAATCTATAACGATACTGAATTAATAATATTGAGAAAAGGTTAATTGTTTCACAATATTTTTTGTGAAAAAACAAAATTGAATATCCAGCTCTTCTCAAATTTAGTATTAATTCATTGATCGATTAATATTGGCGATAATTGTTTCTTATTTATTTTATATGTATTATAATTTAAATATAATTAAAAAGAACAAGAAAAAAATGTATTCTTCTCGATTGTTTTCAAAAATAATAGATATTGCAATGAAATCTTATCTCAATTATCTGAATTATATGCTAAGTCTAATTCCAGTATTATGTGTCATGTTATACAACAATATTATATAGACAACAATAGATATTGCAATGAAATCTTATCTCAATTATCTAAATTATATGCTAAATCTAATTCCTATTATTATATTACAATGGAATAATATTATAATGGATTACAATTTTATATATTTTTTTCATAATGATTTTCTTGTTCTATTCTATTTATCATAAAATCACACAATAACTATAATGGATATTTTTCTATTTTTTTTTTGTTTAAAAAAACAGGAGAAAAACTTATTAAATCTTATTATATAAATTTATTATATCAATTTTTTGTTTTTATCTAATAATTTAAAAAAATGTTTTAACATTTATTAAAGACCAAAACTTAATGTGTCTCTATAATCATATTAATTACAGGCTTTCATGTAAAAATTAGAAAATACAATTTATGAATTTTCCTCTGTAATTATATATATATATATGTCTTCCTTTATTAGTATTTTGCTAATTATCTAAATTTCACATGTTATAATGCATATAATGCAAATACCAAGAGTCTCAAATGCCAGAATTATAAAATTATAAATTCACAAATGTTCACGATTTTCCTAACAAAGCAAAATTTTCCTTCCTTTATGAACATCCATAATCGAACAAAAGAATTTAATTACAGTATTTCCCTTAATTATGAAGTAGTTTTCTATAATAATTAATTTTTGATCAACATTTTTCCAAGATCTGATGCATTCTTATTATTTCTTACACTCAACCTTGGAATTTTTTATGTTCACGTCTTTTACCTCGAAGCATAATTTCATATAATTTCATCGTTTAACTATGCTCATATTTAATTATCAAATAAAGACCAGCGATTACTTACGATAGCGTACAATTAATAAACATTATCCTCCAATTTAATAACGATCCAAGGTTGTAATCACGATTTCGTATCGTCTAGATGCCAGAGATACGGTTAGAAGAATCCGCATAAATTCAGATCAAAGGGTAAAAAGAAAGAAATCTAGGACAGATTGAAATAAAGAGAAGAATCAAACGCCATAAAATTTATCCCATTTTCATGAACTCATACGGGTAAACGGACTCGTAAAAATCCCTGTTTTATAGATTGTTCTGTAACTTCGTTTGAAGTTAACTGCCTCTGCGTCTGTTTTTCGTACTGAAATTTCATACTGTATAGTAAGAAATCCTAGACCATTTTCTTATACACGAATTTCGTGCAATCGACTATATTTAAATTTTTATTTGAATCACAATTACCTCTTTCTTCCGCTATGAATCAATATATCATGCGATATTATATTTTATCTAAACTTACATATTATTCATATTATTCATATAGATAGAAATGATCTAATTTCTAATATAAGAGTTCTGAGAAACATTAACTTTAATAACCAAAGAATCAACAAAATTCAAGACAAGATTTGCACGGTTTCATAGTATTTTAAAATTGGTCCCTTTATATACAATAGCTTATCATTTATTCAAAAATTATATAAAGAATCATTAATTCGATCATTAATTTTTTCGAAAACGTTTTTCATTCGCACATACATAAAATTTACAAATCTATCCTCAAATCTAACTCAAAGATGAAATACTAGCGCAATAAACAATTGCAAAAGAGATATCAGGCCTCGATATTTTCAAGCGAAATCAAAGCGAAATGCTTGGGTAACAATAAGTAACAATGTTTCTTCTCTTCGAGCAACATTGTGAAACATTTTTGTTTCGTATCTCTTATACAAACCGCTTACATTCTACGATAGATACAAATGTGAGCACACAGGATAACACCTGTTCATATTTAGTCTTCTCCTCTAATAAATGCCCAGTTTAGTGTTTCACCTGGCACGTTATCTCCTCGCTCGTTTTCCGATCGGTCGATACAACTAGTTAGAAGAGATATCGTGCAAGGTAGCGTTGTGAGCATAAATGTTTAGCATGTGAACTATATTGGTACGAAATGGAAGACGGCCACGAGGAGGGAGCGTGAACGAATTTTTGAAAGACAAGGCAGGTTATTGATAGGGTGTAGGAAGTGAAAAATCGTCGTTCTTATGATAAATGTTTAAATTTAAAAAATTATTACTCGAGAAAACTATTTTTGAATGAATGCACAATGCGAGATTACTCTCGAGAAGAGCTGTCAAATGGAAATTAAGATTTTTAACTTTCAAATGATGAATTATAAATTAAGCGATATTGATTCATACAAACGTAAGTATTTGACAAATATTTTATCT
This sequence comes from Apis florea, assembly GCF_048593485.1. Taxonomy (NCBI): domain Eukaryota; kingdom Metazoa; phylum Arthropoda; class Insecta; order Hymenoptera; family Apidae; genus Apis; species Apis florea. The sequence goes on from NW_028256754.1 coordinate 3,713,249, forward strand.
ACCAAAATTTAATAAAATGTTACATCAAAATTTAAAAAAATATAGTTATTTTTTAATGATTAGGGATGAGAAAAATGTCAATTTGATTATAGAAATTAACATTACTTATATAATTAAGAAAATCTTTATCTTTTGAATCATTGAAATATCATAACGTGGTTATCTCATCTAATAAAATTGCTAGAAAAATGATTTTTAAAATAATACCTGATTTTTTTCTACATTTCTTTTTCAAGATTAATTTTAATCTACTAGTAATGTTTATAAAATAAATTTTTCTCTTTGCACAAAATTGAAGTACATTTTCATTGCAATGTGATGAATAAAAAAATAACGTAATGCATTCGAATGACGCATGAACTCTATTATTTTAAAATTAATATTCCATTCGCGCAGTGAAGATTACTAAGTTGAACAAAGAATTCAATAAAGAGGAGTAACGTAATAAAGAGGATTAATTCGAGAAAATTGAGGCAGTATCGAAAGATCGATTAATCGTTGAAAAAATAATTTGCATAATACGTCAATTGCGAAGGTTTCGAGCAAAGAAATATATCTTGAAGCGCGAAATGTTCACGAAAAATTCGTCTCCCGCATATACTCGATTTAAAACTGGTTTATGATCGAAGAAACTGGAATTATCGGAGGACACGTTCAATTGAGAAACCTGAGTCCTCGTGGATCAACCAAAAATGTATTTGCATGCAGAACTTGAATTTCGATACACTTTCTTTTTTTATTTATTTTTTTTTTTCAGAAAAATTCGAGCATATTAATCATAATATAAGCAAAATTAAACTGACACTGATTTTTGGTAGTAATTTGAATAATATAACATCTAATGAGAAATATGAGTGTGATACGAATTTTAATTTTCGATAAACTGCGATTCAAAATATTTCGATGTCGATTGAATTTGTTTCCAATTTATATTTCTATAATGTATATATTTATGAAATATATATAAATATACTTTAATTAATTAATATTATCGAATCTGCAAAATGATAAATTTCAATTTATCTTTTTTTCCTTCAATTTCAATAAAATTAACTTTTGCTTTTATTTTTTTAATTAAATTAAAATATTCGTATCATTTAATATCATACAAATTATAAATATTTATATAAATATTATAATTTAAATTTAATATTGAAACGATATTGCGAACAAGTGTTTATATATATGAAACACTTGAAATGATGATGATATAAAATGATATAAATATAAAATATTTTATATGAAAATTATATATTATTATTTAATAGACACTGAATGATCCATACGACAATTCATTCAGAAAATTTAGTTCAAATATTCGTTAATAAATTATAATACGATTTATATTGAAATTCCACGGAAAATATCACATTATACTCCATTCTGCAAACTCAACCGCAACCGCAACATGATATTCGTCAGATCGAAATTACCCGACGTCAAATAACGTTAAGAAGCATGAGAACAGCATTTTTACAGACCATCAATACCAATGGAAAGCGGATTTCTGGAGAATAAATAATACAGTCCCATGGAAATTTACTTCTTCCTCTGCACATAGATAATCATCCTTTAGTCTAAATAATTTTTGAATAATTGTAAAATAAAAATTGATTCATACACTGTGATAAAAAAATGCTTCTTTTCAAAATGCTTATTTGCAAAGAATTTTTCGATTAAAAAAATAAAAGAGCTTCTCCCTTAGTAATCAATTTCTAAAAAAAATTATTATCCTCACTTTCGATTCCAAAGACTCTTTCTTCTCGATTATATTATCTTCGATCGTTATCCTTTAGAATCAATCCCTCGATTTCTAATTATAGCACGTTCCTATGACTGTGGAATTTATCAAGAGGAATACGCCCTGCCCAGAATTACGTAAACTCCAAACTAACGTTCACGCTCGTTGCGTTTCGCTCGAAACGCACGAGTTCTCTAAACATACACCACGCGTTTTAATGTACGCACGTGTCACGTTCATCCACATACTCGTCTTGCATTTTCCCTTCCTTTTCCTTTCTCTCACCCTCTATAATCCTTGTCGCACGTTAATTAGCGATGAGATAAAGTTCAACGTTATTAATTCAGATCAAATCCAATACAAAAGATTCATTACACACACAGATACTTCGAATACTAGATTTGATTTTGTCTTCAATATATTATTTTGTATTATCTTTTGATATTTTTATTTATAGAAATCTTTTAGCGATAGTATAAATTATTAATTAAATTATAAGAGTCAGAAAGATAATTGAATAGTTAGAACAAATTTGAAAGAATTATAGGGAATTATTATAATTTTATTTTAATTTTTCCATTTGTTAAATTGTTTAAAAATAATATTTGATTTATAATATTGTTTCAAAGTATGAAGAAGCACTTCTAAAAAAAATTAAAGGAAGGTAATATTTTATGAGATAGATAATATTTTATCATTTGTTAATGCATAAAAATATGATATATACAAGAATTTGTTTTCAAGCTCAGTAGCCAAGAAAATTAACTTTAAAACGAATTGGAATTTCTAGCAAGACATTTATCAAATTTCAAACTTTCTACTAGTTCTCTAAAATACTCGAAAAATTTATTTTAAATGAATGGAAAATTTCCAATAAGATATTTGTCTAATCTCTTTCGACCAATAAACTCATAAATGATTCGAATCTGTCTCACTCGTGATTAAATTTTCTTGAAAACACTTGTAAAGAATTTGATCTGTTAAAAGATTTACTTACGATACACTTGCGCCCATCACTAGCGTCAATGTCTCCCAGTGTTTCCAGAAAAGACGCACATTTTGAAGGGATGAAAACGATAAATCGAACGATTCAAAATTAGAAAGAATATCCGTGGTTCCCTCTTTTTTTATTACTTTTTTTTTTTGAGGGGACTACATTTATTGCTTTCTTCGGTTTGCTTTTCTTGCTTCTCGGGTTCTTCCTTGGATTCTTTTTCCCTCAGCTCGGATTTTAAATAAGTACATTCCCTGTCTGTAAGTCACGGGATGCCAGTTTTAAATATAATACAGCATAGTTGCCGATAATCCAACACGCATAGTCTTGATTATGCACGTGACTTATGAACGTAATTTGGCAGACAATGCGACCTATATTTCGCATGGACAAATGATTCATTTTGTGAATAATAAGGGTATATAAAAAAAATATATATGTGTGTATGTGCGTGCATTTATATATTTATATACGTATTTTAAATAATAATTAAATAGATATAGATAAATAAGTAATTTATCGCTTCCTATGCATAATAAATATTACATTATAATATAACAATATAATTTATTGATATTTTATGAATATAACGAATAACGTATAATTAATTCATTTTTTTTTCTCTCTCTCTCTTCTTTCATATCATGATTAAATTCCGGATGTTCGTGAATATTTATGGAAAACGCAAGGACGTATAAAATATATAATACACACGTGATATTTAAAAATACATAAAATTACTTGTATTCATAGAAATATTAATTTACATAAATATAATCCCGGCTAATTATGATTTTAATGTATGTGTGTACTTACGCTTATTTTCTTATTTAAAAAATAAGAAAATACACGTTTGTCCTATCCGGTTGAATAAAAGAGAATTGAATGCATATGTTCTTACATCAAATTTATGAAACAGAAATCAAAACATACATATGTTTCTATACCCCACGCGTTGCTCGCCGACTAAAATACTCGGCTAACGTTTTCAAACTTTTTAGCAGCTTCCTTCGAGTACAACGACCCAATCATTCGACCTAAGCATCTGCGCTAATTGCCATTTTTCTTTTTTTTTTTTTTTTTTTTTTTTGAATAAAATTCAAAGAGACGTACTGAACTTCCAATAAATAAATTCTTGTTTAACGTTTTTCTTTAACTTCGAGTTAAAGATATTAAAGATTCCAAGATTTTGATTTAATCTAGACGATTCTTAATCTTTGATAAAGAATTTAAGAAAAAAATTAAATACCTACCTAAATAAATAAATATTATGTTTCGATACTAAAATTGATATAATTTTGCAGCTAAACATTTCAGTTTAACCCCATCAAATGTATTATTTTTCTGATCAATTTCTTATTTTGACAAAAATCTTAAAAAAAAAATGTCATTGGAATTAAATAATAAAAAATTCGGAAAACGGAACTACCTTAAAACTTGATAACAAGGATAGATGCAAATACGAAATACGTAAATACAAAATAGCAAAACATAGAAAAAAAATCGCGGGACAACGTACGATACGCAATCGGATAAAATTGATCCGATGGATATTCGATCCCCTGTTCTACTTGGACACGACAGGAAATGCAAAAGAAATTGAAACGTTCGAGGTTAATGATGGTCATCGAATCGCGGCTAAGACCGAACCATCGAAGCTGTAAACCGTTTGTTAACATTCCTTTTCCTGAATGTTCGCGGAGTCAAGGCCGGTACCTTAACTGTAAAACCGGTTTCGAGGAGATGCAACTCGACTCGACGAAGGAGGACCCAAGGCGTTTACCGGCCAAGTAAGTCATAAGTATCAATTTCGCGGTCGAAAGAATCGTGTCCTCGGTGGAAAATATTCGAGCAGCTCTCCACAATGCATCGAGTTTCATTGGACGAAATTTTAATCGCGGGGATAATTAATTAAAACATTGGCACAATTCGGATTGATGCATTCTAGGAAGAAAATGTCTTTGAAAATATTGGTGATACTGAAAAATATTTTAGACGAGAATCGTATGGTAATTTTGAAGAGTACGTAATCAGATGTAATTTTTAATGCTGATCTTATGCAGACTGGAATTATTTTGATTCGATGAGTGATGAGTTTGAAGTGAAAATTGAATACATAGTTGGTAAGATTTTTAAGTAGGATATCATGCGTTTAAGAGTGTTTTAAGTTTGTAAATGTTTTTTCAAGAAATTTTCAAACAACGTCCTGTTTATTTTAATTTTCGTTAAATATCTATTTAAAATGTTAATTTTATTCTAGTTGCATTCATTTCGTCATCGTCACCATTAATTTTATGCACGAATTTTTGCTTTGGAAAAATAATTATTTTCGTTATTACGAGAAATCAAGATATTTTTCTAAATTTTTACTACTCTTTCGTCCCTTATTTTACTTTCATTGTTCGAGAAACAATTTCGAGAAAGAATATTCTCTTATTATCCTCCCTCCCTGACAATTTGTGACAAGAAAACTTGATAACGTAATGCAACTTCATATATGCAATTCGTACAGCCATTTTTCCACCAGACAAGATGTGTCAAATACTTTCATGCATAAATACATTGTTTATCGAAATGCAAACACACATGTCAGAGTAACACGTACAAAACAACAGAGAACCCTTTCAACTTACCAAACTAATTAATTCATCGACACTTTGTGATCGAAAAAAAAAAACTTTTAAATAAAATTATGCATTGTTCGAATGACACGTCTCTTTGCGTGTCAGTATGCCAAACGAATAACATTGTAGGTTTATTGCCGGTAAACAGATAGCTATTTCTGACTATCGACTCGTGGAACAGACGCAATTGCAGTCGAAACACTCGTCCATGGACTGTGAACTCAATGTCGTTTGTGAGAATTGCATTGAATCTTATCCAAGACTTAACTCTTCTCTCCTTACAAAATCATTACATTATAAAATTCCATTCTTTGTACTTTTTTCTTTTCGAAAAAAATATAAAATATACCTGATATCGAATTAATTATCAAACTAATGGATAACAAGAGGGTGGTTCAAAGATGCCTTGCTTTCCTGGATGTTCGATTGATCTTGACACGACAGATCTTTTGCTTCGTTTGTATTTTTCATTTCCATCTTGAGGAATTAATAGTTTACGTTATTTGCTACAAGATTTGTATCTTTAAGTTATATTTAAAAAAAAAATTATTCTTTGTACTCTTTATCGATGAAATCCTAAGTGAGCGAGTTTCTGAATTTCAATTTTCCCGTTCAAATTTATCTACGGAAGAAAAAAAAAAGGATTTCTATCGTAAAAAGTCTCTTTTCCTCAAATCTTTCTTACTTTGCAAAATAATGAAAGAAAATTGCGAGCGATTATATTAAAATTAGCTTTCAACCATGAACGTTGTTTATGATTTATCGATGGGATACGTATCTATTTTTCCATACAAGAAAAAATCAAATTCCAATATGGAAGCCAAGGATTTAAAAAGACCGATGACCTAGCCAGTCACGTATTATCTGATAGCGAGATAAAAAAAATAACGAATAAAGTACCACGCCACAATGTCGCAATATTACTACAAACTCGTTAAGATTGCACAACTATTATCACGTCGACCGATTAAAAAGATTTCAAACTATTACGTTGAGTGATGCTTATTAGACTGGTGACGGGATGCCTACTTAATGAATCATCATAAAATTGAATCATTTTTGCATAACGTGTTGCAATCGGTCGTTAAAGAAGACGATTGATGGAAAATTGTGGAAAAAAGAATGATAATAAATCGACGATAAGAAAATAAAACCGGACTATGAGATTATTAAATGAATTCAGTTAATAAAAAAGTATGAATATGTATTAATTAATTGTTTTATAGATTATATAAAAATAGTTAAGGAGATCTACTATTGTGTATACATTTGCTTTGAATACGTTTGAATACAATTTATCTTTTGCATCCAATTATTTATCAAAAATAGTTTTATATATGCGATTACGATCTCCGTGATTGTGACAATGAAATTATTTATACGTATTATCTTTGATTACCTTGATTTACTTTCTCGCGTCTATAAACATTTAATTTTGCATTCATAAAAAACATTCATAATAATCTATCAAAACAACAGAAGGATCTATTGTAAAAAACAAAACTCGATATGCAAAAATCACAGTTAACTTCGCTCCATAAATTTTAATTCATAACTTAATAAATAAATAATCACCATTTTTCAAAGAAACATCCATATCAAAACTCAACTCCACATTCAAATCCATCCTGAAATCCATTTTCAAAATCATTTTCCTTATACGAAACTTAACTCCACAATCTCACCCCTTGAAACTAACCCCGCCCATCTCGTTAAATATTCGAAATATTTTTTCCAAAAAAAAAAAAAAAGAAACCTATACACTCTTTATCGATCCTTAAGGAGAAACGCGAGGAAAATTCACCCCAGTTTTCGGCCTCACGATCATCCCCTCCGCGGCGAGGGCTTAATACCGTCTAGACCGGATGGATCGCGAGTATATTCGTCAAGTGGAATCGCCTATTACGCCTCCCCAAAATCGGCATGCGTTTTCGGAGGAAGGAAGCTGGCTGCAGGACAACGTTTCGTACGTGGAAAAGGGGGATGGAGGGGGAGATAGGCAGAGCGGGTGGATAGGAAAAGTGGAGGCGGGGGGGGGGAGAGAGAGAACGCGAAAAGGTTCGGGGAGAAAAGGTTGGCAAAGATTCAAACAGTGATTGCAAGGGCCTGTCTCAGCGGAGCGCGTCCGGAATATTTCTCCTTACTTTTCTCTGTGTCTGGACCTTTGTTCATCTCCTGCCAACCTTCTCCCTTAGCTCTCCGTCTCCCTCGATCCTATTCATCCCCTTGTTGTTCCTCGTCGAAGCCTCCTCCTCTCCCTTCTTTCTTTCCCTCCCTTTTTTTCCCTTCTTTTTCTCTTTCCTCTCTCGCGTGTCCGCGTCCAGTTCGTGCTCCTTTTTCACGATCGCTCTCCGCAAGAGGGACTCGAGAGAGAGAGAGAGAGAGAGAAAGAAAGAGAGAGTATTGACAGAAATACGGTATGAAATATTCGGTGACGATTTATATCGCGAAAAAAAGCGCGAACGTGGCGATATATTAGGATATAACCTGAAAGGAAGAGGGAAGGGAGGAGGGGGTACAAGTGGCTCCAGACGATTTTAAGGGAATCACGACCGGTGAAACTGTGTCCGTGGGGGATGTATTTCGTCTTGCGATGAAGTGATCGATAAGTTTTTTTTTTTTTGAGAATATTATTATATATGTGTGAGTGAAGAATCGAAAATTAGATTTAATTGGACTTAGTTGTACTCGAAGTTGATAGGCAGGGTTCAAAATCAAGTTCTAATAAGATCTTTGAAAGAAGAGTGAGAACGAGAATTGATAGTGACATACTCGAATTAGAATTTGAAAGATGAAAGATAATGATTTTAAAGGGATTTTACAGTAGGTAATTGACTCTTTTAGCTTAATCGATTCTTTTTAATTGCTTAAAAATAAAAGAAAACCGACTCAAACAGTTAGCAGACGATAGATCATCGACGAAAATCGTTCCGTATCCGCGAATGGATTCCAGGGAAATCGAAACTTTCTCTCAGTAAGAAGGACTTTTTCGATGTAACTCGGTCGAAGGACACGTCTTTACCCTGCTCTCGGAGCTATAGCGGATTACACACAGTTCCCTACAGCCACACAGTTTTCTCACACAGAGCGCACACTCCGTAAACTGTCCCTGTCAAATTGCAATTCTATCGAGGAGGGGTGAACGCCAATAGAATAAGAAGGCCGTTTGATAAATTCGAACAGCCAGATGCACGTGTCTCCCTTCCTTACAGCTGCTTTCTGCCCCTTCCTGCCCCCTTTCCCAAATCGCCAAGGAGAATAGAATTTATTGCGCTAAGTCACTGTTATCAGTCCTGCGGAGTGCGAAATAATGCGCAGTAAAGATATCTGCATTTGTCAGGCTCCGGCTCTGCACGAGCAGATGGGAAACTTCGAAATAAATACAACCGCGCGACACGTTTCACCGATAACGCGGCAGGGACTTGCTAAATTCTCCTCGAACTACTACTAGTGCTACTAACCGACGTTTCTCGTTAATTTTTCTTCCCTCCCCCTCTTCCCTTTTCGCGCTTTCTCGCTTCGCAACCACCCTTCGCGAGTGTCGAGGGAATTTACAACGAACCGATCTCACCCGATCTTTTCGCAAATGGAAATGGCTCGAGCGAAACATGGGAACGCGGCTTAAAGTATTCGAGAATATCGATATGTACGTGTACGAGTTAATTTTCGTTTGATTCGAGAAAGGTGCAATGAGATGCGTGTAAGAGCGTAGAAATATTTAAACGAGTGATGAGGAAGCGATCGAAACGCGGCTTAAGGTATTCTGTCAAATATAAAAATACGATATTATTTTTCAATGACTTAATTTCTTGGATGGATGGATAGATAAGTTCTCATTTTTAATTAATAAACTTCAAGAGATACAAAATTTTTGATAACATATACCTCCCTAGTGGATATATCTCTCTTTTTTGTGAATAAATTTAATTAAATTTAATTTTAAAAAAAGTGATTACTTTCTTTTAGATTATTTAATAAATTCGTCCGCATGAGAGATTAGCATATTCAAAGTTTTCATGCTTTCAATGAATTCCTGACTTCCAAATATAAATTGCCCGCCTAATTTAAAATATCTTATCTAATATTTTTTTTCAAAATATATCGTAATATTTAAAGTTTCGCGTGTTTTTTTCTTTTCTTCAAGTAAAATGATAATAAAATGATTATTATTTTATCTGTTAAAAAATCGTTCTTATTGCAATCGTTCTATCTCAACAGAAACAACAGCATGGATCATATATGATGCACGAGACAAGAACGTGTTAATGTATTCTTTATCGAACGAAATCGAAAAATCCTGTTTCACCTTCCTCGAAGAATTATCATAGAAAAACTCGATGTTTTCAATCAATCCATTAACAGTACGATTCATATACATTATCGATTAACACGTTACGTAAATGAAAGATATGTATGCGAATTCTTTATTTCTTTTTTTCTTTTTCTTTTTTTTTTTTTTTCATATTTTGAAAAAAATATATTCAAATTCTGAAAATAAAACAAAATCTTAACAAGTAATATATATTTAATTACGTGTCAATTTTCCTATAATAAAAAAACACTATCTCTTTCTTGAAATTCAAATGCTTTAAACGTTATTCCAATTTGATTAATATATTCTTATCCGACATTTGATTTTGTTCTGTTCTAAAAACATAAATGTATATAAACTCTATTTTTTTTTCTTTGTATTTTTATTTTTTTCTTCTTTTTTTTTTTCCTCATAATTATATAGAATTTTAATCTATCTACATGATCAGATAATCGTGGAATAAATTTCCGTATAATCGACACGAGGATAATCGTGTAATCCACGATCAAACAATTAACATTCTGCAGCATTATTATTTTTAATAGAACGTAATATAACACGTGTATAACTTCTGAATATAACACGCGTGTAAATCATTCTCTAACAAACTATTTCAACACTGTTAATTATGAACACTGTTAATAAAGGAAGAGTCAAAATAATTCGTTTGTTTCTTGAGAACCTATTACTCTTTCAAACCGTTCAATTTATTAATCACCTATATAACCCTATATGTATTTTTCTATCTCGAATAGAAAAAGATTCTTTCAAGGAATAGATAATAAATAGACATTAAGTCTATCAGTGAAATAAATGTGAAATCAACAAGTACTTATACACCAATCGAATCGTTTAGCTAACTTTAACCAAATTAATATTCTACCGAGACAAGAAATATTATCTCTTGTCACTCCTCTCGTTTATAACTCATTTATAACCAAATCGAATCGTTTCTGACGACGAAATGTAATGTATTTTTTTACTATTCACGTTACGAGTCAAAACCACTATGATCGACGATATTCGAGTTAACTAAGAATTAAAAAAGGAGAGAAAAAAAATATATATATACACAATTCGACCAAAATATACTTGTGAAGTGTGTATAGTGCATCGTGTAATAAAGCCCGTTACGAGCCGACCAGCCTAAACATGAATGGATCGTTTGAAACAAAGGAAGAAGTGTTACACACGAGAAACTCGGGAGAAATTCCTTTTTGGAGGCCGGCAGAACGTGCGTGAAACGTATTCCTCGATCGAATACAGAGAGCAGTTAAAAAGCACAGGGACAGGGAGAAGCTGGTTGAATGAAAGAGAGAGACAAAGAGAAGTTTATACGCAAGTATATGTAAGAAAGACAGAGGGAGAAGAACGGGTAAGTTGGGAAAGAAGCGTGAAAGGATCACTGGGCGTGTCCAGACAGATCGAATCGAAAAACTCGCTGCTTTATTAAGGCGGCTGGGTCAATGCTGAAACACCGGCTACGATAAAGACAGGGCATTCCCTTTACTACTCTCAACTTACAAGCCTGTATTACGCGAGCAGAACGCTTTCACCGTGACATTTATACGATGCATTAATCGTCATTAACGTTTCTCCACCAATTCTAATTTATTTATACACTTTTTCGAGCATTTGAATTTGATAGAGCAATCCAATCGACGATGTAACTGATCGTTAATGCACTTCTTTTGCAGGATCGATCGATGATTATGCCGTTGCGAAGAATTTTGAGAAATTATAGAGAAATGTAACGAGGTCAGATATCAGGGATCTGACGTTATCTCTCTTTATGGAACAGAATATTCATTTTCATTACTGTATATTGTAAAATTGTATAATAATATAAAACTTTTTTTTTTCAAATTGTTCTCTTTTTTAATATAGAAATTTGAAAGTATGGCAAGATGTTCAAATGAAGGAAAAGGAATAAATTCGATTAAAAGCAAAAAATATATTCTTGAAAATCTACGGCATATTAATCGAACGATTATTTATAATCTCTAATGATTTAATAATTTTTCTCTCTATTTCTATATTGATTAAAAAAAAAAAAAAAAAAAAAAACAAAGAAAAATCGAAATCAAGCCGAGAAGAAAATAGAGCAAACTAATTATGTAAAGATTTTACGTTCAATTACACTTCGAGATTTCGCGACTTCAACATTGTACACCGGCATTAGCCTATTTGCTCGGTGCTAATCAAATACCGCGATCTATATAATTTGTTTAGGAGTGGCTATAAATCATTACACGAGCTGGCAACTTATCTCGAGTGCTGATTCAGTGAAATTAGTATTTCTTGGCCTCGTTCCTTCTCGTATCTGAAACAGGTCGATGCTCCACAGATCTTGCGTTGATACGAAAGTGACTCGAGATCCTTGAATTTCGTAAGAATTCGACCCGATCTCGCTTCTATCCGCAAAGATCTTCGAAAAGATCGATAACGAAACGTCAAAGAAAAGCAATTGTCGAATACGAGTTACAAAAGAAAATAGTTGAATTATTGATTAATTTTTTCTTCCCCTCTTAATTAATGATAACTCATAAATTCTATAATATTATCGGTTGTAAATCATTGTAAAAAAACAGCTTAGATTACGATCTTCCTGAAATTATTCGAAATGAAAATACGATAATTATTTGTAATTACAGATTAAAATCAAACATCCTGTAATATTAGAAAATGTTTCAAGATTTTCTATTTAAATATAAAAAATTAGTAAATAAAATATCACTCGCACAATTTTTCATAAATGAATCGATGACCAAAAAAAAAAAAAAAATATTTCACGAAACGAGCGCCATATAAAAATGAAAATTCCGATAACACTCCGTCATCGTTGTTTCGACCAATCCTATTATGCTAAATTAAAAATTCATCACGTCGTTTAAACGCCGTTGTGTCTGAATCTCAACGCTGACGTAATAATTAACGCTGACGAAACTTAAACGAAGAAAGAAAGAAAAAAAAAAGAGGAGAAAAAAGAAAAAGAAAAAAGGAAAAGAGATCTTCCTTTCACGATATATCGTAAGTCAGTGACTCGACCTCCTTCAAATCGATATTTAGCGAGCAGTCCCTAGGGTATTTCGAGCGAAATTATATGGGGTACCGTAACAATTAGCCCTTTATGCCAAGATCGTGAATTGTGTCATAGAAAACTTCGAAACTGTGGAGGTCGGTTCAGAAGGCACGGTCATTAAACTAACCGAGCGGACCACCTGCTAACGAAAGTCTGATTTATAGGCCTCCGCTTCAAGGAAATTCATTCTGCTTCCTTTCGGCCTATCCTTAGACCCGATTCAAGGCCGTAAACTTATAATCGTGAAACTGTTTCGTGATTTGCGAATGGAATACGCGAAAATAGGGAGATAGTTCCACTAGTTACTTTCACAAGAATTTCAACGCTAGATGCCACGGGATTGGAAACTTGCAGAGAGGCTTTGAACTTTTGTGATTCTATGATGTTGTATATTAATAAATAATTTTCATATTATTACGAATTATTGCGTGAATTTTTTTTTTTTTTTCGTAGCTTTCTATTTGAATCACACGTTCTAAGAATAAAATTTATCAAGGCTAAACGAAAGTTATTTTTAATAGATATATATTATAAAATCAGTTTTTATAATGAAAAAAAAAAATTGTTTATAAATGCTAGAACTAATTTTGTTCAAGTTCGTAAGATTTTAATCGGAATTTTTATTTTGCATTTATGAAGAAGGAGAACTAATGAAAAAGATTGCAAATTAAATATTGCACAACAAGATACGAAAATCAATCATCTTTTCTAAGTAATTACATCTACTTTTTCTGATTTATCAATAACAATTTTAAAAAATTTAGATTAATCATTTCAAAATTAAATGTAATCACACAATTTCAATATAAATGCAAATAAGAATATCAATTTTATTCTAGTAAAAAGTAGATTTATAAATATTCAATAGCAATTACGATATAAAATAAATTTATATTTTATATAATATACATGCAGCAACAATCTCTTATTATAATTTTTAAAACCTATGTCCTCTTCGTCGTATTGCTTATTATTACTTCTAGTTTTAAAAATATACGGAATAAGATTGTATCGGTTACAACTTAACAAACTTTACGCTTCTCGTAAACTTCATACCTCTTTTTTCCTTTTTTTTTTTTTAATCAATCTCATAAACGTGAAACAACGAAACCGTAAAATGCGCACTTCGAGCAAATACAACTACTAAAAACAATAAACAACCTTGAGAAAGAAGGCATTGCATGGTATACGATACGAAGACAGAGCCACATTTCGAGTAAAATTAATGAAACACCTCGTTTCCGGAAGAGGACATCTCTCAGGCACCAGGAAATCGTGACACGGCCCTGTCGCTATTCGTGGCTCACGTATAATTATTCGTAAACATGAATGTTCGACAGCAGAAATAAATTTTTAGACTTGATGTTTCTACTATAATAAAGATTTAATGTTAACTCTTCGGTGTATCGTATAAGGATATTCAAGTAAATATAATAAACATATTACGTATTGATTATCTTCTTATAGGCTATAAACGTGGAAAAAGTAAATAAATAAAGAGAAAAATATTGTTTTATAAAAATGATATAGTTAAAAACGAATATCTTTACCTTAAATAAAATAATTATGACTTGGAATTATTTTTTCCTTTCTTTCTTTAATTATTACACGCAAAAATATATACGTATAGATTATTTAATCATTTATTTTATTCATACAATAATTATAATCATCATGGATTTAAAAATTATCTTTATATCAAATATCCATGCTGTATGCAAGCTTTTTATTTTTAATTGTAAAAAGTATTTATGACATTTAAACGCATCAACGCAAGAATTTTAACGAAGAATAAGAGATTTAAGCCTTAAGAGATCAATCAAAAGTCGTGGGACGTCTTCGATAAAAAACTGTGCCTTAACTCGAACCGGAAAGGAAGAGTTCCAAGCACGTTTTCTCATTGATGCATAATATACAGGACACGATATTTGGTACGACGCGATCACGTGGCTGTTCGATCTGTCTTGACTTTTAAACTATACCAGACGAAACAAGTGTCGACATATTTTATCGATAACACGAATTACAAATTGATAATCGTATAACAGAACAGATAACAATATCTATCTCTCTCTATGATTTAAATGGCCACGAGATGCTATATCGATATTATAGAATAATTTGTTATTCAAATATTTGAAAACGTTTGATTCACATTTATTACATCGAAAATATACGGAGGAAAAAGAAAGGATTGAATTAAATAAAGATATCGAATTATGCAGGGAATTAAATGTTTCGAATAATGAAGTTGTTAGTAGATATAACGAAATATTAATAATTTTAAATAATAAATGTATAATAATATACGAATATTCGAATTCAAATATTCAACAATCCAAACACAATAAAAAAAAAGAAAAATTATTCTTTGCAAAGATGTATTCTCGAACAAACTGCTGAAAAATTCAACAATATCGCTAATGTTTCCACTTGTAAAGATACTTTACTTTTCGATCGGCTCTCTCAAAAAGTGTATCAATTTTCGACGTAAAAATGATAACGGTCAATCTTGCTCGTGTTTTCCTCCTTTCATCGAGTTCGTAAAAAATAATGTGCCGAAAGAAGCACAAGAAGTATGATTAAATAAGAAGTTAACGATGTAAATCGTTTTGCAACTTACTCGAACTTATGATAATGATCGGACACGCGAAGGAAATAGGGATGGGATACGCCATTTTCTCCAATAATAATACTAATCTTACGCAATGAAGTATCAGTTTGTAAGAAAACAAATTTTTCCTGAGGATCAATTTCGAAAAATATCGATACTTACGTACTTTCAGTTTTGTTTGCTTGAGAAGCTGCACACATTGTTAGGAAATTAAAAAAGGAAATCGAATTTTCAATTGTATAATTTCGATAATACGATTTTCTTCGTTTAGCAATTTTCGTTTAAAAATTAATAAAAAGAAGTCGAACAATCAATATTTACCAAATCTGTTACGATAAATACTAACTTTATCACAATTAAATATATATTTTATCCTAAAATTTGAAAGATATTTTCAAATTTTATTTTCAAAAGATTATGAAAGCAATGATCTTTCATCTTTCGATAAAAGTTAATTTTAACCTAATTTTAAACTAATTTCAAAAGTACGCAATCCCTTAAGCTCGTTAAAAAGATTTTTAGGGGGTAAAGAAATTTTTAAAATAGAATTGAATCCGATGCCTTTTGATACCAGCTACGTAAACGCTTTGAAAAGGAAGCGCCTACGTAGTTTCCTCTTTCGTAAAAGAGCCTTTTTTGCGTCTTTATCCCTTTACCCTATGCGGTAGAAAATACTTGATGAATTTTTCATCCTCTTCCCACCGAAAACTCGCCTTTTAAATAGCTTTTAACCACGTCGCGGTCTTTCCAGCCTTTTTCTTTCACAAAATGAATAACTACGTTTAAAGAAAGGAAATGCATCGACTGGTACCGATCGTCCATTTCAACTTTGTTACCATTTTGAGCGAGTTCACGATTGAAAGTGGCCGATTACAATCTCTTTCACGAATTTTTAAACTCGTATAATACTCGAACAAAACAGGAATCTCAGATATACTTTTCAGAAAATCCTAAGAAAAGCTAACTTTCCGTGAAAAGAAGTTTTGCAACTTGGACCTATGCATATTTTCCAACAATAAGTCTTCTCTACATA
Organism: Apis florea; assembly: GCF_048593485.1. Classification (NCBI taxonomy): domain Eukaryota; kingdom Metazoa; phylum Arthropoda; class Insecta; order Hymenoptera; family Apidae; genus Apis; species Apis florea. The sequence continues at coordinate 3,729,649 of NW_028256754.1, forward strand.
CAGTCACGCATCACTGGAAATCCCTAAAAAATTAAACAATCCGTAGCGGCTGTTGAGGATCTACGAGACCGTAGCATATATTTCTCGGTGGAGAAAGAAACCTCGATACAAAGGAGGCAGGACTCGACACCTGGACCTTGCCTCCTACCTAAGAGAAGGTTGGTTTCTACAAAGTGGTACGTCGCCTTTTCATTGAAAGAAAATGAAATTTCCGTGGTCCCTTCCGCCAGAAAAGGTTTAACAGCTGCGTTTCGTGAAAGCCAGTACCAGTTGTACAGAAATGTGTATCTGGTCTGCTCTAATTGGCCATTGTCCATCCGTACGATCGAGACGACAGAAATCGTGAACACATGTGGCCACATGGCTTGATTTTTATTTTTATTTTTATTTTTTTAAGAACCTTGCGTTTGTATATGCAAGAAAAATGTGTTAAATTAAAATGTTTGTATATGATAAGTGATACCTCGATTTTTTTTCTTTATAATTTATCAATTTATAAATCTTTCTTGCACAATTTCCCGAATTTATCCATTTAAATCCTTTGTTGATAAAAAAATTTAATAATAACGCTCTAATTATTTCGCTTCAAATTTAAACCGATCACACTTTATGTATGATCATGGTGACCTAATAATTATGAAGGGGAGTGTGTATTTGCATAAGAAGCAGCGAACATATCGAGATACATATCAAAATATTAATTGACCGTATTCTTAATTAAAATAGCCAAGGTCTGCATTTATGTAAATTATCGCGTGACACCCTCCAGTAACAGGCAATTTGACCTCATTATTGACCACCGTCAAATTAAACACAGGTTAATCAATTTAAGGAGGATACTTGCAAGGACGTTTCTCGCGAGTAACATGAATATATTCTTAATATGATCTTCATGAGTTTATAAATTTGTACCCTGAGAAAAAGGTATTGCCGTCTGGCTGACAGATGGCCACAGAGCGCGAGTGTACGCCTCTTGTAATGATAGCGATCGTGATAGCGAAGGAAAAAACAGGTGGAATCGAGGTGACTTTTCCATGAATTTATTTCTTACATGAAAGATGAAAGGATGTTTCGTCGTCAAAATTTGTGCAGACCAATATAAATCAATTTCAAATCGAAAAAAATAAAAAAAAAAATTTCTTTCATTTAAACAATTCTTTCTACTTGTTGCTGATATAAAGAAAACAAAATAAAACAAAGTTATCATCTCTTGCTTTGGTTAAAGATAATTTACAAATTACAGTTTTCCCTCGTTCGAAAGTATTTCAGTAAACGAAATCGAATGTCAACACGTATATATCTTTTACACCAAAAGAATTAATTATAAAAAAAAATCTTGGTAAACTCTTTTATAAAAAGTCTTCACATAAAGCTCGTTCTACACATTTATTTGTACAACTGCCACATGAAAGTTTCGTTTCGATTAATTAGAATTCATTCTACATTCCTCGCGAAAGTAACAATCATTAATTAATTACACAACCGAAATAAATTCGTACAAGCACGAATACGAAGAAATTAAAAAACACCCTTTCTCTCCACTTTCGATCCATTTGTTATGGCGGTCGTGGCATAACGAGGGAGCGGTATCAAAAACCGCAACTCTCCATCCGTTCGAATTCGAAAGTCAATTTTACAGTGGAGACCCTTTTGCATAATGCGAGCTGTCTGCGGCTAAATTTCGCCTCGACCCCGAAAACCGATGTTCGTTTGTTGTAAGAAAGTTCAATTAAAATCGTGGACCTGGCCAAAGATTATTATTACTTTATTATTTTAATCGCAGCAAGTTTTTAAAATAGGATGAAACTCATCTGACAAAGGAAATAATTTTTTAATGTTGAAACAACGATTGTCACGCAAAGGGTAGGCAGTGTCTAATGTGTCGACTGGCAAATTATGAAATATTTTGTTAACAATTTCGAGGAAATTTTAAACGAATAAAAACACCGATTTGTAAATATTTAAATAATATTATAAATCATCGAAATGATGCAAGTAGATGTGTATATTTTTTTGTTTTATAATTAGTAAAATGTTATAATTTTGTCAAACATCTTCGTGTTTTATCGATTCTAATAAACATTTTTGTTTCTTTTATACATTTTCATTTTTGTCAATTTTGTCTTATGATTCTTGAACAGAAAGTATAATATTAGTTATTATTATTGTGAAATGAAAATTCAAAGAATATGTAGAATTTTCAAAATGTAATTTATTTCAAATTATCGATCATTAATATTTGATATGAAATGTTTTTAAAACATTTCCATTTGTTAAAGTTTATTGAATGATTAAAATATCAAATTATAAATGGAATTCTTAAATAATTTTTACATTAATTGCTGATAATTGCTGATAAAAAATCAATATAATGACGATAATTTGTTAAAATTTTCACCAAGAGAAAGTAAATAAAATTGAATAAACGAGGTAATAAATATCGATAACATCTTCTTCTGAAACGAAGCGTGGAAAATTTCCTTCTCTCAAATTATCAACGATAAACATTTCTCAATAAAAAAGATGATGATGAGCAAGTTTTAAAATACTATTGAATTAAATAATGAGAAAAACAGGACAAAAATTATATAACCCTCGAAAACCCGGAGTGAAACACATTTATTCCTCATTTATTCAGACAGATAAAACTTAATCATCAAATTCAATGCATAAAATCTGTCAAGATCCAACATGCTTATTTCTCAAATTTTTTAAATAATTATATTCGTCGTTATTTACACGTAATCCATCATGCACACGCATCATACGAATCAAAATTATAAACGTTATCTAAACCAACCCTTCAACAGCATGAAATTCAAGAAAGCAAAGATCCTTACAGGCAAGCAGAACTAAATTAATGAAAGTAATAACATCATCCTCCTAAATGTTACAAATATACACACGCAAAATATACCAAAAACAAAATTATTACACCGACACAATGGCGATGGTAACCGAATACCGCGAGTAGCCGTGTTCACAAATTCGCAAATCGAATCGCTTTCAACAGTTCGTTCTGCCTGTTATTCCAGCTGATTTATCGCCAACGGGACGTGGAAACGAGACAAGCATCGAAAATCAATCGCTGAAAGCGTGGTTTTCAATAGAGCCGGTTCGGTATATATACATATTCGGAATCCTTGGCAAGAAATTTCGCGACTAAAGGTTTCACGCGAATTACCCAGTCCTGGCCGAGCTGCCCAGGTAATTTGCATCTATTCGAGACTAAGAGAACACAATTACCGTAATTTATCACGGGATTCGTCGCGTGATAAACAGAACAAGTGCCGTGGCTTGAATTACGATACCCCCTGTTTCGTATACGAATGAAATTCTATGGATTTGTTTTGCGGGCTAACTCGATCAACTAGATTAGAACTCGAGGGTAGGGAAAATTTTATAAAGATTTCGTTAAATTTTTCGAATTAGAGGCTTTTGATCATTTTTCTTCCTCTCAACTAATTTTTGACGACTTTCTGTTCGTTTGCACATGCCTCACGTTATCGTGATTAATTGTTTTCTTTTCTTGGCTTATAATATTTAGAATATTGTGGCTAAAAATAATAATAAACGAGAATATCTAATCATATAACATGTATCCACATGTATGATATACGCTTCGAATTATAAATTTTGTATATTCTGTTGTTGGAAAAAAATCTGATCTTTTCATCTATGAATACTTCAAATTCGATAAAACATATAACGATAAATACAAATGCAAATTTTCTATGAAAATTGATAAAAAAACATTGCAATTGAAAGATCGCAATTAACACCTAAGATATAATATCCAAGAATATAGTTTCTTGAAATAAAATATTTACTATGTTTAAAGTAAGTTTAAAGTATAGTATTTGCTTGTGAATACATTTTTTTCTAAAATAAAATTTTTTCCCCATCAATTCTTTTCATTTGTTTTTATTTATTAAGAAATATCAATAAAGAATTGTTTTCTCTCTTTGATTCTATCAATAAATTGAAATCGATAAGTAGATATTTCATTAAATTATTCCCCATTTATATTTTATTTCATGTTCTATGAATTATAAGCGACCATTAACGGTCGAATTGTGCCAAGAATCCAATTGGCGAAATTAAAGTAATCTACTGGATACGTATAGAATGTGACATGTATCAAGACCGAAAACAGAAACTATTTCAACTAGAAAAAATTAATATCGCTTTAGCGAGAGATTATGCGAACGAGGATACAAACTACTAACGAACTGATTCGTTCTTTTCTTTCTTTACAATTTCATAAAGAATGGTGAAGATGAAGCAAAGATGATTGAGATATAAAATTAATTCAGCTATAAAATTTAAAAGTATTTAGAAAACGGTAACGAAATTTTAATTAAAAACTGCCTGCTAATTAAAAGAGTAAAAATTAAGATATTTAATAAAAAAGAAATTGTATTTCGAATTAATTAACATAAAACGCAATTTTTTTTTTTTATAAAACTATCAATTCGCCTCTCTAATACCATAAATTGTTCCAACGAAAGTTTAAATATCAAATTGATATAAAACTATTTTCAAAAAGAAAAAAGAATTTGCTATAATTTCGAAATACAATTTTCTTTCCAATCCAAAAGCATATTTACACATTTTGAAAGAAAATCGATCGATCACAAGAACATATAAAACCACTCACCGAATGATCTTCCTCCTATTGTTCGGATGAAATCTCTTCGCCATTTCCGGATCCACTTTAACCAACTCTTCGTAAAGCTCCTGGTTATCCTTTGTCGTCGCTCGATCCAACTCGATCTTCATCCTCTTCGTGCACGACACATCCTCACAGTCCAACCCGTCATCATCGTCCTTGCCGGTCCTCGAGTTGTCCATCAGAACTTCCCAAAGGATGGACTCTATGTAATAGTTGGTGCCACCGACGATGATCGGGAGCTTCCTCCTCGTGAGAAGATCGTCGATCTAGATCGGCCAAAGAAGAAGAGGAACGTTCGAGGGAAACTAGAAGCTTGCGTGCAACTTGGATCGAATTCCAAAGGGGGGACCAATGGCGCATCAACGATTGTATCATGGTCCTTCTAACGATAATTCTGCTTCGTTCGAGTATCGAGCATTTTACGAAGCACTTTTATAATTCCTTTCGTTCTTTTTTTTTTTCCTTCTTCTTTTTTTTCTAACAGCAAATGAATTTACAGAGCGCTAACGTGATGAGGGAATATTGGAGGATGTCTAATAAATGTCTAAATCTAAGAAAAGCGATTCCAATATTGAGAAACCAAGTAGACATTCTATCCTCTGCGTAGCGAGAGAGAGAGAGGGAGAGAGAGAAAATGCAGAAGCATAGCTCGAGGGTATTTACAACATTGTATCAACGATTTAACACGCCGTTTATTGATTTATCACGCACGATCGTGGTATGCGGGTGATATCACAATTCGTGTCTGCAAAATAATATTTTTATCTTTCTTTTCTTCCAATTATTTTTTTCCCTTCACTCGTTTCTGGCTTTCTTTTTCGAAACGCGTTTTGTTTCGAAATTTCAATCAGCGTTGGCCTGGATTTTCATATCGGCCAATCTTTGGAAATATTTCTGACATATATATACATATACATTGCTATTTTTGTATATATATACATATATATATATATATTTTTTTTTTTTTTTTGCTTAGAATACTAAGTGCGTTAGAAAGACGATGAATGTAGAAGTGGAAAAAAGGAGAAATTACAATAGGTATGGCCGTATCCCTGAATTGTACCACCGTGTAGTTAGGGTTCAGAGGGTCTACGATATCCAGCATGTGATGCGGCGCCTTTGCTTTTTCCTCTTTGGTTACTTTAGCGGTCACGATGTCGAGCCCTTTGTACACCTGAAAATTGATCGAAAAAACCTGTATCAGAATAGTGTGAATGGTTATTATGAACATTTATTTTTTATATAATAGAAATAAAATAATTTTTTACAAAAATATATCGATTTATTTCAAAATTAATCTCATCCCTCGAATGATACAATATCATTGAACACGAAGACCGTCTCTCATATTTGGGCTTGGAATTTGGAAGTGAAACTCTGAAAGCTGAATAATTAAACGTCGAATTCCAATTTTTATATAAAATTGACCCGAAATGACACTTTGAAATTTCTCGAACTCTCCGATATCATTAATCGTATCTCGAAGCTCGATGTCTCTGGTTTCTGGAACTCGAGCTGGAAGATAAGTGAAACGTAGAAAGCCGGATCAGGAAATGTCAAATCCCGTGTCACGCCGGTTATCAAACGTTACCAAACACGGTCAGGTCACTTCATCCTTTCCACTGATAAGTGTCACGAGATCTGGTGGAACGAGGAAGTGGACCAAAGGAAATTGCGAGAGGCGGATAACTCGAGGATTATTTCTTATCTTCGGTGTATTATCGATTTCGAAAGAGTTTCGACGTCACTCGACTTGATGGAGAAAAAGAGATCGAGAAGAAATCGGGAAGAGATCGAGCGATAATTGAAAACGCTATTTCTTTCCATTTTATGCGCTCGGATAAGGTGATGACAGTGATGACTTTTTTTTCGTACATACATTTCGGATGGCTGCGCGTTTATTATATATCGAGTTGAAACGAGATTAAGAAAATTCATGGAAATGGAATTTAATTATCACTGAAAAGAAAAGTAGAAGAGTATGATTCGAATGATAGGAAGATCGAAGCACGAGAATTTCACTTATTAAGAAAAAAAAAAATCGAGATTTATTTGATAATAATTTCGGATTAGAGTTGTACATATTTTAAATATTTGAAGTGATTCTTTGAATAAATTAATTTATAATTATTTGAAGATAAAGTTGAGATTAATTAAACAAGATGATGCATCGTTTCAATAATTTTTTAAAATCACTTATTTTAATAAGTTGCAATTTTATTTCAAGATAACAAAATATGTATATTTATATATCTTCTCGTTCGTTAAAAATAACTTTTTAATCTCAGAATACCAATTAAATATTTAAATAGCAACCTGATCACTCAAAGATATCTATCAAAACACGTAAAGTAGCTAGCATGAATCCAATTATGCACGAACAACAAAACACAAAAATCTTTCATACAGTTGCAATTTTCCCTCTTTTTGCCACGTTATATTTCTAATTTTAATCCCCCTGGTTCACAAACGTGAACATATAAAATACGGTACAATATACGATGAAAACGTTCTTCGCTAATTAACGCACAATTCGTGCGACCAAAAACACCTTTTCGCCAAAATTAAGGCATTTTTCGTCCCGATGATGAACTCATGGGACAACTTGTCCAACTTTCTCCGATCACAGGTGTGCAGGAAATAAAAATGAAAAGGAGGTTTTTCGTTTTGAAGGAAGTACGCGAGACGTAATCATAGTCTTAGTACACTATTTATTTCTTTATTCAAAGTTGGGTAAGACAGTGGTTATATTAATCAGCGTTCCTTGAAACCTGTTATAGGTGTTTTCAGAAAATGCTTAGTTTCACATTTGTATACAGATTTGGTATACAAGATATAGATAACCTGTGCAGTGAGATGATGAAAAGAAATTTAATAAGCTCAAAGAAATTTCTTCAAATCGAAGTCCAAATTGACAATCAATCTCACAGATGATACGAATATCGTTGCAAAAAACAAAAACTCTATACTTTATACCCGCCATGTTCCGTTAAGTTACACTATCGCTAACCGAGAAAACAGGTTTTCGATGTTACGGTTTGAACCTGGCTGGCCAACTTGAATGACCACGTCTTCAACCTTCATTAACCTTTTTTTTTTTATCAACGTCTTATTGGGCCGAATCTCACTTTAGAATACCGTGTTTCGTTTCGAGATTGAGGGAAACGTGAGAAAAAGGACAATTTTTCGTTTACTTTACGCGATGACAACTACATAAATCACATTTATTGCTGGCAGTAAATTGATAGGTAATGATCACGCGTAATACATGAAATATAATAAAATGTTTCAAGATTGAAAGTAAATAGATAGGTATTATGCAATAAAGTTTCTACGACAATATAAAAGTCATTAATTTTGTTAATTCTACTTGTACGTGCGCTGAATAATTGCAAAAATAAAAGACCATAAATAAATCTATTATTTTTCAAGGATTTCTAATGTTAGATTATATATATATTATTATATTTTTGGGGGGGAGGCGATAGAAATAAATAAAACGGAAAATTTTTCATTGCATGTGTGAACGAAATTAAATAAAAAATTAAATTTAAAAACTTCTCGTTAAAAAAAAACTTTAAATTTAGACAAAAATCTCCATTAAAAAGAATTTAATTCGACAAGATATAAGAAATAAGGAGGAATCGAAAAAATGATTTCCCTTCGAGACGAGGGAAAGGAACGAAATATTTTTCGAGATTCTTAGCAATATCAGGGGGATGGTGGTTTAGTATTCAAAAGAAAGAACCGATTGATGAGTGCACAAGCAAATGTTCCTGCCGGAAGTTTGTTTATACTTATGTGCTGCTTCGTCGGGAAGGATAAAACAAACGGAAAAAGAAAGCAGAGGAGGCCGAGTAACACGTGGACGGAGGTACGGTTCAAGGAGAGAAATCGAGCAACGACCCTTTTATTAACGGAATTAGTATCTGCTCCATACTAATCAATATTGTATCTCGAATCGTGTCTCGAATCATTCTTTCCTCTTCGTATATTAATAAGATACGTTTGTTGATAATTTTCTTTTCGTGTTTATACATTTTTATTCAATTTATTCTCTTCGATCATTTCTCGCTGCCACTGTATTTAAGTCAGGTTATTAGTTACTTGTTACAGCAAGTTGTTCGAGCTGAGCTTGATCGAGGCGAAGATTATTAAAATATACAAAATTTTGTAATATTCTCTATTTTTAAAAATGATAGCTTTCCGAAGAATTTATCGAATCGCACCGATGAACGATTGAAAAATGAATGATGTTTCGCATTGGTATCGATTTCGACAGGTATAATTAATCATACAGTTTTTTCATTGTGTTATTATGTAACACGAACGTTTATGCTGAACGTTTTAAAAGATCGAACAAATATGATCGTTTTGGGTGGCACGAATTGGATTATGAATAATCTTTTGAAGCATTAATTGCGATTTTTCAAAGAATTTCTCTTATGTTTCAATCAATTGTTTACTCGTTGATAATAAATTTTTTGTTTGAAAAAGAAATAGTTGAGCAACGAGGATAAATTGAATTTATTAGAAGAATTGAATATTACGTAAAGATTCAATGTTCTTGTATGTACATTGATTATTTCTTAATTATCTTTCTTTTAATTTTTAAATGCAATATATAATTAGCTAACTTTTTCGAATTCAAGTTTGCGTTTATATTAGTGTACCATTTTGTTTCAAGAATTTATTTTGTTACTCGTCAAGAGATAAAGGTTCACTTGCTAATTTAGAAACACCATTAATGATGTTGACATATCCAAATTTGGTATTGTACATCTGATGGTCTAAATGAAAAAGCAACATTGAATTTTAATACTGTTGTTTACGATACGAATTTATATTACTTCACGTATAAACAAAATATTTCCACGAGTTTTTTTCATTGCCATCCTTATAATAATTAATTAACCTTTTGCATATTGAAGGTTGATGGAAACTTTCCAAACTAATATATATATTATACACACACACACGCGCGCACACACACACACACACAATATATATATATATTATATACACATATATATTATATATATGCACTATACAAACAAATTCCACGTTATTAACGCATAAAATCTTAACTCTTTGCGCTCTCAAACACTTTCTCGAAATATTCTCTGCCATAAGCATATGATAAATTTTTCTATAAAGATAGGTAAAAGTAAAAATAAAATAAAATTCGAATAAAATGAGAGATAATGGGGACCTATCGCAATACATTAATTTTTGCCACTGAATCCTGAATTTGCACGAAACAAATTAAGAGAATAATAGCAGTTAAAGGGTTAACACCGAAGAGAGGAGCGGAACCTAAGATGTTGAGGATCAGCATCATGGAAATGATCGACCAATTAGGAGAGAAACCGAGAAATCTACGATACTACAACACCGGTTTGAAGTCGAAGAAGGAAGTTGGTTGCATGATTTATCGATACAGCTTCGAAGGCGAGGGAGACCTCCCAGAGGTATCTGGTCCGCAATTATTCGAGTTGCCAGCGAATCGCCAATTACGGCTGATGCGTAATCGATGCTATCGCGCGCCATCTATGCGGATGCCTCGAAATATCGCCATCTGTAATTCGGTTGAACTCGAGCCTCGATGAAATTATGATGAGTTACGAGGGAATTCGGGAAATAAGGGATTTCTGTAGGATGTTTGATCGATCGATGCATAAGAATTTCATAATCGTGATGATGATTATTTTTGAATAAAAAATGTGACAAAAAATTGTACAATGAGAGATAGTATCTTTAAAATTACTGATAATATGTTTTTAAATGTGATGTGTGGAATTGATGTTATGAAAGTAATTAAATATATTATATCTATGTATAATTATCTTTCTGTTTGAATAAATCTTGTAATTGTGAAAAAAAAGGATATTTATAATTAATCAATTTAATGATAAGTAAGTAATTTTCCAGCAAATTAACTTGGATTTTATTATTCCATGGATTTTATTGTTTCCAGTTTTGACGTAAACAAATATAAGAGAAGCATATATATATATATATATTTTTTTTTTTAAAATTAGAATCTTGAAATTATTTTATATGATATGCCAAGTAATATATAATATTGAAAAATAATATCCGAGACTGAAAGATGATGATTTTTAATGTGAATAAATATTCATTGAGGCAAGAAATATTTTCAATTTCTTAATTAAAATTTTTTGTTTAAAATTTAAGAGAAAACTTCTTCGGACAATGTTCTTCATTAATAGTTTAAAGACACTTAAGGAGATTCGAAAGTGTCTTTTTCGCGAGAAAGGCCAAAGTAAGTGTACAATAATTTCCACCTAACATTTTCACCCAGGCCCAGCCCATGCACGAAATTACGACAGAAAACTTCGTGAACGCAAATTCCACTTTCACTCAGGACCACAAGTAAGGTAATTGAACACCGTGATACCTTTTTCCCTGTCTGCGCGATAATGGAATGAATTTTATGTCACGATAAACGATTTGACTATTGAACGTTATTCACGAAACAAACATTGCCTTCGGTTAAGACAAGTTATATTCAGAAACGAGGAACAAAATTCTGAGTGTACAATAAAAATAAATACCGTATCGATACCCGATTCCTTTCCTTCAATTCACACTCGATTTCTGTATCTTCATTGGTGTCGTAAAGAATCCCTCAATGTTATTCATTTTTACATTTAAAATTTTATCTTACACTTTAGTGCACGTGGTATTCTGAGATACAGATACTCCTTAAAATTATTCTTGCGTACAATAATAATTCGTCGTTACATTTTCAATTGTGTGACGTAAATGTAAATACCGTGAAGAAGTATATTTATATGTAAATGTTTATGTAAAATATGCCATATAATAATTCAAAATTAAGATGATTAAATTTATTGCCAATGTTCCCTAATCTATAAATTAAATTTAATTTAATATTTACGAAAAGTATTTCAATGAAAATTTCTATTCACGATATCATGGATAGACACAGATTTAATCTGTATCTCTTAAGTTAAATTAAATCGTGTCTTTAATTAATTTCAATTGGATCAATGATCAATGATCGTGAAGAAGCTTTTGTTTAAAAAAAGAAAAAATAAAAAGTAGAGTGATTGATCGATTGAAGAAAAAAAAATGCACAACTGTTTTATATATATATATATACATACATATATATATATATATATATATATATATTTCGAAAGAATCGAAATATACGCTTTTGAAAGTCTGTAATACGGGGGTAGATTATTATTCATGAGCACTACATCCGGATCGTGCACATTATATTCACTAATTTGCATTATCTCTCGAAGACACTCGTGTCAATAGAAACTCTTAATGTAAATCGTTGATTCGAAAAGGGGGAAAAAACTCGCTTGCTTCAAATTTCAATACCTTGCATCATGAGTGGCAACCACGTTTTAATAATACTTTTGGTTTACAAGTTCCCTTTCTTATTGAAATGAAGCGAAGAAGAAAGAGAGCTTGACAATATTTAAGCAATCAACTTTTAACGAAGAATTATTTTATATACTTTTTAGAAAATTGGTGAGATATATTGCATATTGCATAATATTGTATCATACATCCGCGTGCCAGATATCGTAATTTCATACATATTTATATGATGTTCTACCATATAAACGCGTACAATTTTACAAATAAAAATCTTAGGTTTTAATTATCGAATTTTCGATTCCAAGTTTCAAAACTTATCACGCTTCAACTTATTAAACTCGAAGATTCAAAGTTCAAAGGTCAAAGATCAAAGTTTCCAAATTTAAATTCAAAACTTCCATTCATTCAATTCATTCAATCCCAAATATCAAATTTCAAAATTTCAAAGTTCAAAGTTCAAATTCTAAAATTCTAAGTTCAAAATTGTTCCAGAGTTCAGGGTTCAAATCTTAAAATCTCAAATTTTAAATTCTAAAACTTCAAAATTCAAGGTTCAAGGGCCAAGGGCTAAGGCCAAATTTCAAACGTCAAACATTAATGCTAATCCGAAAAATAAAATATCGAATTCCTTCGCCAATATCAAAATCACCACCAACTATACGAATCTTTCTCAATGGCCATACTAACCAACCTTTCGACCAATCGAAAATGCAAAAAAAAAAACTTCCCGTCGAATCGTCATGAACGAGCCGAGGTTCCTTTATAAGGGTAGCGTGCCACTTGCCAAAGTACGATCGTGAAGGGTCAATAAATCAGCGAGGAGGAAAGGGTCCACGTGGAATACTTAATCAGTAGAAAAGCCAGGTCACATAGCGGCACGTCTATCGGCTTCAATTGCGGCGACGTTAGAATTATTTAGTGACAAAGAGCCGTGGTGGTGTGCGCGCGTTTGATCATGTCGCTCACGAAATATTCAGGACATCCGAAATGATGTGCGGGCAAGAAGGATGTCGCGATATTATTCGCGACTTTCCTGGGTCAAACGGTAGTGAGGCAAATGCCGTTCGAAAATCTTCCATCAAAAATTTTAATATTCATCAAACACACGAGGAGGACTTCAAAGACCTGTTCCGATCGGTTAGATAGACCTTTCTAAGGCACCGACGAATTCTGAAAGAAGTTCGTTTCCAATTGGATGGAACTCTTATGAGAGGTCTCTTTGTCCGTCACGTTACCGTATAACGGATCCCCTTATTTAGCTTAGACTCGATTTCTATCGGGACCAAGCAGTCCACTTTTACCTAATTCTCTACTTCTTCAAAGTTCTTCTCCGGTTCTAGTGTGGGCCAGCTTTCGAATACGTTCACAATTCGCGAATGAACCATGCTTCGTACGTGTGGAAAGAGATTGTAAAATTTATACGAAGAATAAGTTATTTTTAATCTCGAATATATATATAAACATATTGAAGGTATAAAATATTTGAAATAATTATTAGTCATCGATGTAAATATTATTAATAAATTCCAACGATATTACACGATATACAAATATACAAATGTATTATTATATAACGAAGGAAAGGATACCGAACATTTATCGAGTATTTTGCATGGAATCAAGGATAAATGTTGAGCACACAGAGCACACTTTTAAGCGACATTCATACCGTTCGAAGTGCAAAGTGCACTCGAGGATTCAAGTCCAAGTCCCTCCAAAGTGCTGTAAAAACTTTCGAAAATACGGTATCCTTTTGTCGGCACATTTTATTTTATTTTTCCATCTTTTCTTTCTTTCGTTTATTTTTTTTTTTTCTCTCTTCTTAATTTTTCTTTTTTCGAAATGGTTACCTGACAACGAGGCGATCTCGAGCACGAGTCACTCACCGGTTAGAAAGGGGCGAGTAACGACAATAATGAATCACAAAAGTGAACGTATACCGGCGCTTTTCTTTGCGAGTCAAGCTATCACACACGCGGCCACGTATCAGAAGAATAATTGGCAATAAATTTCAAGAAATATCTTTGGCCAGGAAACGCTATAGTATATGTAACTATTATTCTAAGATAGTTTGCGTTTAATGCGATACTTTTTTCCATGTTACGATCGTAAAAATGTTTCTCTATTTTAAATTACTGCCACGCTCGATGCTAATACCCTTTCTAAATATGTATAATATCAATTTTTTTTTCCTTATATTTTTATACAAGTTTTCTAAAATGGTATTTTCACGTTATGTTTTACACATTTATTACTTTTTTGAGTGAATCTATATTGTAAAAATCTATATTGCAAGCTAATTGGAATGGTATAAATTGTAATATATGTTTTATTTATCAAATTTTATATTACCAATACCGAAGTTCCCAATTTCAATTTGGCCTGAAATTTCCAACTTTCAACTTTCAGTTTCACGTTTAAAATCTTATTTAACCGTTGCACAGCCGCGAAATTACTTAATTTCCATTGCTTAATTTTAATTCATTCCTCGTTCTTCTCAAAATCCTCTTTCAAAAATTTCTTTCATCCTATCATTTTAAATATATAATTAAAATATTGATATATATGTATTTCAAGAAAGAAAAAAGAAAAATCTTATCCACCGCGAAAAAAATTATTTACAATTTATCCGCGAATTAAAATTCGATAAAATGATCTAGCGATCCAATCGTTAATCCACATCGGTAGGATCGGTGGACAAGGAAGGGGCAGATCAGGTCCCTTGAAGTATTCCGGCGTGTATAGCTTTAGGGTACCTGGGGCCAAAAACAGGAGATGGAATGGCGCATACAAACGATCTCGTCTCCACTCTCTCCTCGAGGCGGTCTCGTACAATCGAGCTGCCCACCTCTCTTCTTCCATCCTTGCCCGATCATTATCCAACCTCTTCTTCCTTTCGCCGATCACCTGTCTCCCTTTACCCCTAGCCAAACTGATTCGTACGGCCACGTATCGGGCATTAGAATTTCTCACGTCATCCTCTTATCAAGTTTGAAAAAACCGGTCCTCTCCTCCCTCCCTCGATCTCGCTTCGAGTACACGCTCCATGATTATCCTTATGAATATTAAGGGATCTTTGTGCGCGCATTTCAAAGGAAATTTGGATGTATGACAGTTTTTTAGATAATACCTTTTTGTTTCTTCTTTTTCTAATTATTTGCATTACTTTTTATTCTTATAAAAATTGCTGAGATCATCATTTAACGATACATTTTATTTTCGATTCATTGAACGAGGGTAGGTTTCAAATCGGTAAATGATTGAAGTTAGATAAAGCGAAATAGAGAGTTAATCCTTCGTTAATTCTTCTTCTTTTTCATAAAAATTGATGAAATATTTCCGTTAAACATGTTTTCACACCAGCTCGAAGGTATATTTTTCATCCCCAACAATTTTTAAAGATTGCTTTAATCCTTTGGAATTTTGTTTCGTTTTATTAATAAAATAATTATAATTTCCCCAAAGTTTTTCCCTCTTTTCCCTCGAATCTTCTCCCACAAGGTATAATTAATTCGAAAGAGAGAGAGATCGATCGGATACTCGCGAGAGAAAGTGGCGATAAATCTACGCGAGAAGAAGGTTAAGGATAAACCGAGGAACACCGAGTGAGCCGACTAGAGAGTGGATAATATGCAACATTATAATGTGCAACATGGAATTGCGGTTTGATCTGAGGTTTGCTTCTCGAGTTGCTGCCGCGAGGTGGCCCGAACGTTCTTTGGTGACCGATGGCAATTCGTGGAATGTTCTCCCGTGGATGTTTCCTGGTCGGGGGAGAAATAGTATCTACGAGCACGTATAATAATTCTTCCCGGATGAAAGTTTAATCCTGCCGCGTTATTCGAGACATTTCCCTATCTTTCTCGTATCTTTGAAAAATATTGTTCAACCGTTTCAACCGTTGGCGTGGTCCAATTTTGAAATTATCGATACCGCCTTAATATTTACGAACGACCACCCTAGTAAGAGATTTTTTTTCTCCCATGCCATTCTCATTAATTAATAACTTGGTAGAATTTAATTTGATGTATTTATAGAGGTATTTGAACCCTCCACTCGTGATCTAAGATGATATCAAGAGGCATTTAATTAAGCCCCCGAGGAACCGATTAATATTCGGTTGACGTCGATTGTCCAAGAGATATATTTGTATTGATTTCTAATAATTCCACTTATGACGAGAGGAATTGACCGATGGTGATTTGGAATTGGATCGAAGCTAAATGATATTCTTTCAATGCGTAGCGTTGCACTCGAGATCTTGAAAAAAAAGGTTATCCCCAAAAACTCATCAGTTATATCCGTTTCCATCACGTTATAATATAGATGTAGCTTGACAAAACTATGCCAACGAATACTAATTACTTATCATACAAACGCTTGGGAAAAAAATTTAACAGATGCGTCGAGATATTTGCCAATTCAAATGCGAACACTAGAGAAAAAGAAATGATTCAATGACTCGATCACAAAGGAAATATTTTCACTTCGATATTGTCGATACTGTAAAATATTGTTACAAAGACGAACAAGGTATTCGAGAACATCTTGTTATAATTAAAATAAATAATTTTCGATGTCGATCACGCGAAAAGAATATTGCTAATACACAATTATCTTCCTAGTTCTATTTTCTTTCGCGTGTGCAAAAAATCGCAGAATTCTTATCATTATTTCACGTATAAAGTTAATCCAAGTTATTCGTAAAGTTGCAATAGGACGAAAGCGTTTATTAAAGGGAAAAAAGGGATCGTTTTATAAACTGTAAAAGTTGGCAGAATGTTAATAAGAAGAGCGGGTTGGCGAAGATTGCAAAGTTTCAAAGCGTCAAAGCGCGGAGAAATTCCGAAACGGGCAAGTTTAAAGGCCCTAAATTATTGGAACTTCCAAGTGTCAAAACTTCGGGGCGCTTGTTAATTCCCGCGCCTCCTAAACCTTGTATCTTACGATGCTCCATTATGTGAAGCGGCCAACAACAATTTCCCCTCTCTTGCCATCAGCCTCTCCTATACTTTTCAAAAAAGAATTCTATTGCAAAAGAATATTTCGTCATGAATTTTGTTCGTCACGAGAGCGAATCTTGAAGGTGAAAATCGGACGGATTTTTAGAAATTTTCGTTCCACGTTACAAGGTTATAATTAATGATTTTGTCTTACGAATGTAATGTGAAGCGAGACTTTCAAATTCGTCTTTTTATCTCGAATTTGAATCTTGTGTATAATTTATCCCATCGTACGATCCTTTTCGGGAAGTGTTACTCAAAAATGATGCGATAAAAGTGTAATTCGAATGTAACGAGAGAGAGAATGATTGGAAAGAGAGAAGCATTCGGGGGGAGGGAGGGGGGGGGGGATTATGTAAATTAAATTTATTGAATTGATCAATTTTACGATCTATTGAGAAACGTTTGATTAACATTAAATAACATCAAAGGCTCGACGTAAATTTTTTAAATTTTTTATTCGAATAAATATTCAATCTAATTTTCAATTTTAAATGATATCTGATTTAAACTATATTAACTACAAGATTGATAAACATCATAATGCATCTTGGAATTTATCATGTTTTTTGAATTAGTTTCAAGAATGAAATACTAATCGTCTATTTGATTAATAAAATTGAAAAGTTTCCAACGAGACAGAATTCTGAACAGCACATGGCATAAAGAAAAAGTAAATATCGAAAGATATATTGCCAAGCTTGAAATTTATAAATATCCAAAAGAATTCCCTACATTATAAAATAATAATAGAGAAAAATAGAAATAAACTGTGAAAAATGTTTACGAATCGGTTTCCAAAATCCATTACAAAAGTTATATTTATTCACTTATAAGGGAAGAAACATTGGAATGATGTTAAATTAATGAATCATGCGTGTAATATTTGGATAAAAAAGAAGACAGGTTAATTCGTTGTCAAGAGACAACTAAACCAAAGATCAATCTAATTTGCAAAGATTAAAGATATTTGCAGTTAGAATGAAACTCTGACAACACTCTAACAACCACTCTTTCTGGTTTTATAAATACATATTTAAATTATAACGTGAGCAAGATGACAAAATAATTTTTTGTGAAAGGAAAAAATTTACAAATGATAGATAATTTTTAAATGTGTTTGATATTATGTGACTTTGAATATTTGAATGAAAAGAGGAAGAAATTAAAAAAATTTAATTTTTCTGTATAAATCAATTTTATATAATATAATATTCAATGATTTAAATTTAGATTTATATTTGTGATCACTTTATTAAAAAGACATTTTTATAACTGAAGAGTGATGAATGATTATTTTCAATTTATATTAAATTTAAATGAATTTTTTTATACTTCTTACAGATATTTGCATAATGAGTTAACTCTGATGTAATAGAATACTCTTGAATATTTTTTCACGTACCTCTAAAGGTAAATATGTTATCTAATTCGAAAATCGTATAAAACATTTTGATTCGAAGGTACCTTTGACAGAACAGGTGATTTCTATGGAAAATATTCTACATCCTAATGTAATAATTAACTTTTACGAATATTAACGGAATATTATTTATCGTGAATGAATTTTAAAAATAAGAGAATAGCAAATGCTATATCATTTATAAAACTATCAAACAGTCATCATTCGAATATCTGAACTAATATCTATTTTATTATTCGAATTATATCTTTATTTGTAACAATAATCTTTTCATTTTTTAAATATTTAAAGCACTAGAAAAACATATTCAAAAGCTGATGCTTCAAATGAATTCTCAATTCTACATTTAAACAATTCGTTATATTCAAAAAAATGGTACAATTTGCTAAAAAAATCCCAATATCTCAATTTCATTACAAAATAAACGATTTTCCTCAAAATATGACATAATTCACCTAAAAAAAAAAAAATTCCATCCTTTAATTAAAAAGCCTTTAAACCGCACCAATCACAAACATTCCTTCCCTCTCCTTTCATTCGAGACCCCTGCAAATCCAATATCCCTCAACCACCCCATCCTCCTAACGTCTCACCATCTCACCGAAGATACCATCGAACAGGGTGTCCGGAAAAGAAAAGAAAAAAGAGTCAATTAATAATCCCATTTAAAGTAACGCGGGGAAGAAGGAGGGGACGAAAGGGAGCGAGGGTGTGAGAGGGACAAACCTAACGAAAAACGAAACCCTCGCATATCGACTCGAACTCGCCGGAAGATTAAGATCATTCCTGGTGAACGTGGCAAGGTGGACGAGAAACAGCGAGAGACGCTGTTTCCAGGCAACCAGTGCTGTGAACGTAAAAACGAAAGAGATACAAAGTAAACTTGTCCGGTTCCCGTTTGGGTGCCTGTGTTCCCCGTACACAGATGCAAAACGTGCACGTACACGTATTCTTGCAAAGGTAAGTGGCCGTAGTAGGGAACGAGCGGCCATTAGCATCATGGATTCCTACTAATTATCGTAAATGTTAAGTGGATCTTAGACGTACGCTGGAATCTACGATACACATTCGGTACCCCTAATGGGACCAGTTCTGCGATTCCTTTTCACGATGCTCGTCCGTTCGACGTACTCGTCTCGAAATAATTTCAACGAGATTGACATTGTCCCCCGTGAAATTTTAAGGAGGATAGGGTGTATTATTCGGGAGGAGGATCATTTGGTGCAATTTGAATGTCCGTATGAGAGAGAGTCTTGGAGTTATTTTTAATCTTGCGATTATTGTGTTGTCAAAAATGGAATATCGCTTGAAGATCAACCCTTTGAAGTTTCAATGATATTTTTGCTTTTTGTAAAATTAAAAAGAGAGAGTAAATTTTTCAACTATAAAATATCTTGTAATTGAAGCGAATGAAATATTAAAAATCGTGATTGCGAGTTTAATTCACGCGTACTTTTAAAAATAAATTATTATTATTCTACGAAAAATACACTTATTCTAAGTAATTACGTAAAAGGAGGAAAGTCATAGATTATTTGTGAAAAATAAGATATTAATTTCAGAAAAAAATGAAAATAAAACGACTGAAATCAAGAAACAAGATACTCTATTCTATCCAAAAATAAATTTTTAAATAATTATGAAAAAAAAAGGACTTGGATGAAAAAAAAGGACTTGCAGATGGATTTCTGAGAAATAAGATATTAACGAGGAAAAAAAAATCAAAGAGAAAAAGAAACGCAATAGTATAAAGCACCGAAGAAGAAGAAGAAAAAGACGTCTCAATTTTCACGCTGACAAATATTAAAGAATATAATTAATTCCACGAATAACGAAACCAGTCGAAAGGATTAATGCGGTCCAAGTTGGACCACCACGAGAATATTGTTTCGATCATTCAAACAGAAGATTTTCATATCCACGCGACGTGGCGCGCGATAATCAATTTTCTGCCGTATTAGGAAAGCGTACATAATTTAAAAACGCCTGTATCATCGCCATGAAGGAAACTTAACACGAGTTAATCAGATAAGAGGATTATACGAGATTATCTTCTCAAATATAATATCTTGTATGAAAGTCTTGGAGCATCTGGCAAAGAAAATATATATTCATTGATAAATATATCTTTGTTCTTGAACAGAATAACTTGACGAACATACAAAAATATTATCAGATAACCAATTAATTCGAAAATTGATCTCAATTCTACAAAAACATCAATGGAAAGGAACAAAGTTGCATGAAAAATTAATTTCGATACACTAACTTAATTGATGATATTGTATATTGAAAGAATTCAATTTCACTTTTCCTGCAAATTAAAGCAACACGGGAGAAATTTTATTCAAGTGGAGGTTTCTTAATGAAGTGAAACGTGGTTTGATCACGAGAACGAGAAAGAATTCAAAACGCTAATGACCCTTTGGGTAATATTAACCTCGGTGGATCACGATGTTTTACGGTAATTGACTCATTGACTCACTGTGCACGTTACTACGGAGAATGCAGCAATTTTATTCACGAAACGTGATGGAAAAATGACGCCTTGTATGAGGTAACATCGATATTTCCTGGAATAGGAATTATTGATATGAACGTAAAACGTTGATTGAATAAATCTGTGGAACGGAAAATCCACTTGTTGTTCTGGGTTGGTACATATGTAAGTTGAGTACGAATAAATTGATTGGAATTTTTTTCTAATCCTCTAGAAATCCTATCAATGTTAAATTTTATCACATAGATAAAGAATTTCAAATGACTCGTGCATCATTGTTTATAATAAATTCATTTTATAAAGTTTGATATAGATTTATAATAATTGAAATAAATCTGAAAGACGAGATAATTTGTGTTTTGTATTATTATACGAATTTTAAAGAAGAAATAAATGCAAATATTAAAAAACATTTGCTACACTTTTAAAATATGATTCGTCAAATTAGAGAAATAAAACATTTTAAATTATTTAAAGATAAGTGAAAGGATATACGCATTATTGAAATTAAACTAATTACATACAAATTATTCTAATGAATATAATTATTTATCTCAAATGTAATCAAATCTTGAGTATAATTTACCAGAATCAATAATCATTAGCGATGGCTACAAACATCTTATGAAAATAAATTTAAACACCGTCTATTGGTAAATATCACATCTTGCATTAATAATAATAATAATAATAATATTCGAACAAAATTCCGTTTCAATTTCAAAAAGCTAGAAATAAAAACTCCCAACGCAACAACATCTCAAACTCACGAAAAATCTTTCAACGAAACAAAAGATTCCGATCGATTATAAGCGAAACTATTTCCACTCATCGAGTCACATTCCTCGACAATCCATCCCCTTAAACGATCCAAAGAAATAATCTCCACCTCGTTAGATCCATCTAACGAGATTTAACGACCGGTCACAGATTAAGCAAATACATACATGTAAATGCTTGAACACGAATACCTTCGAGCAACATCGATTCGAAAAGTTCACCACATCAACCTTGAAGGAACTGGAAGCGCGACCTTGATGGCGGCAATTGCGCAACGATTCCCCTAAGAGGTCATCGGCTACGTACGATCGTCGATCACGAGGCATTCTAAATCCCATTCACGTGCGACAGGCCTGTCCCTAGATCTCTCTCCGGTTGTTCGTGATCGTGGAATTCTCGAGGCGACCGTCCTCGGTCTACCTGGGATCTGATTTCTGGTTTAGCACCTGGTTACCGCATTTAATTAACCTGGACATTATCGTGCCGGTTTCAATCGATATCCCATTGCATCGCGATTCACCCGCCTGTCTTTTACCGCCTGTCTTATCTCACCGTGTCTTATTTTTGTCGGATCGGGGAAAGCCCAATTAACGATAACGCGATCCTCGATAGAAACTCGTGGAGAGACGAGCTTGTATCGCAGATGTCTTCATACTAGTTTGCACGAGTATATCTGATACGCGGACGAGACGATAAGACGGAATTTACTTATTTTAGGATAGCAGTTGAGGATGATTTTACAGAGTTTATTTGATTTTTGTTTTTGTTTTTTTTTTTTTTGCAATGTGGAAAAATTAAACTACTTCACAGGATAAGGTAATATATTCGCGAAACATGTTTCGATTGGATCGATTGTAGAGGCTTTTAAAAAAAAAAAGGAACGTAAACGTTGATACATAAAAATTTTGGTTTTGGAGATTGGTTTTATTGGCATTTAATTAAGCAATTTAAGCTTGCGTTAGATAAAGTGAGATGGAAATAGAGCGGTAAATATTGGTGTGACGAGGATAGATTTTATCTGATTTTATGTCTGCCTGTATAAGGGATGATTGTGTGAATGTAGCATTGAATGGGGTAAATTTAAAGATCTTATAGTATTTTGATCTTAAAAATATTTCGTGGGAAATAAATTTGAGAAATATCTTGGCACATATTTTTAAAACGTCCGCCAACGTGTGTCGCATTTGATATTCGTAAAGGATTAAAAACCTGTTGACTATTTAAAACTATCTCTAGATATTGATCCAAATTTCTTTTAAACGTGAAATTTCTTTGTTTGAATATTAGTATTTATAAAAGAGAAAGATAAATAATTAATATAAAATCAATTTGAACGATGAATTATCGATTGTTTATTTTTTTCTGTTATGTAATACGTTTGATTGATTCTTCCTATGAAATAATACCAACAAGATACTACGAATCCCGGATTTACTAGAATTTGTTATATTAAAAAACAAACAAATTATAAAAGTAAAGATTATTGCGAAACTTCGATTAAACGCACTAATCTCGTTAACTTATAACTTTGATATCACCGGTTATTATAAGATAAGATAATCATTGTTGAACAATGTTGATCGACTGTGTAATAAGTGAAAGAGCATGAAGTAGTTTAACGATAGTTTCGTTTGTATTTAATATTATTTCGAAATCTTACGTACGAATTTAAATATATCCATTCCCTTCGATTTTCTTTATTTATAATTATTTTATACTAAATTATAATTTAATAAAAAAAATAGACGAATTAATGAAGAAGAACCATTAAAGAATGGATATTTAAATAAACGACAAATATCTAGGATTTTTAGATCTCATTCACTTTTGACTTCACATCAAATAATGTTCAATTGATGCCAAGAATTATGCCAAAATACTATTTTAAACGTCGACATCTATCATTTCACGACCCATTAAAATTTTAACACAATCGAAATTGAGTTGCGATGCTTGAAGCATTCCAAGATAATTTTTATAACTGTTACATAGATTTATAATTTTCCTAATAATACTAATACAAAATCTAATTAATTAAATCCTATTTTCCATTTATCTTTTATACCCTATTAGATATTAGATTAAATACTTCACTCGCTCTATTTTCTCTTGAATTTATAATATATACCGATATATATAATTCGTTGTCAAAAGAAAAAAGAAAAAAAAGAAAAATTCGTCTCAAGATATTGAGGTCGATGACCAGCGGAACCGGCGCGTATTTCTGTTATTACTCTGTCGCCTACGTAGTCGGTCCAGAAAAATTTTCATTTAACCAGTACTTTCGTAATTTAGACTGCGAGAAATCGTAAGAAAATGATTTTTTTTTTTTTCGAGAAAACAATTTTTCTTTCTTTTCGTTTTCAATTCTTTTTTCTTTCCTTTTCTTTATTCAAGTTTTCAATTCAAAGCAACTTTAAAAGTTAAAAAAGAATTGGAATTTCCAATCATTGATATGTAAAGTCACTGATGTATACACCGTTTATGTAATTTTAATTTTCTTATGCACATATTTTTTTTAAGATTGAATATTTATGTATATAATTGGTGATGCATATTATACAAGAAAATACTCGAAATTCGCAATATAATTGAAAAGAGCGAAGAGAATTATTACAGAAGAAAGGGCGAATTTATTACTGACTGAGAAACGATAATTATTCTTTTAATTTTCTACAATCCTTTGATCATTTCAAAGAAACTGTTAATCATATTTTATTTCCCAATTATACTCACGCTCAAACATTGAATAACATTGAATCATACGATCTCTTATGTTCTCGTATTTATGTCCTTTTTAATTGTGCTCTGAATCAAAGTATCTCAAAAGCTAAATAGATCAGCATCCCTTAACAATTTAATCAATTTAATTTACTTCCGTTTATAATGCACTATCATTGTCTTAATACGTTACTGCCATAACCATGATTTAATGATAGTGGAAACCACCATGAGAATATTTATTAAAGAATATTTACGTCGAAAAAGTGATTGCAAACTCTTGACTATGTTCTAACAGAAATAAAAAAAAAAAGAAAAAAAATGAAACATTTTTCAAGATGCTTATGAATAATTATGTAACGATATAATCTGTCACTGATTATACAACGACCACGCTCGACCATGATAAGGTAATACTTATACCATTCTCGTAGCAGAGTCGAGTGCATTAATCAAGAAGGTATAATAAACTTCTCCTGGTAATCAAGAAACGTGTGACACATCCGCTGCTTCTCGTCTAAACCATCGCTGAATGAGATGTCTTATCGGTAAATCTGATTAATAAAAGAAGAAAAAAATTGGAAACGGAAGTTATTCATTTTCGCTGATAAAACTGTACAACCATTAATTCCGTACAACAATGTTACTATTTTTTCGAATTATAAATGAAGATCAACGTTTATCATTCAATGTTATTAAATATTATTTGTGATATTATAGATATAAATCAAGGGAAGAAATTATATTTATAAATTAATTGTATTATAAAACATTGTAATTAATATTATAGAGAAAAATCGAAGGATAAAAAATGTTTGAAACACACAAATAATATTTAACTTTCCATTTATTATTTATTCCATTTTCTTTTCTATTTTATAACTATAATTCGAGAGTTAATTATAGAAGACCATTTCAAAATTTAAATCAGATCTTTTACCTATTCGTGAAAAATGTGACATTAATTGCAAACAAGATAAAACGAACAATAAATTTGCATAGTTTCTTCCGCAAATTTAACCCTGAAATATTAGTTAAACAGACGGATAAGTTTACAGATGGTTACAATAAAATAGTCAGTTTATCTGGTTAAAAAAGATTTCGAAAAAATAAATTTCTTTGCACACAACGAAGGTTGTATCTATCGGTATGTTTAGCAAAGACCAAGAAAAACCCGGCAAACATCGAAGTCAACTTTGTATGAAAGAAAGTGTTATAAAATTCGTTGCATCACCTGTACAAATGATATTATTCTTTTACATTGGAATTAAGACGTGCAGACACAACAAAGAATAAACAATACTTCGTTAAATCAACTTCACATCGCAAACAGACAATGATAATGTCAGATCGAGTTTACGCAATCTTGATTCAACAAAGTCGAAAAAAATTAAATTATATTACAATTACTTATTATATTACAATTACTTATATACAAATATATAAGTACGCTCCATGATATTTTTGGCCAATCGTAAAATTTCCACTCGCTTTTCGAACACTTAACAATTGTGAGACTTTTTTGTAATTAACAATTTCAATTAGCTTTTAATATTATGTTAAAACGTATTGTTTTCTTGGCCTTTAATTATTTTCTTAACCCTAGCACAACAGGATATTACTGCAATAGAATTTCGTTACAGAACAGAACAAAATTGTAATAAATATAAAACTTGGATTAATTTTTTTAAAATTAATTTAATTATATAGCCTAAAAATAGATATCTGAAACTAACGAATTTCTTTTTTTTTTTTGAAAATGATGTAAATATGCGAAAAAAAGCCATTATGTACCATTATAAGAAATAATTATATAATGTTTGTTTTCAGAAAATAAATGATATTAAGTATGTTGCTCCCAAGAATATTAAAATTAAAAATATATATATATATATATATTTCTTAATTTTAGATCTAAATCTGTTAATATCTTTATCCATCCATCATTCATTCTATACATCACACGTTTAAAGAAAAACGAAGAATTTATATAAACATTGTTTAACGATGAAAGAAGTATATAATAAATGAGAAAGGATGAGTCTAAATGGGGAGGAAAATTGCTAACGACTCACGAAAGAAAACTGCAGGGTTGAAAATTAGAAGGGAGCCATGGACCGCAAGGTTATGCGGTCTGTGAAAGCCCCCTTTTCTGACTCAGCCCTTCAATTGATGAGCTGCGGGTCATTCTGAATCGGTTGGACTATTCTCGGATTAAATTCAACGCAAGAATACAATTTCTATCATTCTTGTTCCAATAAAATTTTTCTTTTTGCAAATTGAAACAAGATCGAACAAATTTTCCTATACATCTGTAATTTTCACAAACATATCCTTTCTTATATACAGAATTTATATAATTTTTAGAATAAATTTATGTTTTTCTTTTTCGATGGAAGAAATGTACGATTAAAATTGAAATAGGACGAAACTCGATCAATTTATCTAATGTCTTAAAAAATTTTAACTGCTATCATTCAATTAAAAAAGATGTAGATTTTTTTTTGAAGATAAATTTTGTAATTCTTTTTTTTTTTTTTAATTCGAATAATAATTTGATATTATATTCGATAAAACAGTTTCAACAACATGATAAATAAACTAAAGACAGAATTCTAATTGTGTATACAGAAAGTTTTTTTATCTTACAATTAGTATACAAATCTTAACGTATACTTTGCCCTTTATCATAACAATATTTCCTCTATTCAAAACAATTTAGACAATCTATGTTGAAATTAATCGACTTGAATAATAAAACATTGAAGCTTTATAAGTAAAATGATTAATGTATTTCGAGAGATGAATAAGATGTCTTAATATTTTCTCTTTCAATTGCACGAATACATTAACGTTTTCTGCATAAAAATAAACGATTAGAAATTACAATTCTTATACATTGTGTGCAAATATATTTATAACCTTATAACTCGCATAAACAATTGTCCTCAAAACGTTTTTTTTTTTCACAGAACTGAATATAAAATTTATTCAACGATTTCATTTTTCTTCGACTAATACTGAACCTCAATCATTGAAGACCAATAAAACCAAATATCTTATTTAAAGATCTAAGTTTTCGTTATTTAAATAAATAATTAAATATTCCTTCTTCAAATTTTCTGAAATAAATTTTTCTCTATATGAATATACGAAATGGCAATAAAATTGATAAAAAAAAAAATATCCCATTTAAACATCCAATTTTTCTGAAATAATTTTTTTCGTCCATTTTTCGAAATAAATTTATCTTATTTTCATTCGTTTCTTCGTTGACCAAGCAATCCACAAAAAGATTCTATTTAACAAAAAAAAAAAAAATCTATTTCCTGCATAAAAAATATTTACATAATATCATTGCATATAAATCTGCATACAAAAGAATGAATAAAAATTTCAAATGTAATAATCCCTGTTAGCAAACGATCGATAAGAACAAAGAATATAATTTTCTGGAGTATTGCCGCGAACGTAGCACGGCAATCTAACGAAACATCGGTCTCGAGTCTTCTCAAGGGCTGTGTCGACAAAAGAGCCCCGTAAATCCCGCGTCATCGCCTCGTGGATTTAAAACCGGTTGGTCAAGTGGCTTGTACGTACGTGACCAGCTGTAACTCACGATTTTTACCGCAATTTTCATATCGTTCATAACAGATCAGACACGATTAACCGCGGTAACCCATGAGCACAACGAATCCACCTCTTAAGCGTGAATTATTTAAATATCGTGTCGAATTCACAACTCTGGATATAAAATAATTTTACGTGAAAGGAGACATCAAATGTCTCTTTACTTTGTACTATTTGAATTTAGAGAAAATATCATTTGAGATGTTATATTGTAAATTACTTTTGTTAAATTTTTCTATTTACCATGTCTATTCTCTTCTTTGTATCGAAAATTAAATTTAGAAAAGATAATGAAATATGATGGACAATTGGATTATTGTTAAATTAATTTGATAAGAAGTTCCAAAAATTAAAATTCTTTTTCTTTCTTTCTTTCTTTCTTAATGAAATTAATTTAAATAAAAAGCATAATTTTGAGATTATTTTAATATTGATTAATTTGATGTTTTTGATATATTTTTATGATGGTAAATATTTACCAGAAAAAATATACCTTACAGTATACAAATTTGAAGTAAGCGATAATAATCCAATTTTTAAATTGAAGACGAGTCATTTTTTTTCAAATCTTGTTCTAGATCAGGAAAATATTTCTAATTATTTTTAATTTATGATAATTCTTCTTGTATCCATTTTCCTTCGAATTCCTGTTATATATTGTAATATATTCATAAATATATTACATATAATATGTATATCAATCAGTGTGCAATAATTGTATCGCATACCTTTTAAAAAAATACTTTCCATTTATCCAATCTAATGTAATCCAATGTAGACACAAATATAACAGGAGAAATAACTACATTACTAACAATAATAGAATAAATTCTTTTCTAAATTCAAAGAATAGAAATGACAATTAAGAATTTTCATTATTTTTGAATCTTTATTAAAATATTTGAAAATCATTATTAATTATAAATTCCATAACTCTGATTCATGATTGATTACAATTTCCGCAATTTCTCTATCCTGATAATTCTATATCCATCCATCAAGGTAATTTAATTAAAATACATAAAATTCATTTGTCACGTTTCTACGCACATTCGTTGGAAATACACTATTTATATTAATCTTGCATTAATTATAGAAATTGTGCAATAAATTTTACCTAAGAAATTTAAATCAGTTAAACAAAAGAACAAAATATATAGCATAAAGTCGAAGCTCATCGACGATAACATTTTTGTTTCGACGTATCATCACGTTTCAATGGATGAAAATTCAACGAAAGGATCCAAATAAATTCGAAAAGCTGTATGAAAATCATCGTTGCGTCGGCCGAGTCCTTGGGACTAAAGTTAGAAAATTCGATCTGTGCTTTATACGTGAAATTCCGCTTCCCGTAATTCGAGGCGCCATTCTCACGGACAAGAACGGAAGTTTTTCATGCTCGGCACGCACCCGTTTCTCCAGCCGAAACGACGAAAACTATTTTGAATTCAAGGACCACGGTCCGTTGCCTTCCACGGGTCACCGTCGTGATAAACTATCAACAAAAGTCGTAGAACATCGCTGTTCTACAAAAAAAAAAGAAAAGAAAAGGGAGGGGGAGAGAAAGGAGATGAGATGAGAGAAAAAAGAAATCTGAAATTCCTCGATCATCGACACGATCTTATTGAAGAATCGATTTTATCATTGACTAATAATTAAATGAAAGAGATCTCTTCTTGTTATTTATTTGAAAATAAAGAAATAATGATCTGCATTTCGATTTAGATAATGTAATATTCATAAGGATTATGTAACGTTTTATTATTTTAAATTTAATAATTTTTCAATTACGATGATTTTTGAAGAAAAATAGAATTTAGATATAATTTTACAAAACTTTCGACGACTAATTTATTAATCTTGATCAAATTAAACGCAATTATTCGATAAAAATAATGAAATTTAGAAAAATGTATAAAAAGATAGAACACTCCAACAATAATTCCCTACAGCTTCTTACTTCTAAAGACAAACGAAAAATAGTTGCGAAATAACTAATAAATAATAGATTTCTATTATGTACAAATATTACAGCACAATCCAATAATAAATTAATCAGAATAAAATGTGGAATACTCGTGTCACGAAGGGTTAACCGTTAACTGCTATCACGAATACGATTTTCACTGATACCGACTCGAACGAGAAATTGCACAAACCAATTATTTTCCAACTCTGAGACAAGAAATCTGGCCGTAACGCAGTCGATCGTTTCGGTGTCACCGATCGTTCGTGAGAAAGAAAAAGAAAAAAAGATCGGAAAATGAAAAGAGGGGGAAAAAAAGAAAGAGAACCTGTTCGCAATGCATTTCGCAATTTCAGTTACAGCTATACATTATTAAATTCCTGAATACTATAACTCTTGACAATTAGATAATCGGTCGTTTACACAAATTATACGCACAAATAAAACTGCACGCAAACCATATATTTTGCTTGAAACGAAAGGAAAAATCGGTGCAACGCGTGCCGTACACAATGAGAGGATAATTCCGTGGAAACATTCACTTTCTTAACCTTTTGATTCATGATGAAATACATTCGATTATCTCAACTAATTAATAAACAATTTTTCAGATAAAAAGAAATCAAATCATGTGTTTTCATTAATACATTATTTGTCAATCATTGTCGGACTGTTTAAAAACTAAACAATTTTCAAATATGGATGTTCATTACGTAAAAAAAAAAAAAAATATACATCTAATTAATAATAATTATTTAAATAAACTTCGAATGTATCAAATTTTCAATTAGTTATGAAAAATTATGGAACAAGATTTTAATATTATCGTATGGATACGCCTCAATATTGAGTTAACTATTTGAGAGAATAATTGTAAATATTGATTTCACTTTTTTTAAATTGCAGATAGAAAGAGTCTTATGTATGCGACGAATTTTTTTAAAGAGAAAGAATTCCAACTTTCTCATCAGAAGTGAATGTTACTAACTCATTCTTTGGATTAAAAATATTCTAATTCTATATTTGCACGAGAGAGGATTCGCGTGACAATTCAGGCGAAAGTAAATTTCAATATTGATGTAGTTGCTACCCGCTACATGTATGATAATTAAAAAGTGGGAAACAAAATAATTCGAGGATAAAAAAACATGTGTTGACAGCTGAGCCAATTTGTCTTAAATTATTTTTATATTTTAATTCAATCGAGATAAACGTTTTCTTTTCCTTGGGAATATATACCTACATATAAAAGAAGAGAACTGTTTGTTTTAACAGTTCTTTTCGAATCAATTTATCGAACATTGAATAAACTTATTCAAGCCCGCATTGCTCGTGATCCACTGCTCTGCTCTATCCCACGAGCCTCTAATAGACCCGAAATTACACCGTGCCCTTTGTCAAACAACGAATTGAACCTCTGAAGAAAGGATATGATGCGCGTTTAGATGAGGCATTTATTTTCATAGAACGAACGATGAATTCAAATTCAATTCTTCAAAACCTATCCTAATTATAATAATTTAATTTCTTTTAAAAAAGAATTATTCTTTAAAGAAATCGTGAAGAACGTAAAACGTTTTCTAGATTAATAAAAATTTTCGAATAGATCGAAGAGTTGAATTTTTCGTCGTATTATAACAGGAAACAAAGTTCAAATCAATGATTTAACTCGATTTAACTCGTTTTTCTATGGAATAATGCAAAATAACGTATGAAACGCGTGAAGTTAAAGTGATTACGCAAAATATTGTAATAGAAGTATAATTTATTGTGCTTGCATTACGTCATTCTTTAGTTAGTATTGCACAGAAGCATTGCATACTATGAAACTGTTTTATTCGTATAATCATCTCGATAAAAAAATTGACAAAAGAAAAGAAATATTAAAACTTATCTTTTACCATATTGATACTTAATAGAAATGTTAAATCGATCAAATTAATTAACTTGTTTCAAATTTTATAATTTTACGATTCTATTCAATTTTATCAAAGTATGTACAGATGTTTTGTAATTATTCGTTCAAAACAATTATCTATCTTCGACTTTTCTAAAACTATTTTGATCTTGATCAACAGCAAAATAGACTTAATTACATGTTATAGACCGATAATTGTTAAAGTCATAATTAAAATAGTTTTTTCTAAAATTTTAATCTTTAATCAATGATATTACAATAAATAAGCGATATATAATATCATAATCCGTATATTGAATATCACAGAAGAAACACGTGGCATATTTATTCACGTCATTGAGGTAAAATATGCAAAACTTGTATAACATGAGAAACAATATTTGCATAAAAATCTATAATTTAAATGTTACAATGTTATACGGAAATTTATATATATATATATATATATATAAATAATGTTCCACACACATATAGCTATTCTCTTCGTTTCCTATGAAAGTTTTAAATCAATGAAACTCTCTATCGACGAGAAAATCTCAATGAAGCAGTTCACGTGTGAAAATTTTAACAAAGTCACGATGAGAAGCAATGTCGTGAACAAAGTAGGAAATGAAATACAAGGTTTCCAGTGTACAATAACAATTAATCCTCGTGTGGAATCAGCATTTCCGATAAGTATGCTAATTCGTTCTCTTATATATTTTAAAACATAATTAGCACTTCTTTGAACCTTATGTTCCAATTTTTATAGCAGCCTAATACGTTTGAAATCTGATAATCTCGATTTATTTATACGATATAAGATCACTGAAATTTTATAAACTAACAATATTGCTATTGATACAATGTTATATGTCTAATTATATATAAAGAAAAATTTAAACGAAATTAAAAAATCTAATTTCAATAAAATTTTTCAATAAATTCTTTATGGAAATTTCTTATGGAAAAAATTAAAGAAGAAAAAAAATTATAATAATATCAAAACTTTCACAATTATATAAAATACTTATAAAGAAAAAAAAATGGTTATATATGGAATATTTAATAATTATATAATATTATTTTCCCCGAGATATTTAAATTATTATTATAATTTCAGCATTTCTTTCTGCATTTACATATGTAAACTAAGAAAAATAAAATGTAAATATAACATGGATAAAATTTTTTTAAAGGCATTATGTATCTTTTAATTATATTTAACAAGAAGAAGTGAAAAAAAAATTATGCAAATAATGATGCATTAAAGTTAGCCAAAAATCAATAAAATGTATTTATTACTGCTTAAACATTTAAATAATATATATCATAGAAATCTGAATCTAAGAAAAAAACATCTAAAAAAAAATATAAAAAATTAGAATGAAATTTCAACCAACAATGTTGCCAATTTCCAATATTTCTGGAAAATCTCCCAAAACTTTGATGACTAATGCAGATCTAATAAAAACCAGATTAAAATTCGAACCCAATAACTTGCCAACTTCCAAGAAACTTTGTAATCTTCACAGAATATATTCAAACATTGAATATTAACATAATTCAAAAAAAATATTCAATTAAATAACAAAATTTTCCCAAGAAAACATTATATATAAATAAAATTAAAAAATTTCAACAACGTTATTAATTCCCAAGAAACTTTCTAACATCCTATACCCATATAAGTACATATATTCATATATATATTCATAGAACACATTTGAAGGCCAAACACAAATGTTGATTGAGATTTATTTATTGAGTTGTAAGCAAATTAAATTTCCGTTAAAGATAAAGCGAGATGATAAATAGACAAAACGATCTCACTCTATCTCCATCCTACTTCTTCTAATCTTAAATTGCTTATAAAAAAAAATAAAAATTCACTAAAAATTTTTATATACCAACTTTTACGTACGAGCTAAACGTTTCTAGAGTCGAAAAATTCCTCAAAGATATGAATATATTAACACTCTGTATAGTACCTTGCCCAAAACGTGCTAGTTTGGCGGTCATGCTCGCATTCCACGTATTCTAAGTAACTCTCGCGCTCGTTTGAATTCCTACGTGGCCTAACACGACGATATTTAAATTCAGTGGGCCAAGTGCTCACTAGAGAGAGAGATAGAGACGTGCCGGTGGGACTTTGAGTAACCCGTACACGCGCGGTTCATCGACTTCTCCGTATCGCGTAACGTTCCATCGATTCGTCCCTGAAAGTCCAACCAACCGAACTCTATTCGATGTTTTACTCGCGTCAGAATTACTCTATTTTAGGAACGAAGGAACGATTGGCCGTGTCACCGCTCCCTAGGGTATTTCATCGAGAAGCTCAGCGGAAAAACGATTCCGCCAACAGTTGATCCATAATTTCGCCAAGGACCACCATGAGTCTCTCATAACCTCATCGACGGTTCTCGAGCACGAAAAATCTCGTAGGCGGCGCCACCATCGTCCCCAAAACTCGCAGATATCTTTTTTCGGCGCGTGTGTGGGCAGACACGTGTCTGACATTGTCCGGATTTTCCCGGTTACCCCCACGGTCAATGGAACACGTGCGTGTGTAACTTAGTTTGCACGCAACCGAGAAGTGCCGTTTTGACGTTTGTCGTTTCGATAGGGCGTTGCTCATAGTAATCGTGTTACTGGACGATTAGAAATTTTTTAATTTTAAACGATCCAGAAATTATGTTCATTCGAAATTCTCGAATTGATCCTTGGATCAATAAGATGAATATTGAAATTGAAAATTGAACTATTTTTCGGTTGAAACACTTTTTTTTTTTTTAATTAGATCGATATATTTGTTAACAATTCGAGATTCACCTTCGAAATTTTCTAAAACTTTAACTGAATTGAATACATTTCATTTCTTTTCATTTTTTTTTTTTTGATTCGGCATTACTTGCAATATTTTATATTCGTATTAAAATAGATTGAAATGTTCAAAAATCATTTATTGAATAATAAATGACAGGTAAGAGTTAAATATTTCGAAGACAAATAATAATAAATCAATTGTTATGAATAAATGATCATCGATGTATGCCTACAAAAAATCCCACGTAAATCTGTCAACATTATTAAATTATCTTTTCTCAAAAAATTGTGTTCTCATAAAATAAAAATTGAAATATATTTAAGCCTGAATAATGTTAATAAATCAAAAATTTAATATCTGAATATAAATATCAATATCACCTTTCACGTTTTAAATGGAAGTACAATATTTCTAATTAGAAAATAGTTAGAAAATAACTATGGAATTTTTGCATGTAATTCTAATTTGGTGACAAAAATTATAATAATTGATAAAGTTGCCGGCTTATTTCATAATATTATCTCGAAACTATGAATCGGCCTTGACCCGCCTAAATGGTCATCGCGTGCATTTAATTATAATTCAAAAGACATTTTAATTCAATATTATATTGTGAAATGTCTTAAACTACACAATA
The DNA here is from genome assembly GCF_048593485.1 of Apis florea. Lineage (NCBI taxonomy): Eukaryota > Metazoa > Arthropoda > Insecta > Hymenoptera > Apidae > Apis > Apis florea. The sequence continues at coordinate 3,765,094 of NW_028256754.1, forward strand.
ATTTATACATTTATTAATATACATTTATTTTTACAATACTAATCGAATAATGATCTATAATATGTTGCAAAATATCACGGATCAGTATTCTAATATTAACCTTTGAAAAGTAATTATTCCTGATTAATTTTTTATTCTCTTAAGAAAAAAAAATGCAAACTAATAGCTGATATAATTAGATTAGAAGGAATGCGAAATTAAAATATATTCAAATTATATGACGTTATATAAGAAATTGAATCACGTCAATGAATGAGAAACTGTATCTTTCTCGAAATTAAATTATCTTCTACAAAAAAAAAGAGAGAAGAGTATTTTTTTTTTAGAAAAATCTCTTTATAATTCAAATTGACAACCTAACGACATGCAAAGTAACTTCTTCATTGAAATATAAATTGCTTTAAAAAGATATAGAATCAAAAGCAAACAACAATACACTTAAATAACTGAATTAAGAAAATTTAACTTCTCAACAACTATGAATTTTATCTACAAAGAGGAAAAAAAATAAATAAAAACAAAAAAGAGTAATTTTAAAAATTACATGGAATAATCGCAAAGGTTAATAGAGAAGATACTCAAGGCAAGATACGAAGAAATACAACTGCATTTCTAATTCTAAGTCTGTCCTGATTGCGCAAATTAGAAGGGAAATCCTCCGTCAATTACAAGCGATGATACAGGGACAAAAGAACGTGGGAGAAGATAAAATATTGAGAAATAGAGAATAAAATGTTGAAAAAACTTGGGATAAAAAGAATGATGATTTATGCATGAATGGATGGAGGAAAAAGAGATCAGTACCTCGATCAGATAATTGATTAACATCGAACGGAATGGAAATCATTTGAGGACACGTTCAGAAATATCACAATAACCATGAACACGTGATTTATACATGAGAGAAACGATCATGCGACATTTAAAAATAAAACTAACATCTGACGAATTAAAAAACGAGGATGAATTGATACGCGTCAATATAAAAAGCGTAAAAATCATGTGTATCGTTGCTTACGCGTTAAAATATTCACATATACTGGAAAGTGTATAGAAAAAAATTTTCTAGAGAAAAGAAAAATATATTTATATGATATTTTCTCATTTTTCTTTTTTTTTTAACTATCCTATTTACGTGTACTTATTTTCCTTTTTATAATTAATAGCTGTTCCAAGTGAATTGAGAAGAGATTAGATGACTTTGAACAGGTCAAAAGTCAATATCTTGTTTTTTTTTGTTAAGTTGAAAAATTGTTTTATTTGTCTTTAATAGCTAATCATTATTCTACTAATTCTATTCCCTATTGATAATTAAATTCAGTTGAATAATTAATTTGATAAACACGATTGAAAAAGGATTGTTGATCTAAATATTTTCTCTCTATGAAAATTTTAAGAGGAAAACAATACATATAAGCGCATGATATTTAAAATTACATATATCTTTCGTACCTGATATAATGAAAAAAAAAGATTTCATCTTTTTTTATACGCAAAATGAAAACTCGGAGATAAAATTTGAGCAAAAATAATTTAAATGTAAAAAAGATGAATAAAAAGCTAATGAAATATTCAATGAGACAAACATAAACATTCAAATACAAAGTATATTTCATTAATTAAGAAATTAAATATAAATGAAAATATTTAACGATCAAAGAACGAGAAGTTATATTATAATCTATATCTTTGGGAAAAATAAGAACATGAAATAAAAGAAAGGATGTTCGACCAGTTTTCACTTTCTTTGTATGTAATGATGTAAAGGAAATGGCGTGGCTATATTATTAATTCAAGGGCCAAAAAAAGAACCGGAAATCCCACGATCCTTCAAGCTAATGAACACTCAAACAGGACAAAGTTTAATTCGATCCACTTACTTTATAGCGGCTATCATGCGAGCTTTACTACTTTGCATTTAAACAGTTTGCTTAGGCTAAACGCGACAAGATAATAAAACACACTCGGATATATTAATAAAGCACGAGATAAACCCGGTCTGTCCATTAATGCGGAAGATATATGTAAAATAACGCGTCAATTGGCGAAACATTTTACATAACTTAATTTATCTTTCTTGATAAATTCTTTTTGTAAAAAAGGGTTTAAGCAATTTCATAAAATTCATATACTATATGTTAAATATAAGAGATTGTTTAATAAAACCGATTTTTTTTATTCCAATATTTTTAAAGAGGCATTCAATTATTAATTAACCAGTTTCGAAGAATGATGTAATTTCAAAATTATTGCAAATTTTTTCTATATTAAAATATTTAATTCTTTCGATATAAGGATTATCTATTCATTGAAACTTTTTTTAATTATAGCTTTATAATAAAATAATTTATTATATTAATAATGTTAAAAAAAGAAAACTAATTGTAATATAATTAATAAAATGAAAATGAATGCCTCTTTTATAGTTGCGCAATTATTCTGTTAGACAAACAATATGAAGGAAGAGAATGAAAACACAATACAAAATGAAATTTTATTATTCAAATCTTTTCATTATCCAACGAAAACTTATAAATTACATGTAAATTTTACCTAATTATCAACTGAATGCAATTAAATAATCGACAGATTATTTTACGTGTGAAAATAATTGAAAAGTGTAAAATAAATTTTTTTATGTAAAGTCTTTTTTTAATATATATTTAAAATAAAAGAAAATTTTATTCTACATTTTAATTATTTCTCTATAAAATAATTTCTTTTTCTATTATCTATCATCAATAATTATAAAACACCCTATATAATATTAATATTAAATCATATAAATAACATATATTATTCACGTAATTTATATAAGTAAAATTTTTTAAAACGTGAAAATTGCAAATAATCAAAAGCTAATAATAATAAATGTCGTATCTTATTTTTTTTAAATAAATCTCTGAAAAGTTGAAAAGTTAGTTAAAAAATTTAAATATTTAATTTTTTTAACGTGTTTCCTATTTCCTTATTTAATTAATTTATTAATTTAATTATTTAATTTCCTATTTGAAAATTATGCAATAATCTCAGATTAATATAAAGCTTCTGAATGATAGATAAAACGGAAATACTATTTTTATAAATTAGTTTCTTTCTAGCAAAAATATCATTTCTTTGTGCTCTTTAAACGAGATAGATGCTTGCAAAACATTTTCTTAGAAGTGATAAGAATTTTGATATCCAAACCAATGCATATATATTCATATATATAGATTTATTTAATAATCTAGTATCTAATTAAGAAACAGTACTCATTCATAAATCTATCGATGACATATGTGTGTTATTCCAATATATTAAGTTGAAAAATTATATCTACTTAATAAAGAATTATGAAATTTGAATATTTACTTATAGTAATTTCATTTTTAAATAAAGAAAATCTATAATGATTAAAAAAATATTTTTCTATAAAAAACCTCTAAAAAATTTAATAATATTTATAAATATGAATCCTATAAAATTAAATATAGAAAATATTTTTCTAACTAAACAACAATAAAGTCAATGATACATTTCATATAAAAGAGATGAAATGTGTGTTAAAAGATGAGAGCGACAAAGTAGTAGAAAGATAATTTACGAATGCCTCATTTTCAACGAAATTTCGGACCATCCTTATATCACAAAGGGTGTAATTAAACGTTCATTGTGGTTATTTGTACATGTGAAAGAATAAGACAATTAGTACGATTAACTCTGAGCTCTCTCCAAATGTTACCACGTTCAAATCTATGTCTATCATCAAAACTTGCCTTTGTAACACAGATGAATTCAAGCTACACAAAAGATAATAGGAGTCGCAAACGGAGCGAGATGGATTAGTTCTGCAATTACGCTCTTATTTAACACTGTAATCTATTCTCTCATCAAGGTTCGATAATTTTTATTCATCGTTGAAAAAGATTATAAATAGAAATGTATCAATGAGTTCTAAATAAAAAAATCTCTCAAATAATACAATACCATTATGAAATAAAATTATTCGACTCATTATGCATGAAAAATACTTCTATTGTATCTCTTTCGAATTTATTTTTCTTTGTTTCTCTTGAAATTATTAATTCAATGTTATTTATGTACACTGATATATTTTCAAAAAATTAATGACACGTATAATTATACTTGCTCCAATAAGAAACATGCTCCGTACGAAAACATGGCATATATTATTTTCACGCACGTAAGAAAAAAAATGTTTGTAATATACGTATGAATAATTATAAGTATAAAAGATTACGCGTAATTATGATAAACTATAATAACACGTGCACAAAAATAATATTCGTGTAATAACATTGTATTAACGAACGTTATAAAACTCATTTCTATTGGATAGAATGAAACAAAATATTTCCATTCCTACCATATTAAAATATATACAGAAGTATATAGTAAACAGATTCAAAGCTGAAATGAATTACATGTTGCGTAGAATGTAACCCGTTCGATCACATCGACAAGTGAAATATTTTTAACTATCAATATACGTCATTTTATACAGGAAATAAATTAATATGTTTGAAATATTCATTCGAAACGAAATTAGAACGTATTAGTTGAAAGAATCTCTCGAAATAAACAACGTTTGAATACGCACCTAACCTACAAGGAGCACGACGAAGAGTACGAGATAATATGTAATTGTTTTCTCACTTACTTGCATGCTGTCGGCTGAAATAATTTCTCCGAAGAATTTACAAGCTAATTCGATGGCCAAACGTGATTTTCCACATCCTGTAGATCCCAAAATTGCTAAAACTGGCACACGCGACATATCGACCTTTTCACAATCACTCATGGTTACTTGACACTGCGCATGCGCTGCTTTACTGCGCATATGCTTCGCGTTCCCTTGATTCAGTCGTGTAAACTAAAGGCGGTCAATTTTAAACAAGTTTTTATTACATTTCAAAATTGTTTGCTCAAGCTAGACATAAATATTAAATTTATTATATTAATTTAATTCTTTATTATTAAAACTAAAACGTTTTATAATATAATATCATTTTTTGTAATAAATTATTATTGAAATTTTGTATATTTTCAATTATAATTTATTAAAAACTCGTTTAAAATAAAAATACTCAATTATAAAAAATAAATCTGAATTTTATATGAAAATATTATAATTTTGTGAACATATAAGACATCAATTTAGATATAAAAATCTTTTTGTTTTACTTTTCTTATTCAATATAATATTGTATAAAATATAAAATCAAATATTATGTATATATAAAATTATATTTTATTTTATTGCGTATCACAACATAATAATATATAAATAAGTTTATACATTCATCTCTATTATCATCAAGAAATCTATAAAGTATCATTATGCATCTTTCAATAAAAAATCATGCTCTTAAAAATTAGGAACAGTTCTTTAAAGTTACATTAATTGAAGCATGAATAGCAGTAATTGAACTTCAGTGACATTATGAATGATTTCATTAGCAAATTACATTCAACTTGAGTCTTTTTGCTTCACACAATTTCATTCATTAGTAAAATAATCTTATAAATTCACTGAAATTATACTTTTTATAATATTTAATAGATAATTTGATTGTAAACTTATCAAGATTTAAAGTTAATACTAATTTCAAAAAAATAACTAATCAACTTTCCATTCATTTATCAAAATAAAAAATCTTGTTATAAATTATGAAGAAAATATGATTTAAAAATTATATATTTTTTTATTTATTTATATATTTTTTAAATATAATATTTCAGTTTGAATTTTACTAGTTTTATTCTATTTATTTTATAGTCTACTAGATGTTAGATTCTATTTTTCTATTCTCCTCTTTTATCGTATGATAAATTCAATATAAAAGAAACATCATACTATTATTAAAAGAAATGTAAGATATTAATATGGAATATTAAAAAATCCATACGTAAGCAATATTGTATAATATTAATGACATTTTTATAAGTATTATCATCTATTCACTTGGCAACAGCAACATGATATCTTATGTATCACAGTTAATTCTAATACAATTAAACTAATTAAAAAACATATATCGAAACAGAAATCATTCTTGTTTCTAATGCAAAAAAAAAAAAAAAAAAAAAAGATAGTATTTAGATACTTGTTCTTATATCATAAATTATATTTTTAAAATAAAAAAAATTTTAAATGTATTTCAATTTAAACAGCTGAGTGATAATAAGGCTCATCGACTGATTAAATCTACATATCAACAACTACTACTTACTGATTAAATTATTATATTTATACATATCCCTAGATAATTATGTATATCTATTTGATTAAATTATTTATCCAAAACAGTTAATCAAATATAACTTCATATTTCAAAGAAAAAAAGAGAAAAAATAATTTCTTGCCCTATTTTAAAAATATTGATAAGATAATAAAATATTGTAAAAAAAAAAAAAAAGTAACTTGATCATGAGAGATCATAGATAATTACTATCTACTAGATAATTTGATCATTATGATATGTTGGATCTGATATATCTAGGTTCTTTCCGCTTCAGGATAAACATATAAATTTATTTTATGATTAAATATATACGATTGAATTCACTACTAATTATCATAAATTTTCCAATAACTGCATTCTTGCTAATAATATGGGAAACGATTGGAATGATATATTTTAGAAAAGAAATTTCAAATGTATTTCAAATATAGATATTTTTATCTTTACCTTTATTATTTACCTTTATTATTTATTATATCTAAATATTTTAAATATTCTTTTTTATAATTTTTTTAAAGAAAGTTTTTTTCTATAAAAAGTTTAAAATTTTTTTTTATGAGAAAATTAAAGAAATTTAAGGAAACTTATGATTTATCCTATTTTTATTTTTCAATAATTTAAAAAAAAACAGTTAAATTCTTCTTTATATGCTTTCTTTTATAAAAATAAAATAATATTGATTACATGCATCAATAGATATATAAATTAATAAAAGATTATTTTATTAATCAATTTCAATTTGTTTCAATTTTGGTAAATTAAAATTTAAATAAATTTTAATATATATATCAATATTTAATTCAAAATCCAGATCAGAACACATGTACTAATATTAAAACACATGTGCTCATAAATACAAAGAATTAATACAGTATGCAAAAAATAATTAAATAATTAAATAAGGAATGGAAATTTTCATGCTCAGAAATGAAATGTCCAAAATTTCTTTACACTTTATATTTTAATCTAAATAGGATTTGAACTCTTTTTAAATTACGTAAGATTCAATTCTGTTCTTTCATCAAAGAATACTAGACATTTATATTTTGAGAAAGTGATACTTTCAAAATGATGTTCTTACATCAAAACATTCTTTCTAATTTATATGAAAATATGTTTTAACCAACGCAAACTTCGAAGAATTCATTGTTTGAAATCCTTCAAATTGCAATCTATTGCAATAAATTTTAGAATATATATATCTAATTTTGCTTTGCAAATTTCAATAAAGTTATAATGGGAAAATCCATAAAAGAAAAATTTGCGTTAACGCGCATTGACTAAAAAAAATAGGATTCATGGTAATTAAAAATATTGAAAATTATAAGATTCCATGATTCAAAATTCCACAAATTCCAATATTCTAAAAATTCCGTGATTTCCAAGATTTCGAAATGACAAAATTCCATAAAATTCCGAACCTCGAAAAAATCTCAAAATTTTCAAAATTCCAAAAACATCAAAAATTTTTTTTTTTTACAGATTTAATTATTCATACGATAAAGTCGCAAATGTAATTTTAAAAATGAATTCATTATATTCTAATTTACCAAGCTCTTAATTGTCTTACGCAAAGATCATACACATCAGATACAAATTTTCCTCGTGCTTATTACACGGATTTCATTATTTGCAATTAAAATAAGCCTTAACTCTAATATATCAAACGTAACACAACGCCAAACACAAGCACAATATGCGTGAAATGAAAAAAATAATCGATTCACATCCCTGGGAATGAGAAAAATCTAAAAATTTCAAAGATCAGGGGTAAACTACAACGTATCTGCCTGATCATGGAAATTCGTCGAGGAATTTGATCTATACAATCAATTTTACACTCGATAAAAGTTTCTCGACGATTTCTCGTCTTTCTCAATTACACGTGGTATTTCGGGGATCCGTTATATATCATTCGCTTTATTAGCCGCGCGGATGCGCGCACGTTTGCCTCTGCTTTCCATAATTCTCACATTTAGCCGCCTAATCGCGGTTGGCCCGGTCGAAATACTCTATTGACGCAACTGCACGGGAACTTTCCACAGGAAGCGCGAACGTCGTCAAGATAGTGAAGAAAAAATGGTAATTCAAAGCAACTCAAGAGACGGTGTAAAGGAAAATAAGGAGAGGAAGAAGGAAGAACGAAGGGGGGCGGTTCAAATAACGATAAGAAGAAAACCAGGTGGAAAATGATGTAAAAGAAGATGAATGTAAGCGACGAATGCATAGTACGTACATTAAGGAAGGTGAAAAAAAAATCAAACAATTTAGGAAAAATATTCGGACTTGAATTTTTTAATTAAATAAAATTTGAAATTTTAGAATCATGATGGAATTTAAAAAATTAAAAAAATTCAAGACTCCAAATTTCTTAATTTTTTGGAATTCTAAATTTCTGGATTTTTAAACTTTTTTATATTGTTAAATCTTGCAAATATCAAAGAGAATATTAAATCAAAACGAGAGAGTAGAATAGTATAGAAACTAAACTAAATGAAACGAAAATCGAGGTATATAAAGTACTTACATAAAGGGAATGTCAGAAAATAAGAAAAAGAGAATAGTTGGATATAAGGAAAGAAACAAAAGGCAAGAAGGGTAAGGCAAAATAAAGAGAAAAGATAAAAAGCGTATCTGATCGGTGAAATGGATAGTTTTCGTTCGTATAACGCCACTACCACGGTGGCTTTCTCGTTAAATTTCTGCTTTGGCTTACCTTCTCGCCGGCTCGCAGTTTCGGATGCATCCCAGCCACCCATTATCTTCCTCTTTATGACGTCGAATTAATTCAACGAGCGAAATAAAGGCTCGTAAAACCGGTGCCGGTCATCGATCGTACCGTTAATCGCCATAACGTGATATACGGTACGAGTGAAATGAAGCGGATGACTGGAATTCGATTATATTCTCCCCATTTCTTTTTGCTTTTTCATTCTTATTTTTTTTCCCCCTTTTTTCGAAGAGTTCTGCTCCTCTTTCGAGCCCTCCAGCTATCCCTTGTTGTTGCCACGATTACTCGATCTTATGAAACGAAATTACGATTTCTTCAAGATACCACTTTATTTATCTGCACGATAACGATATACTTTTGAATATTCTTCTATTGCTTCCGATAAAGAACGAGAGAATCATTGGTTATGAAAGATATTTATTAGTAATGCTAGTTATTTCGCCGCAAATTAATAGTTAATATTTTTATATTCTGACATTTGGTACAATGTCTTTGGCATTTTACAGCTCTAAAAAAATTTACTTTAGATCAAACTCGAATAGAAAACATTATTATTACATTGTAAAAGAAATGGAATTTCTTACCAAATCTTTTTCACTCGTCTTGAAATTACGAATATTCGAAGATCATTATCAGATTATTAGATTACTGTAGATACAACTCCAAATTAATTAAATATCTAAAATAAATTCAAATAGATTAAAATATATAATTAATTAGATGTTTATAAAACAATCTTCAATCTACTTACAATAATCTCAAGTGATTTCAATATTGAATCGTATATTGAACCTTCAGTCATCCCAATTAATGAGCAAATGTGGGAATTTGGACGTGAAATCTGGGTGCAAAAAAAAAAATACTCTTTTCGGGTAAATGATAATAGCTTTATTCGTATAATAAGATAATTCGAAATATAAACGTTAAGGAACTGTCTCACCACCTTTTTCCTGAAAAAAGAAACATCGAAAACTTGCGTTTCTAATCCGATCGCAATTGACAACTAACGTAACAAAAAAAAATTCCTAATATGCGCATCACTCTGAACTTATATTGCTGTTCTATAAAACTTGATTATCGTTTAACTATCGTCGAGCACGATTCTTAATTTTTTTTTTTTTCAACTTAACCAAAAACGATCGTCGACCACCAACACGCCCAACACGGTTTCAAATACCGTATCTAAAAAGGAACAACTTTATTCATATACACGATGATCTCTATCATATCTCTCCATAATCCACAATTCACAATCCTTCTCGTCGACGAAAAGGAAAGCAAAATAATAAACGAAGCGTGTTAGGTGCGCGAACGACTTTCTTACTTTTTTTTAGATTTTTTTTTTCTTTTTTCTTTTAAATTTAAGTACAAAACCTATCTTTTTTTTCTTCTTTCCTTCTATAATTTTAGTTTCTCTCTTCAATTTCACTCTCACTCTCTCTGTACCTTTTCAACACTTCCATTACAAATAAGCACATATATCTTCTCCTCTCCCTTCCCATCTTTCACACTCACGTGCATTCTCTCTCATCTCACCTTCTTTTCTCTTCTCTTTTTCTTTCCTTCTTCTCTCACATTTTGTCGCATCCTTCCTATACAAAATCCACCTCGCCCATCCCGGAATCGGGAAAGGGCGTAGAGTTACGTCGTAATATAATATGCAAATAGTAAATATAGATATATAAATATTACTTCTAATATTACTATTTCTTTAACTTGTGGAATAAATATTATTTCTTCATTTTATTATCTTCTATCTATCTGCAATGTGTGTGTATGTATGTATAACGTTACGTACCGTGTACACGTATACACGTGGCGCGAATAGAAAAGAGAGGGAAAAAAAAAAATGTGAAATCATGTGTACACGCGTACACAGGCACATCCCTTAATAGTATTGTTGCATAATAAATGTTGTGTCTTAATTCACCGCGATGCGCTTCGCTTATCGTTAGTTAGTCAATATAATATAGTTCCTCTCTTCGTTTTTTTTTTTTTTCATTTTTTTGTTTTTTATCATTTTTTCATTCTTTCCCCGCGATTAACATACGTATGCGTATTTTTATGTATACATTATAATAAAATGTTACGTAAATTATACGGGGGTGACTCTTAGGTTTTTTTTGCACGCTTTCCCCGACAACTTCCGGTCTCGAAAGGGCGTGCCACCGGAAAGGATGGAAAGGGAAGGGAAGGAAAGATAAGAAACGAAATAAGAAAGAGAAAAGGGGTTGGTTAAGGACATGGATGCTGTCGGGGAACGACAAACCGCGATCATTCTCGTTAAAAATCATAAAATCGTAACGTTCCCTTCCGCTTGCTAAACTCTTATCCAACAATCGTTCGAGGTATAGGTACAAGTGAACTCTTTTTTTATTTATTATTTATTTTATTTATTTATTTATATATTTATTTATTTCGTTTAGTTTTAATAAGGAGGTGGGTCCAGTTTAACTTCGTCTATTATCCGCGAGATCGGCCGATCACGAATCCTTACAACATACGTAAATATATGTGTGTGTATATATTCTATATATATATACATATATATATATATAGAAAAATTCACGAAAGCATTCTCGATAGAAACGAAAAATTCGAGAAGCATTCTTCCTTTTAGACGCAGAGATAACGTTACTGAAGTAGTAATGTGTTATCGTTAATAATTAATATTAATATTATCGATAATATATTATATTATTAGGTAGTAGAAGATTATATATGCTGTTCTATACGCGTATATTGGTTATTATATATAAAGTGTATAATATAATATATTATATAATATTACATATTAAATATTACTATAATACAAAGTGAGTAGTACAATCGTTATTACCGTTAATCGTTAAATAATTCTTAACAGTATTGCTCGATAATAGAATAATAGGTAATTAGCATCAAACCTTAGACGATTATATCTACCCGCTCTTTCTCTCTCTCTCTCTCTTTCTCTCTCATTCTCTCTCCTCACGGAGAATTTTGCGTCTTTACGTTTTTGCGAGGCCAAAATTCTCTTTTCTAATGTAAAAACTCGTGTTCTCCATCCCTCTCGAAGGGAGGATAAAATTTTCTTTTTTTTTCTTCCTTCATATTTCCTAAACATCTTTCTTTATTTAAAAAAAAAAAAAAATCGCAATTTTGTTGTATTTCATACGGTCGGAACGTAGGGTCCCTCGATTTACACTTTTCGCAGTTTTTCATCTTTCCTTCCCTTTTTTTTTTTATTTCTTTTAAAAAAATTATCCGTGATTACCGTAGAAAGCTTGTATCGTCGCGAGAATCGAGACGAAATTCCAACGACGCCACCCCCGGTTTAAAGCGGCTAAGTCTCTGTGGTGCACGTTCGTCGAATTAAATGCGGTCAATGAAGACGAAAGGCGTATTGGCGCGTGTTTTCTCAATTTCCGGTTTCAATCGAAACCGGAACACATTGTGTTAATGAACAACGAGAAAAATAACAATGGAATTTTAATTAAAAAGAAAAAAATTAAAAAACATCGTAACAATTGTCTTGAATACACGTAATAATATAAAAAAAAATCAAATAATTGGGGGAAGAAAAATTGTATCGAAAAGCATGTCTTTCGTCTTCCTTGTCGCTCAACGACGAACGGTTGTTATTTTCAGTATATTTTTTCATTTCACTTTTACTTTTTTTTTCCATTTTTCGGAAATCTGGTTTTCTTGCAAAAATAAGAGATTCTATCGGTCTATCTGTATATATAATATATATGTATATATATATAATATAGTATAACATGAATATCGCAGTTCAAAAATCTGTGTTGTCGGGGTTCCCAATTTATTTTTCCACTATTTTTCTTCCAACTCCTATCCTATCCCGGATTTTACATATATATATATATTATAACGATCCCCGTCGTTTTACACCCCATCTTCTATTTAAAGATGGTACATTTTCGTTGTGTAGCTCTGGTTACCACTATCCGGCTCATCAATTTAATTAAACCCTCCCCCCATCTTCGTTCCATTTCCACCCTCTCGTCCACTCGCTCTCCTCTTTCGTTCGATTCTGACGTTTTCTCATCCACTCATCCCGATACCCTTTCACGCGTCAAATCTTCATCCCCCCCCTAGAAACGGTTTCCAGTAGCAACGTCATATAAAAATAAAGGGATAAATAAAAAATATTGTTTTACTCTGAATAAAAAACCTAAGTTTACGTTTAAGTATTCTCGTCGAGAACCCTTCTCCCCTCCCCCGGGGGCCCCTGAAAATATAGATCCGTTAGAAGAGAAGATACCTCATAACTTCACCCTCTTCTTACCTCTTTGACGCACGTGTATTAACCCCTCCCTATTTATCTTGTATATTAGTTATATTATATAAAACGTTGGAGGTTTGGTACGACTGTACATACACACGTTTGTTTCTCCCATAAGAAACTATATATATATTTTTATTTTATACAATCATTTAAAAAAAAAAAAAAAAAAAAAAAAACACTCTCGAATCTTCGGAATCTTTCAGTCTCGCTCTCGCATCTTTATCACTCGTTTTCTCATTGTCAAACCCTTTCTCTCCCTCTCTCACTTTCTCTCTTTCTCTTTATTCCTTCTAACGTTTCTCAATTTGGCTAATTTTTTTTTTCTCCTTCGTTTATTTTTTCCTCGCATCCGTACACTTGCATACTCGCGCACACATTTTCAAATGGAAAATCGTCCTCGTGGCATTGTTTGTATTGCAAAAAGAAAAAGAAAATTCAGCGAACGATTCTTTTTGTCGTCGGCCACACACGTTGTAAGTCAAAAACAAAACAAAAAAAAAAAGGATACGCGTAATAAGGGGAGGGGGAAAAAACAAAAGAACACGAGAGAAAAGACACACGTTGCATAATCGTTCTAATCTATGATATCGTTGTGTTCGGAGGAGGGGATACGTTCTCTGTACTGCATGCGCATATTTTTTATAATTAATCTGAAACTGCACTCGTGTACATTAAAAAAAAAAAAAAAAAAAAAAAGTTTACAAAAAAGGAAACACAGTGGAGATCGCAAGATTCGTTCGTGTCCGCGTAAGATTAACGTGTGAATAAAATTATCCTAATTATACATTACGTATTTACGGATCAGTAAGTAAAAATGAACAAAAAGAAATAATGAAAATAGATAAGAACAAAAATGAAAATATATTTGTTTCTCTTTTATATCTGAAAAAAAGCGATAGAACACATTTGAACACGAATCTCGCGCGCCACTTCGAGTCGTTTTTTTATTATTATTATTATTATATAATGATAACAGTATTATAATAGTATATAATTGCGTTGTCCTTTCCTAAGCTAAAGCTACGTCGACGTATGTCGTTTACAAAACGCGCAATCTTCCTTATACACCACCTCTCTTGTCCTTTTATACAATTAACTATGATTATTTTTAATGTCTATGTGGCTAGCAGGTACGTTTGCACTCTTCAAAATCGCCACCAGATCTTGGAAACGTGTTATTTCTCCGTGTGTAATAATCTGTTTAATAAATCTTATAATATTTATGTTAGTAATCTTTAAAATTCGATCTTTAAATTTTCCATAATATCTCATCCCTTTGTATATTCATTTTAATCTCGTTAAATATCTTTCCTTTTTATTTCTTTCAGGCTTACGTTAAACGTTAGATACTATTTGGAACAGGACAATAGTCGTAAAAGCGCAGGATTTTTTCAAAAATTTCAAACAACGCGCCTCTCCCGGTTAATCATGTAACGCATGTTCAAGAAACTATGCAAGTATCTTCATATAAAATTGCAAAATCGTATATAATATTAGTATTTTTTTTTTATTTTTCAATGTATATATTTTATATATAAAAAAAGAAACGGAAGAGAATAATACGAAGCCTCGATAAATTCGAATCAGCGTCGTTCCACAAGGATAAAAAGCGTTTTGCAAATTAACCGGGAGAAGAAAAAATGTGTAGCAAAAACGAGAAAGAAGAGTATATTGAAAACTATAATTAAAAACACGTTTCCACGATCCAACGGCGAGGGTTACTCTCTGAGCAATTTTCGAAGAAATGTCTTTGTCGAGAGAAGGCTTAGGGAAATTTTTTAGTCAATCGAAGGGAGAAATGAAAAAAAAAATTATACAGGTATATATGATGATAAAACGAAACAAAAGAACAGGGAAAAGGGAAGAATAAAAAAAATATATCTAAATCGCTCTTTTCCGAACTAATTGACAGTTTAAAGCATAGTCATAATCATCGTACTAAATTTGGTTAAAAAAAAAAACAATGCTTGGCTAAATATGTTAACTATGATTCCTCTTTCTTTCTTTCTTTTTCTTTCTCTCGATTCACCTTCCCTTCTCTCATGATTTGGCACGATATAGAGAACTCACAGGTCGGACGAGCAAAGTAGAAAAAAAAAAAGCAGAGAGCTGCTATAAAACGGGGATTCACTATTTATTATTATTTAGCGTGAAGAGAAGGCTACTGTCTTATAAAGGCGAAATCTATTGCGAGGTATGTATATATATATATATATATATATATATATATATATAGCTGAGTTTTCTTTTGTCGCGTCGAACTAACGAATTTTTTTATCATAAAAGCAGAACTATAAAAATGTGGCCGATATAATGCTTCCTTTTCTTTTTTTTTTCTTTTTTTCTTTTTTTCATTTTCTTTTATTATTCGATCGATAGAGAATCGCGCATGCATACGCAAGCGCGCGCCCGTTCAAAATCGCGAAATCAAAGAAACGCGAGCCTCTTTCGATGAAATTTCAACGCGGAGAGGAAGAGAAACGTTATTATAGTATCTATTTCCTTCTTTTACTCTTTCTAATGTATTATGTAAAATACACGACGTCATAACGCGAGAAGGTATTTCGTATATTATTCCCAGAAACCAATTTTTCCTTTTTTTTTTTTTTCCATTTTTTTTCTTACAACGGTTAAAAATTAAGGCGCCTCTTATTATTATCCTGAGTATGCGAACAACGTTCTGTTTCCGTTAATAAATCCGATTTTTCGTTTATAAAAAACATTTTCCTTTTTTTTTTATCTTCTTTTTCCTCCATTCTAACATTCTTCTTCGTCTTCCTTTTTTTTTTGTTTTTTTTTTTTTCTGTTTTTAAGTCTTTTCGTTTCGTTACTGTGTGTGTTCTATATTTTGTAATAATATAATATAATCGTTCCTGTAATCGCGTAAAGCGGCACTCTATATATATTATAATTATCGTCATTTGCGATCGCAGGGTTAAACGTATAAAAAGTCTGTCAAAAATAGAACGGGAGCTACGGCTAGAAAATGTCACGCGGATGTAAGAATGTCGAAACTTTACACTGTGATTCGATTTGTAAGGCCTTTGTGTATATATCTCGTTCGGTATTCGAATATTATCTCGTTTTTTTCCTCCCCTTCTTCTTCTTCATCTTCTACAGTGAATGATTGTTAATAATATCTTCCTACTTAAAAACATTTTTCATTCTTTTTTTTTTTTTTTTTCTCTTTTTCTTCATTATTCGACGAACAAAGCCATGTTTTCCGTTATATAATATATTTTAAAAAGCGCACAGGTCAAACTTGTTCTCCCGAAATACATATTATAAATGGATTCGCGTCCTCTCGACGATTGTCGTGCTCAATTGCACGAAAAATCTTCCCTGGAACACACAATCGGATACTCAACTTCGTTTCTCTTTCGTAGTTTCTTGCACGATTCAAAAGTATACTCCGGAAACAACGGGTTTCCCAGTCAAGCCTCTTCGACTACCTTTTCGGAGAACTTTACTTGTCAAAAAGTTCTCCCACATTGAATCCACCCTCCCTATACCCTCTTAACATACCCTACTCCGTAAAAACGCGTTCCACCCGTGGTTCCGAACTGCATTATTACTGCGATTAATATGTACCTATATAAATTTGAAGCACTTGGGTTGCGATTCAGGTTTCAGGTCTGTGTCGTTCGATTAGTCTTTAATTAACCTGCGTGTATGTGTGTAACGTGTGTCTGTGTGTGTATAGTATATACGATTGCCGTGTCTCTCCCTAACATGTATATGCAATGCTATTTGTATGGTATTATAAATGTGTATGAACATATATAAATATATATATATATATGTGTGTAAGTTAGCACGTGTGAATGCATGCGGCGGCGGCGGTGTCGAATGTGCGTATTACGAACATCGGTCGAAGGAATGAGGAATACGTGTCGAGACATTATTTCCGGGATGCACGTGCACACACGGTTTTCGATCCAAGGCGTCGATTCTCTTCGGGGAAAGGCTCGATGATCTCTTTATATCCGTCCGTCGATCTCGATCGACGAGTTCTAACCCCTTTTTCGAAACTCTCCCTCTTTCTGTCATCCCAACTTTCCTCTTTAATTTTCGCCCGGTATTGTCGCGACAGCGAATTGTAGTATTCTTCTCTTCGAAATTCCAGCCCTCTTTTTTCTTTTCACATTCGAACGTTCGCGCGCGTAAACACAAGCTTTTTTCTTTTTTAAATATCTGCGTGTATATGTTATTATATAGCGTGAACGTGTTATGTATCGAGGGAAAGGAGTACATGTGTGTGTGTGTGTGTACATTGGCGTGCATGCGTATCTGAGATGTATCGTGTATATGAGGGTGTATTATGTATGTATACGTGGAAAAAAAAAAAAAAAGCTAGTCTTCCGGAAGTTTGTTTCGGTTATATTTCCGAGTAACCGTTTTCTTCTTTTTTTCTTATTTTTTTTCTTTTTTTATTTTGCGTATTTTCTTTTTTTTTTTTTTTTTTCGTTTTCATTTTTAATCATTTCCTATTTTTTCTCGATATAGCCCGTAAAAAGTATGTATATAAACGAATACTGTTACCTACAAATGTAATGAACACATTGTTTTGCCTTTTTTCTTCATTTTTTTTTCTCTCTCTCTCCTCACGAGGGCGCCACATATCGGGCTTCTTTTTCTCTTTTTTTCTGTATAAAACGCGCCTTCTTCCGGTAAATTTCCGCGATCGGCCGCGACGACGACGTTTTTTATCTTTTTTTTTTTTCCTTTTTTCGTTTTTCTTTTTTCTATTTATATCTTTACACATCTTCGCAATCGCGCTCGTTATTATATCATCAACCACCCTTTCGTTTTTTCTTTTTTCTTCTTTTTTTCCCTTCTTCATCATCATCGTTAATTACAATATACATAGACATATATTTATATATATTTTTTTTTCATTGTAATATATAATATAATTCCTACCATATAATAATTCCTTTTTTTTTTCCACATACCGATATTCATATTTCAAATCGTCATCAAATCAGTGAAAAATCTGTCAATTATATATATCTATATATATATATATAAGACCGCGGCGTCCGTGATCGTTCGTATCATTCGAACGATTTTTCTCATCGTTCATACGCGTATGCGTGTTGAAATTTCCATTTTCACTTTTTACTTTTTTTTTTTTTCTTATCCCCCATAAGAGTCTATTATACATCATAGTCACTATCATTATTATTATATATAATATATATAATATATATTGTAGCAGTGAAACGCTAAGTAAAAACTTGTTAACTAAAAAAAAGAAAAAAAAACTCGTAACAATAATAATAGTTATCATAAATGTTGATAATAAGACGTATTAATAATAATCGTAATAGTAATAATAATAATTATAGTAATAATTATAATCATAATCATAATTGTAATAGTAATAGTAATAATAATAGTAATAGTAATAATAATAGTAATAATAATAATATTAATATTAATGTTAAAG
The DNA here is from genome assembly GCF_048593485.1 of Apis florea. NCBI lineage: Eukaryota > Metazoa > Arthropoda > Insecta > Hymenoptera > Apidae > Apis > Apis florea. The sequence goes on from NW_028256754.1 coordinate 3,783,816, forward strand.
TCCATAATTAGTATCATTATATTCATTTCTCTTATTCACGCAAATTTTCACCTTTTCCTATTTCCTTTCTCTCTCCTCCCTTTCTCTCTGACCATATACACTTACCATATATTCCCGTTCTATATAAATTTGCAGTATACATGCTTATATCTGCTTATGTTACGTATGCGTGTGTATATACCATCCTATATAATATATACATTTATTTACACGCGTTCAAAAAGCGTAGCGTGATCACGATGGATCCTAGAATCAAATAAAGGAAAAAAAAAAAAAAAAAAAAAGAAAGAAAAGTTGATCTCCACATCTGTTATAAAATCGTGTGTTGCCACTATCCCCACACCGCGCATTTCCGCGAACGTGTACCGCGTATAATCGAATCAAAAAAATAAAAAATAAGGAAGATTCTATTCGAAGACAATATATTCCCGGAAGCCTCTTTTCCATCCAACTCGATTTTCGTTTCTCAGCCGTAAAAAAAAAAAAAAAAGCTTTGGGTAACGAGCCGAGAAATAGGGGAACAATCGATTAAGGGGGAGAGAAAAAAAAAAAATATATATTGACGAAGAAGAAAATTCGATCTTTAGAGTTTTCAACAATCCACCTCCTTCCTTCCCACGAAGCTATCATAATATTCTCGACAATCATTTAACAACGAAACTAACGATATTCTTCTTCGCGTTTAGTTTCTCTCTTATTGCACCCGTTTAAAAAAAAAAAAAGAAGAAAAGAAAACATCCAAGGCGATCTCTCAGCACGAGAAATCGGCGAAAGGAAAGAAACGGAGTCGCGAGGAAGGAAAGAGCAAAATATATAATAATATACACGCGACATTTTATCACAAATTTCACAATCACGATTTTTTGTGGCACCGCCGGATCAGAAGAACGAGGAAGAAGACAGACGAAAAAGGGGTTCGAATATTTTTTCGCAACCCGAAAATTTGCTAGGTAATATATATTCGTTTCGCGTATGAAACGCGAATCTAAAAATGGAAGAGATGCATGGTGCATGCCTTATGTAATGTTAAGAAAAAGAATGTAAGGAATTATGTTAAGGTACCGAACTAAATTTCTATATTACTCTTTCACGGTTCTATATATGACTTTCTCTTTATATCCAGCATATTGTATGCACGTAACATGTGTGTCCGTTGTGCTAGATGCAAAACTGTTTCCCTACCTACACACGTTTTGTGACTCATACGCTCTTTCACCTACTTGCAAAATTCCCAGAATACAGCCACTCTCTTGCCAACACGCTCAATATTGGATCCATGGCTCTCTCTATCGAAGGCGTGACACGTCGGGAACGTATAAAGATCGCACAGCGATCATCAATCGATCTGTAAGTAACTACTATTAGCTATGGACGCGAAAAAGCCAGTGAGATTGCAATGGTGAAAACAATGGAATTTGATAAGAAGGAGATTTGTGAATAGGTATTGTTGACTTCAACCGCACCCGGTTATCCGTGATTTTTTTTTTTTCTTCCCGCTGAATGGCATTGTCGAACGCGCGTTTTCTATCCGTGCAACGCGAAACACATCTCTTTTTGGAGCTCGTTCGTCGAATGCTTCGATTACGAATCGATAGTAAGAAAAAAAAAAAGAAAAAAAAATATATCGATTTCAAGTTTTGTCCTCGATCATCCATGCTATAATGAAAATAATTTTTAGCTTGGAGTCGTTTGAAATTGCGAGAATTACGAGAAATATAAATATCTATATCGTGATTTTTTTTCCCCTTCAATTTCCAAAACTCGTACGATCATCTATGGATCTATCTATGAAGATCTATAAATTTCGCTTTGACTATTATATTATTATCGTGACGAGAATACCGTGTAAAAGCATTATATAAAATCGCTAATGTACAGAGCTTCACGAGTTATCAGTTTTAGCCGTCTTCTTTTTGTCGCTTGTTATCGATACAAGTTTTGGAAAAAGGACGATCTAACGACGATCGTAAGCTGCGTGTATATTTTCCATTTTTATATATCTTCCTTTTCGCTCGTTCATTTTCTAAAAATGAAGGATACAACCTATAAACCGGTTCAACCCTGAAATACGTACTAAGACCAGTTAGCTAGGGAATCGACGATACCAACAGCGTACCAACATTCGTTGATAAGCCTCGTTTTCTCTTCTCTTGTGTGGCGCACGGATTTTGCATCAAACGTCGATCAGAGGATCAAACGATTCGAGAACCGAGTCGCGAAATCATCGAGACTCCTCTTATTATTAATATAATAATCCTTTTTTCTCCACTTGGAGATTTGTCTCGACATATCTAAATGCAAGTTTTTCGCGATAAAACGAAAAACCACGAGCGTGCATATGTGTGTATATATATGTATATATATATGTGTCTGTGTATATATATATATCGTGAAAAATGCATGATAAATAGTATATTCGATCGAAGGCCACGTATCTCGATCCTCCATCGAACGTTTCGTACATGGTTGCTCTTCTATTACCTCTCTATATCGTGAAATATATTTAAAATAATACGTACGAGTTCCCAAGTTCCAGGAAAACCGGTCTTAGTCGATAATATCTGTCTCTGATAAGATGACACTGTTCGAGAAAGAGATCAAAAAAAAAAAAAATCAATATCATATCTTGACGTCGCGATTCAGCCTCGTGATTCTTTTCTTCTCGTAGTGCATTTTACCGTGATAAATCGTATATACGTATACGTACGTATGCGCGTGTATGATTTATAATATAAAACGAGAAAAAAAAAAGAATAGAAACAATGACAAAGAGAAATTCGGAATCTATCGTCGTTCTCTTTTGTCTCTTCCTTTTTTTTTTTTTAATCGAACTCAATTTTTACGTCCTTACAGATACCTTCTGTGAACTCCGACCAAAGCGATCTTCTATCAATTCCCTCCCTTCACTTTCGCAGCTCGCCTTTCGAAGAATCTCTTCTACAAATATACGTATATAAATATCCTCTTCGAAGCTCTTTTTCTTTTTTCTTTTCTTTTTTTTTTTTTTTTTTTTTTGACGATTTCTTCGATCTCTTCCAATGTTTGTTGATGCCGATTATATGCGAACGATATTTCATTTCTTCTCTCTTCATTCTTGGTACACGTTCGACAGAACAAATTTAATATCATCGATCCTTCAGGATTCTCCCCTTAACTCGAAGCAAACGAAACTTGAGGTTTCTCTCTTCGTTTTGACGTTACGTGTGCATATACATAATATATATACATACATATACATATATATATATATATACGTACATATATGTATATATATTTGTTTCTTTTATACGATAAAACGGATATGGATACAGGTATTTATTCATATCCGATCAAGTTCCGAAAACTTCGATTAAGATCAGAGAATCGCAAACACGTTCTCTCTTCTCGTTAATCAGGACCAAAATGCCCGATGCTTCTACTCAACGGCGCCATCTGGCGCCGCCGAGCGCGCCATCTGGCTTAGTTCGAAGCGTTTCTTTCCCCCATGCTGTGCGACCGAAGGCAATATATGTGTCAGAGTCAAATTAAACAGGTCAGGCAGTCTTCCTCGTTCGCATGCAGGCGTGTTTGAAAAAAATCGTCTCTATGGTCTCGAAACGTCGAGTAGAGATTTGTCGCTCGTCCATCCTTTCCTTCTTTCCGAGGGAGTAACAACAAATTCGACTCGTACGTTTCGAGCAAGTGCTTGTGTGCTTCGCGTGTTCGTGGGCTGAATCTGACACGATTCTCCCGAGTCTCTCCCTCAGCGCGTCATGGCGAGACTCCTCCTTAGAACACTGAGCCTCGTTCGAAGCCTCTCTTGTCGCCGCCTCAGATCCGCCACCTGGGCCATCGAGATCTGGTTCATCTCGTTCAACGTATCACAGTAGACAGCCGCTTGCCTCAAGATCGCGACTTTCGGCGCCTTCTCCTTCTTCTCGACAGCTGGAACGAGGATACGCAGATCCTCGAACGCGTTTCGCAGCTCTATCCGCCTTTGGCGTTCCATGTTGTTGTGCAGACTCCTCTTCTCGGTGTCCAGCTCGTCGTCGGAGGAACTTCTCGACACGCTCTTGGGTGACGACGATATGCATCGTCCTACCTTGGTTCTCCTCTGGTAGGTCCTGTGGCGCGCTCGTTTCGCCGGTTTCGGATCCGATTGAGCGGTCCTTTTTCGAGCTGGATTCGAGGGAGGTCGACCACGTGGTCTGGTTCCAGGAGCTTTCTCTTTGAACGCTGTGTTCACCGTTAATTGGAAGTGCTGTTGGTCGGCCAGGCTCGGGTACGTTGGTAATGCTGCCGGTCTGCACGGTTTCTCGAAGGTCACCACGTCGATCTCTTCCTCCTCTGTAACAGTTGAAAGGAGGAAAATTTTTTTTTTTTATAATCGTTTGAATTATACGATACGATATATAGGAGGAGGGATTGTGATGGTGAGATCGAGATTGTGTACGTAATCGTTTTAGAGTAAAATATTTATGAGTTCAAGATTTTAGAAAGAGTATTTTTTCGCATAATCACGTCTAATTGGACTTATATAACGATAATTGATTTTCATTTCATTTGTTTTTCTCATGAATTACAGTTTTAGAAAATTCTATATATTATATACATTTTATTTTTCAAAAAATGGAAATAAAATATATATTCGAGCATTATACGATAATAGATTATTAAAAAATTTGTATTCTCTAATACAAGTTTTTACGAGAAATTAAAAAAAAAATTACCCAGCATCGCTTAAACCAATTATTTAAGAATCTACTGCACAAAAGGGGACAATTAATTATACGACTCTTTGGCTCGAACGAAACTTGGATGCGACCAGAGTGCACTTTCTCGAAGGACACTGCCACCCGCACGAGCTTCGAAGATGCATCGAGATACGCTAGTGTGGTTCCAACTATTTTCTTTTTTTTTCTCTTCTAGAGAGAAACTGCTAGCATTTGCGGACAACCGTGAAACGTCGCTAATTAGTCGGGACGAAACAAGGCTCGGCACTGTCTTAACCTCGGCAATTCTATATTCAGGGTGAAGGCCGGCCACGGACAACGGAAAGAGATCGTGTCACGGTTCTCCGTAGAGCCACAGGTATACACAGAGCGGCATAAAAACGTGAGAGTGAGCTTAACTAACGTATCAACCCTGAACTCTAACCGGATGCTATCAATATCGCTTTATCTCCAAAGATTCCCTTGGCTACGAACCAGAACAAAGAGGCTATATCATTGCATACTTTGCACAAGATTTGCGTTATTAGATAAATTTTAATTAATAAATTAATTATAGGATTTGGTATAAAGAAAAAATAATAATGAAAAATTTTTCTTGTATATATAGATCTTCTAAAACCTCAAGTTTCAAGATAATCGTGAAATCGATCTTAAACCCCTTTAACATCGTCAATTAGATCTGACATACTAACTCTATCCGTTCGACGATTTGAGAAATCCCTCGAACAAAAAGAAAGACCGATCGATGGTTATGATGATATCCTTTTGGAAGCACGTGGCCTGTGCGGAGGCGTTCGAAGGGACATACGACACCGTGGGCGTTTCTACAAACTGTGTCATCCATGGCGTCTGGTACAATCAGTGGAAATCCGGTTGGTCCAGATTCCTGTCTGCCACGGATACGGATCGTAACTCTTTCCTCAAGGACAACGTTCGGGATACAATCGCTCAATGTCGGCGAACGCGTTTCGCGACAAGGAAGCCTTTCTCTTACTGTACTCCCCTCTCTCTTTTTTCCCCTCCTCTTTTTCTCTCCTCCTGCGTAGCGGTTCGATTACGTTCGCTCGATTTACGGATGAGTTTCGTTCCGCAACAGCTCCGTTCATAAAACGAACCATTAATCGGACGGTGATCATAAATATAATTGAATTCGGCTCGACATTACCCACGGTAAAGCGTGTCTCGCGACATTTTATGAATATAATTTGGCTCTCGAGTAACGAAGATTCGGTTAAACGCGGATCTTTCTTTCTCTTCGATGAATTATGGAATTACTCATAAATTATAAATTATAAATTACATTTAAAAAAAAATACGAATGATATTTTGTTTAGATTTTAAATAGAGAAAATAATAAATAATAATTTAATAAAAATCCTATTTTTTAACTTGTGTGTTTGAATTATATTTTTAGATATAATAGACACTTGGCCCATATTGCGTTTTTTAACTGGTAGTATGAGAAAAATATTCCGAGAATTCTCAACTTACTGTAAATGTTAGATGTAGAAAGGAGATACTACATACTTTCAACATTTCATAATCAATAAATTTTAGGTAATAATGCGTATCTAATGAGATATAATGTGACATAAATGTTTAAAATATAATATCCTATAGTTCGATCGTGCCTGTATTTGTCAAAATGCGTTATAGAGAGTCAAAGAGTTAATAAAGATATGTACATCGCCGATTCGAAACGCGAAGTGGATAGCAAGGTATATTTCTTTCACCTAAAGTGGAACCGCTCACTTTATGATCGCTGCATTTTCATGCATTAATATACTCGATTTATACGTTGTATAGAAGTTGTTGTCTTTCAATTCCGGTAATTTTATTCGCATGATACAAAGAAAAATAAAAATACGAAGTATACAGCATTACGAGATTCTTTCTTATGCAATGAATTTAACCTGAAATCTAAGATTTGAAAAAGAAAGAAAGAAAAAAATCTGGAATGTTTATCTATAAACATCGAATTAATCATGTTAAATTTTCCCATTTATTTTTATTTTACTTATATTTTATTTATTAAACTTCAACTCCATTTGATTTATTAGACTCGAAATTACCAAGCAATCTGTTTATCTTGGTTTTACAATTAACAAGGATGTAGATAACAATTATTTAGATAACAATTCTTCTTTAATATAATTATATATATACTAAAAAAGTAAATTGTCTATATAATATCGTAAAAAGAATTTAAATCTATTATATTATCTATTATATTATCTATGAAAATTAGAAATGATTATTTTTGTTATGAACATTTTATTCGATTTCTTTCATAATATTACTTTATATACGTACTACAGAGATAGATAGTTAAACATTCGTTTAATTAAACATAATCGATTTTTCCACTAGAATCATTGTCCGTTAGAATTATTGTCTCCTTGTATAAAATAGAATCCGTTGGCGATTTAAATTACAAAAATTCCTAACTTATCCCTATCTTGAAACACGTCACGCTCGGTGTGCAAAACATCCAGACACGTCTTCCGGTTTCACTTTACCTGGCCGCTGCAATCGCAGCGTGAACTTTTAATTAAGCCTGGTGGTACAAACCGAGAAAAAAATCTGTCTATCCTACTTCGATCATGCACTGATATTTAATTTCGATACAAATACGATTATCAAATGACCGATTAATCTAAAAAACAAATATGTGTATCAATTTAATCAAGAACCGAGAACAAAGTATTACAAGTATTAGTTAAAATATCCTATTCAGCACTTATTTTTCAAAATGTATTGAAATATTTGAAATATTCTATTCATTCTTTAACTTTGAAATAAAATTATAAAAATTCCTACGCGTGCTTTACTGTTCAATTTTGAATTACTTTCTCTTAACAAGAACGGCGCGAAGAAAGCAATAAAAACGTAAAATTTCCTTGTGCCTTTTCGAAACGATCGATAAGATATTGTGATTATTTAATTAAGACAAGATGATCTTACAATCAAAATCACCCTAGTTATAAAATATTAATTATAACGCCCGGTTCGGTTCGAAATCGTCTCCATTTAAAGCCTCAAACGGGGCCAAGCGGAAAGAGTCTCTCGAGGAACGAGGAAGAAGCCAAACGAGAGAGGTCGCATACATGTGGCACTTGTATCCGTGTGTGCAAGGCAACGAACGAAGCAATCCACCGCCTCCGTCATGACCATACATGCCGCTTGCACGTGTATCGTCGCGCCGGCTAGGCCAGACACACGAATCTTCCCGAAACTGGCGATCCGCCAGGTCGTCGACTGCGAAAAGGCGCGAAAATTTCTAAAAATAACCATAGGAGCCATCTAAACTAACTATAGAAGGAACATCGAGGGTCGCGGACTCGAGAGAACTACTTCCCCTTTGATTTCGTCTATTTTCCCTTCGAATAGCTTTAAACGTCGTCGACGCACGTGCCACCTATTTTCGCTTTACTTCGATTCACATACCGCTTTTCCACTCTTCCGTATTTCTTTTTTAATTTTAACTTTTTTTTCTCTCTCTCAACTTCGATAGTGTTTCTTGATTCTAACATTTTTAGCTACTATGGAGCCATCTATGATCGAAGTAGAATCACCACCAGTGGCGCCACGGAAGCCATAGATGACTGGCGATTCCATGAATTCGTAAGTTGCACGATTTCTTCGAGATTTGAATTTCATGAGTTAATTAAGTAAAGAAACGAATAATCAGAAGTTAGTTTCGTGTTCGTTTACGATTTTATTAAAAAAAAAAAGAAAAAATTACGACTATATAAAGTTCAATGAATTGATAAATGAGAAATTGCAAATAATTAATAGTGATTTTAATTCAATTTCAACAATTTTACTTCAAATCGAATATAAAATGAAAAATAAAATGTACGATTAACGTATTTGAATTGTAACTTGAAAGTTATAAAATGTCAAGGAATGAAATCCATTAGATTTTTAAATTTACTTATATATGAATACCGTGCTACTATGTCTTTGCTCTTATAAAAGGCACACAAACGTTGAAAAAACGGATGTTACGAGTCATCATATTGCAATTGAATCGTAATAATGACACGAGTTCGACTACTCATATGCAATACAATGTAAATCCATTTCTATGTTTACCGTAATATAGTTTTTTTTCAAGCAAAGAACGTGTCGAAGAACGTAGAAAATTCGCCCGGAAGTTAGTTAGATAATGATTTCATGCGGCGTGATTCTTATTTTTAAAGAAAGAAAATGTCTCGTATTTCGTCCCACTAACGTCGCATAACGTACCAGTCATCGAATAATTAATTAAACACGGTTCATTGATATACATATCCGAAGAAAAATCACCGCGATAAAACAAAAACAGAAATCGATATGCAATTGACTAAATCCACGGTCTTATACTAATATTTGCAATAATATTTCTAATACGTAGAGCAAAGAATAAACGACCACTCGGTATATTTACACTCGGCATGCAAGGTTACGCGTCTTTGTTGTCGAACCGGTGGCTTTTTCATTCGATGAGTAATTGACGTGATAAATTTATAATAAGAATATTATTTTTACTTTTCTAAATTAAATATAGTGTTAGTTAGTTATAAAAGTAAAATGATAATTTTGAATAAAATTTTTTTAGAAATTAAGGAATTTCTTCATTCTTATTATTCGCAAGTTATCCACTCAGAACATTGTAATACATTCATTATAATACAGTTTCTATATAACTTAAATATACCGAGCTACACGATATTCGTGCACACACAATGGCATGCAATAAATCCCTTATTTATACATATTACAGAATAGAAGGAAGCAAACTTACTTAACCCTTTAAGTATAAAAATTCTTAAAAACTATCAAAAAGAAAAAAAAATTACGCAACAATTTTTAACATTTTTTTGTATAATCCTTTTATAAATAAGACAATACATTAAAATGCAAGGTTACGTGTACTAAAAATATATTTGGTTAGTTAGGTGATAACAAGTTAATCTATCGAAGGACAAACTTATTACGAAATGGTAATTAGGTAATTTTTATTTCTCAACGACATCTATTTAAAACATACTCATAAATATTAAATGAAATATGATATTTGAAACAAGTTTGAATAATGTAAATCGGATCCCTACACCAAATAATCAACTCCATCTCACTAAAAAAAAAAATTATTAATCTTCTCGATTCTCTAAATCCCCCATAATACACCCACCTCGTCGTTTAACCACCTACCTCGCATACATACATAGCTGGCACGAACGTCATACGAAACATCTCTTCTATCCGCTCCCAACCTATCCCACTTGGCGAGCGAAACACGTCCAAAATTAGCTGAAACCGTGGTACAAATTAGGAACAGGCGTGAATCGGGCGAAAAAGAGAATAGTACAAGAACTGAGAAAACAACACGTACGCTACATACGTAGCGCGCGTACTATACGCATGTGACATTGTCCATCCGTGAAAGAGAGAGCGCGCGCGGAGGCTGCGGAAGAGGTCGGCGGCCCGACGCTAGGGATCCCTAGACGCGCGCGGCCCGAGGGGAGGAGAAAGTTCGAAGCGGTTACTTTGCGAAAACGAGGGGTGGGGGAAAAGTGGCGACGGTATATATATATACGGCGCGAATCGAGTCGACCGCGTTGAGGAGGAAGGGGGGGGGAATAGGGAGGAGGGAGGAGGGAGGGTGGCAACGTCAATTCGCGGCAGCACGTGCAACCGCGTAAGAGCGACCTTGGGGGTCAGTGCTCTCCGTGTAAGCAGGCCATAGTAGAGTACGTCGACGCGAATCGATCGGGCTTGCTCTCCTCTCTCGTTGGGATAGGCGACCGCGAGACGAGAGAGAGAAGAGAAAGAGAGGAGAGACACGAGAAGAGGGGAGCGAGTTTTCGTGATATCGAACGGTCGCCTCGCCTGTGCCTGCGGACGAGCTTCGAAAAACCCGGAGTGGGGATGAATTTCCTTTCTCTTCTTTCTCCTCTAGGCACTATGGATATATTGTCTTCTCTCTCCTGCTCTCTTTTCATCTTCCGTTCCTTCTCTCCTCTCCTCTTCTCTCGCTCTCTTCTCTCTCTCTTTCTCTCTTATACGCGCCGAGTGATGGTGGTAGCGTATCCGGATGGAGGGTCCAGCGCCATTTTTTCCCGGACAAATCCCTTTTGGCTGATTACGCGTTTTGATTTGTGCGCCTCGCACAGGGCGCGGCACTCGTCTGGCTAGCCGAATATTTCCAGAGGGCGGTGAGAGGAGACGCGTAGTATATTTCCAGGCGGGAGAAAATACAATGTGCAGAACACCGGTTACCGAGGCTGTGTAACACGGCCTCGGCTCGCTTTGGAAGTGAACGTACCGTGTAGAAATTTCTTTGATCCCGTTCGCAGATAAATTAGACAAGTGTCCGTGGGGAAGGATCGGGAACTGGACTAGAGAGAGAAAGGTCTATATATATAGAAATTATGGAATTTAGCCTGGCGTTAGGTGGGTTCCCGTTACACGGACAATCACGATCGCCTAAGAGGCGCATTAGAGAAAAAAATCGGAACACAATGCGGAGGAGAGCATTGTACACCATTGCATACACGCTTTCGAGATATAAACGCGAATGCTAATCTGGCCATTCGCCGCGGGAAGGGCGTGAAAATTCCATTACACGCTATAGTCCAAGGGGAAAGTAAGTAGTGACAGCACGCCAACGGTTAGAGAGAGAGTTTAATGCTGTACCATCGAAGGCTGTTACACGTTCCATGATTCAGCCGGCGCGAGATATCGACTCGCCGGCCTGCTCATTGATGCAAAAGCTCGTAGGGGAAAAGATTGCGGAGGAAAATGCCAGGAATACCCCCTGCGCGCGCTCGAGTTTCGCGTATCCGGCTATATACGATATGTAGGTCTCCGACCGTCTGATGACCCGTTACTTCTCTCCACGCGAGATAAGCGTCAGATATGAGAAGTATATATATGCAAGCTCAGCTAGAAATGTACGCGTGTGCTCCGCATCGAGAATTGACCCGTGACCGACTCTTCAACCCGAATGTCGCGCTAATTCGTCATTCATGGATCATCAATTTTTTTTTTCTTTTGGATTGCGCAACACAAGTTCCATTTAAAAAACATCGCGTGGTCTTTTAAATATGTAAAACGTGTTAGAGTTCCATTCGTTTGACAGTCGTGGATCAAAAATGATAGAATAGAATCTAGAACTATCTAGAATAATTCAACTCTAGATTATTTCGTCGTACGTTTAACATATAGGTCAAAAGTGAGCAAACATCCGGTTATTCAAGAGTTTTATATATATATATATATATATACATATATATTATACGTATATTTTATACGTAATCTTGAAGGATTTTATGCGCGATCTGTGTGTATCCTTCTTCTCTCTGTAAAGAAGGTTGGGTCCATGTTTTCGATTGGCCTCCAACATCTCAGCCAGACTGAATTCCAATTATATATCGTGGAGTAAAAAGCGAGGGCCGCGACATGAAATTACTTTTCGTGGAACTCTAGGCCCGAACGAGTCCCACGGTTCAAAGTATCCCGAGATGACAATCCCTTTAAGCGGAGCCACATATGCGAACGTGACGGCACGTTTCTCTTCCTGGTCACTGTGATGTACACACATATCCGTATATGAGCCGAAGCCATAAATCTCGTCGTGCCCAAGGCTCGCGCTCGCGGCTGATGCCTCCACGGTACTACCAGTCGACTCATCCAATCCAGTTACGAAAGTGAGCGCGCTCCAAGGCTCGCGACCTGCAAAATTCTCTTTGTCTTCCTCGTCTCTCTCCTTCTCTCCAGATACCGGCTCGAAAGTCACGAAATACACACACAATGTAACAACGATGGGCATCGTTCCACGAGAAACGGTTCGCGGGGGACACAGAAATCGGCGCGTTGCGTGCAAGAAGCCGAACGATCCCTGGATTTTCTCCCGGATACTCGACGAATTTTCTAATTGCCTCGTTAAATTCTTCCGACCGACGACTCTTTACTTTAAATACCAACCCCATTTGATTTAAGATCGTAACGTTAACGACCAGTCACCACCTCTCGCGGTTCACCTCGCTAATCGGCTAAAAGGGAAGAAGGATGATCTTCTGATTTTTCTATCCCGTTCGAATTGTAGCAAGAATAAACCGGCGAAAAGGTTTAACGAAGTAGCAGGAGAGAATGTACGTGTGTGCCTCGTTCAGAAAAATCACGAACCATAACACGCGTTACTATCCCGACGGCCAAGTCCAATTACGAGGTCTCACCGACTTCTGTGTTTGCGTTTGTGTGTGAGTATGCGCGTATATATATATGCCACCCCACGTGTCGCGTTCAATATACGGATGCACTTGGGAAGTATACCGCGGGATACTACCTTGGGTAACAACCTACGCGAGATACGAAATACGGCAGACGTATCTGGAGGATAGTAGCCAGGAAACGACCCGGTGACCAGACACCATTAAGCCCTGCCCACTCGACGAGATCCGCCCACGGAACGGGATGCACATCGATGTTCGCAGTTACTATATATATATACATATATATATATGTACTAGACGATCTTCGTTATTATTGACGTATCACCGATGGCGCTTTTCTATCCTTATATATAACGCACGCGAGAGAAAAGGGGAAGATGCGGAAAAGAGGTATATCACCTCATCTCCACCGTCTCTCCTTTTTCCTTGGTCGATTGACTCACAGAAAATGCCAGTTACTTTGGCCGTCCTTTACGTCTGTCTCTTTCCTTCCACCGTTCCTTTCCCTTCACTTCTCCCCCTTCTTTTTCTTCGTTATCTCTTTCTCTACCCGATATATATCTCTTGCTTTTTCTGGATTTCACTGTCTCTTTCCCTCTCTCTCCCTCCTTTTCTTTTTCTCGTTCGATCGACTCGAGAGAGCAGGCTGGCATGCCGCCTCAGGAGTACGAGAAATGCAATAAGAAAGGAGAGAACTGTCGGTGAGCTGCCGCACCGATCGAGTAGAGAGAGGAAGGAGTGCCGCGATGTCGGGGTACGCGGGAGGAACACGTGAAAGAGAGCGTTGTGAACCGGCGATATCCTCTTTCTCTCTCTTTCCCTCGTCACGTTCCGGCCAATTTCGAATTTTTAATTGGACAACGAGATATTTACTCCCGATTCTCTCTTTCTCTGCGCTTTTTTTTTCCGGTTCGCGCGATACCGACCGACTGGTTAGGTCATTTCACATCTCTCTTATCTGAGAACTTTGTGGAGAAATCGGTCGCTCTCTTATCAGGACACGTGTATATAATATCAAGGAGAGCCTGATGGAATTTGAAATTTGCAATTTATTCAAAGAGAGAATTGCGATATAGAGGTTATATTATACGTGTAGGATATGTTATTAGGAAGAGGAGGGAGGGGGAAAAATGGCAAAAAGAAAAAAGGATCTCTGTGATCGCCACTGATGCCGGCCGACATTCCCGAATCAGGTTTTACTTGTCTGATATTTCGGCGACCGATCTCCTAATTCTTGTTATAGGGGAGGGAGATCCAAGGCATCCTGGTTCGTCGACCAGATATTTGATATAGAAGAAAAATGATTGAAGATATTAATATACTTCCTTATTTCGCATCAGAAATTATAAATAATAATTTGATTTAATGATTTAATTAGGGGTAATTAAATCCTTTTTATAAATGTAAAAGAGAATATTCTCTTTACTTGGTTAAATAAACAATATAAATAAAAGTAAACCTCGATAATTTTCTAATACGAATATATTCCAAATTTAAAGCATGCGCATTCTTAATCAATAATAAATCATATTGTTTGCAATTTTAATTCAATAATTCAAATTCCTCTCGTAAAACTTTAAATTAAATTTAAAGCACGAAAATATTTTAAACACTTATAATCTTCTGATCGATAATAAATTTCAAAAATAAATCCAATCGAATCTTTTCACGAATTATAAAAATATAAAAGCGAATAAATTTAAAGTTTTACTAGAAACTAATAGAAATCGACTTTTTTTTTAAATCTAGAAACAATAGAAATTAACAATAAAAGTAAAAGTCCTAAGAGTGACCTAATGCATTTGCTACGATACTTATCAGAGCACCGGCCTCTCCCACGCGGCCCGATCTTAATGAATGAATGAATGAATGAATGAGTGAATGAATGAATTACGTCACACGCCGGAGATGCACTTATACGTAGAACAGAGCGTAAAGAGTTCCTGTGCAAAAATAGGCGCCCACTTGATTTCTCGAGGGAAAGTTGTAATTACACGTAGGACATCGAAAAAGAGAGAAAGGGAGAGAGAATATTGCCTTAGATCAAATCGAATATAATAAGAAAATAAGAAAGAAGACGCTTATATGCTTACATTTCAAGAGATGCCAAACGCACCTGCATACAAAGTTACAACACAAAGCGAAACTGAATTGTTTTGCAAAAACCGCAAGGACCGTTACGCGTCCACGATGAAACCGCATTTCAGTCACTATCAGAACATAAAGTATACCTCGGTCGGAGTCGTATTTTATTTTAATAACAGCGATTCATGGCCATATTGGTCGCGTTTCTTTTCTATTTTCGTTACGTAGCTAAAATCGGTGCGAACAGCGCTAAGATAAACCATGTACGTATAGATTAACGCTTGTGTAACGGGCATGACCGAGCACTTTCCTTCTGATGAAAGACTCGACAAGTTGCTCCGTAACTGGCTCGAACCGAATCAGAGCGTGAAGAAAAATGGCCCCAAAGTGAAAATGATACCGCGAATTTCGCGATGGCCGCGTGCCACAGACTTTCTTCGAACCGCTTCGCTGCTTTCGCCGATTCGCTGAAATCGAAAACTTGGACGAGCGTACCACGCGTCCAATCCTTCATTGCACGCATGCTGCACCCATTGAATTCCAGAATCGAAGAGGCCTGCGATAACCGGTGACAATCCGTACATTTTTATGAGGCGTTAGATAGAGAGCCGATCGCGTTCCATCGCGGCACACACAATTTTCCAAGAACCTTTAGCCGGGGAATTTGCATGAGAAACGGAACGAAGTTCGCACCAGGTTCGTCACTGCCGATGGAAAGGGAAGAGACTGAGAGAGATTGCGTGCGAATACCACGAAAAGAAAGAAAGAGAAGAGAAAAAAAGGAAAATCTAGACGTAAGGGGAGCCGGCATCTTCGTTGAATGCGTCTCGAGGATCACAGGATCGTACCAATATGCCTTGACACTTTGTTACAATGAAGAAACTCGAGAGGATTCGGATAAGGATACACGGTAAGGGTACTCCTTTCTACGAGGAGAGAAAGTCATATCGATGACAGATACGAAATAAAAAAAGAAGAGAGAATCTTGGTCAAAAAAGTATCGAGGCTCTTCTGTAAACTCTTCTTTTATTCAGGTTACGATAAATCTGAAATCTCGGTGGATAAAATTAGATACGTATCTTTGGAAATAAAAAAAAAAAGAGAGAATCAAAGGAATGTCGATATTTTTTCTTTTATTACGAAAAATTTGAAATTTTACCTATTTCAAATAGTATGCAAATTTTACGACACCTTAGAGAAACTTCTGACCGTAGGGGGTCAATTATAAAATCGAGCCGATCATAGATGAATAAAAAGAAAAATATTACAATCGTGTATTTTACTTTCCATGGTTTACAACAAGCGTATAAAAGGACTTGTTCAATCTTCGTTCAATGTAATATTACGGAGATGATTTTTAATAAACTTGATAGATCAATCAATCAATAATTCCGGTAAAATACAGGATTCGTAGCAACGAAATAGTTTCCAAGAATCGACTGTGAATAATATCTCGAGAAAATTAATTTACTAGATGATTAATCCTTTGGATCTGATTTTATTAGGTAATTTCGAGGAATTCTAAATCTTTCCGTAACGAGAATTTCCCTCTTGTTATCCGGTTTTTTATGCAGTCGTAGTTTACGCGGTACTTATCGGAATTTACATAATTAATGGCGCTAAACAGCTGTAATTGGCGCCGCACGTAACACGCACAACACACTTGCGATAACATTGTTCGATCAAACGTGTACGAAGAAAAAATAAGTTCACTATCATTGTCACATATTTCCGCGCATGCGTGGAAATCGTCAATTTAACGAAGAAATTGCAGCGAAAACTTGAAGTATTCTTTGCATATGCATTATGCAAATATTGATATTTCCAACGCGATACTTTATGACGCGAAATACATGCTAACAACGAGGCATGCGGAAGAACGCGGTGTGAGCTCGCGGTTGACGCGATTTCTTGGTAGCAATAAAACCAAATCTTCGCGTTCAAATAAAATTGACATTTACAAATACGTGGACGATTTGATAATTTGCTTTGTTTAAAGAACTCAACCGCTTATCAACAAGATTTTTTTGTATTCAACTATCAAGATTTTATAAATTACAAACTAACTTTACAAAATATTAAACCTATCATAATTACAATTATCTAAAAAAAACCTATTATAGCTAAAACTTTTGCGTTTGTATTTTTTTTGATACGGTATACTATTTTAACACGGTTATCACGGTCCTCATAAAGACTACATATTAATACTAATTGCACATAATCGAGTACATGAAAAAGCAATTGAACCGAAAAATAGAAATGCCAAAGGGGCACTGCAGCCGCGTAACACGCTACTGGAGTTATCCCTCGCCGCGCGACTGCGGCGCGAATGGCAAAAAGGCTTAACCGCATTCCGGCGACCATTTAAACCGCCGCGGCGGGGTCCCACGCTTGACCGCAAGCAGCGAACCGACCGGCCGGCCGGCTATCGATTGACGTCACTTGGTACCGCGTGACCTTCGAGTTCCCGCGCGATTAACTGCGCATGCTCGAATGATCCTGTTCCACCGGGTATGCACCTGCAAATACGACCCGCGCATCCACGAATGCATCACTATAAAATGCGACGCGATAAGACTCGAACGTCTCGTTTTCTCGCTATCGATCTTGTTCGTTTGAATTTCCCCATTAATTTTTACTTTTTTTTTTTGTTGAAATATTTCGTTTAACACGACAGAAGATAAAAGGTGTAATCGATCGAGAGATTACAAACGTTGTTAGATGGGTAAAGGCTGGATGTAAAAGCTAGCCGGCAGTAAATGACCGGTTAGATACCGCAGACGTCACGCAGCGTGGCGCAAGCCCCCTAAGTCCGCGACGCATTGCACGTATGAAAAAGATGCGCATGCGTTGTTCCTCGTCATGCCTCTTCGGTATATAGCAACCCTGACTTTTACCTTGTCTCTCTTTCAAGAATTGCTCAATTTAAAGCATGCGCGGTCAAATGAAATCTTCCGTAATACCGCCTATTCTATTCTTTTCAAGTAGAAACGTTTCTTTCGATAAATGCGGGAAACTACTAGAATAAATGATAAGCCTTCGTATTATCTGAACTACTAAGAGCAGTCTGAAAGAAAGAAAAAAAAAATAGATTATCGATTGCCTCATACTGATTTTAAGGGTGAAAAAATAATCCCGTGAACTCTTGAATAAATCAGATTACATAAGGGGGCAACAGTGCAGAGGTCCCACCAGATATCAAAAACGGGTGCTTTTTCTTGCCCAAAACGAGGCCAGATCTCATAATCAGGAATTATATAAAAGTGAGAACTGATCATATATACTTTCCGAATTCTTTTTCCAAAATATGTATTTTAGTTGATATTAGAATTTTTCGTTCATTATTTCATCTTTGTTCTGACTCATCATTACCTCTTTCTTTTCTTTTTTCTCTTATTCTGCAAATCAAACAAAAATATGATTGTTAAGATCTTCCGAAAGTAACCATGAATACATTTAACGAGGTCACATCGCTTGTTCGTGGACGTGCACCGGTTTCTCGTCGTTTCACTGACCTGTCTGGCCGCGGTCAAAAGTAGCCATTTGCAAGTCGTGGCCCTGGCAATTACCAATTACGAACGGTGACACGACTACACGAAGGCCGAATCTGCGGTGTGTCCGGTCGCACGGTGCTGTCTTCTTGATCCATTAAACGGTCCCGATCAGGAAACGGCGTATAGCTTTTATAAGAGGTCGACGTTCGTACACGCTCAAGAATTCTCTCACCGTTTCGCTGCCTGCGCATTCTCCTCTCCCGTTCTCTTCACCCACTCAGAAAATTCAATCGCGTCGATCAAACGTTACAGTCAATTATCCCAGTCTCCCAGTTCGATCGATACCGTCGAATCACATCCGTGATCGTTAACGTATCGCGACGCGAATCATTTCGATTCCAATTGAATGATTGAAAGCTTTTCGCGATCGATCAAAACAATTTATCGATTATATTTATTCAATCCGTTATTCGATTAACATATATTTTAATATAAATTCCGAGTAAACATCTATATTCTATTCAAAATTTCTTCTGTTCAGTATATTATAAAAAGCTATCTATTTTTTGCAGGAATCAAATAAAAAAACACGATCGTAACATATTTTTTCACTTCGTTAAACATAACCTCTAACTCGTCAAAACCTATATCGTGAAACATCGACATCGGCGCGAAGATTAAGACAACTCGCTGAAAACGTGTTCGAAATGTCACATTGTATCGAGTGCATCGTAAACATAACGTAGAAAAATAGGAAATATCAATACATACTATGTACAGCCTGGTGTGCAATGCCGGGGTTCAATTTGACGTGTAATCGGAAGAAAAGACTGTACGCGCCGACTAAGTGTCAGGTCACGTGCGCGCGCATTAAGTATCGCTACACACGTGCACACGAATGCAGGCGGCATGCAACTATGTGCGGGCAAAGCGACGCGGTCGTTAGGCGACTCTTTCCTCGTCATGCTCTCCTATCATACCAGCCACGTTACACGCGCGCAACGGCCACGTTCGAATGTCATCGAACAGCATCGTGTGCGTGCATTCTCAGTACCTATAAAACAATGTTAAGATGTCGTCATGTGGTGCAACATATTTTCAGATGGTAAACGGCACTATCTCCCCACCTATCTTAGACGAGACGACACTACGTGGCGAATTATATGACTCGCGCCAAATCGCGTGTATACGTTCATATTTCTTTTTCTCTTTAGAACTTTCTTGCTTTCTCTCAGAATCACTAAATAGTTAGATCGAACATTGCACAGAACGATGTTTTCACGAACCTGTACGTGACGAGTCTTGAAAACTGACACTAGAAATCTAATCACGAGGTGCTACACCGAACAACCCACTCGAGGAATTTACAGGACGCGTCTCCATTTTCTGCGCGCGCACATCTTTCTGCGCGAACTTGGATGCGCAGTGCCAACATCATAAGCGTTTTAAGAGACATATATTTTATGTCGTATCATGGATCATTAAAAAAGTTTTGAAAAGAAAATATAAATTATAGTAAAATGCTTGAAGTTCAGAATTTAATATACATATGTTGTATAATATAATAAAATATATAATATATAATTGTATATAATTCATCAAATTATTTTTTTACGTTAAAAATTCATATTTACCAAAAAAAAAATTATTTCTTATCGTAATAATTGATGTTTAATTATGAAACTTCTCAGACAAGAAAAGAAGCCATTGATGGATATTTTGCAGATTTTAACGGCTTTAGAATGATTTCGTAACACGGAATAACGAAGTGTATTGAGATTTAAAGATAATACTGAAAAACAAAAATAGAAATAATATTTATTTCTATTTCAAGAACTTTTCAAATGATCCGTGTATTTGTATACAATATAAGCCAAAATATAGTGAGGTCGTAAATTAAATCATCGAGTATCTATAGTAAACAACTTCTTTATACTGCCCATACCGAATAATCATGGGCGAACTAGATAGTATTACTAGATTGTTCTTCTTTGAAAACAAAAACAATGATTTTTTTCGTAAATCTTCCTCTTCCTTCAAAACTTCCATTATACATATGTAACTACTTTATACAATTGTACGTTTACTAAGAACTTATTCAGTTTTTCCCCTTCTTTTTTGCACCATATATATGGCATTAAAAAATTTTTACCTGTAAAAGAATAAATAAAGAAATTATCTAAAAATGTTGATTCGTTTCACTATTTTAGCACTCTAGATTCAATTAATGTTCTATTTAAATATCCATACGGTAAAAAAATGATTTATACTGGTTACTAATCGAATTTACAACTTCGCTATATCATCGTGTTAGTATATAAATAACAGATTCATTATGTGTAATCGCACGTTTGTTCTTTTCATGTTTTTTCAATGATATTTTAACGTTCTATGCGACACGAGACAAACTTTCGCACATTTAGATACGCGTGAAGTTATCGACACGAACAATGATTGCAGCTTGGAACAAATATTAAATACTTATTAATATAAATATATATACACCGTTTATTTTTATGACAATACTTTGAGTAAAATTGACATAATACTTTAAGTGATAAAAGATAAGGAATTTTTAAAATTCTAAAGAGTCGTGTGTGAAATTAATGAAATGTATGTAAAATTATTTAGTATGTACATAGTTAATATTTAGATATTTATTCAGCAGCTGCATAATCATGTTATTTAAGATGATTACGTAAAGATATTAGATATACATATTTATATCAGATAATGGACTATAATAAGTCATCTAATTATTTTAATACGTTATAATAGATCTGTCTTATTATAATATTTCAATATATCAAATTCAATATACACGAAAATTTTACATTTAAAGTATACTTCTTATTTTAATCCTTAATCCTTCGATGCAGATCGTGAGATAAATTTCTCGAGAGTATTTTTACAAAAGAAAATCCACCTTTACGTATTCTATGATTAAAAGATTTTTCAATGACATCGACACAACAAGATAAAACATCAAATATTCCTCCCCTCCTTCCCCCATAGCAATCATTCTCGTCATTGAAAGCGAACGAACGTCGCGTATACAATAGCAATTAAATTACATTTACGTTTCCAATGACTATATGGTACTAATGTATAGGTTAACGTATAACCTTCGCCGTTATTAAACTTAAAACGAACGGAATATCTCGTCCCGAGGCACAATGATAAGTATCTAAGGAAATACCGTTGTAAAATATTCACGAAAGCTGTGGCAACTCGCGTTATAGTATTCTGATAACGAGATCGTGCGCACACGCGAAAGGAGGGCCTTTGAACTGTTCTCTCTCTTTATCGACTCTTCGACCGCTTCATACATTGTAAATCTTTCTCCTCGAAGAAACCGAGAAATTTGACACAAGCGTGTTGCCTCTGAAAAATCACACCATTGCGAACAAAAACGTCTCTGTTCGGCATACCGACGACTGATTACTTTGCGAAAATATTACTTGCATCGTGGAACAAAAGACTTGCGCCTAACCCTTTGTCCTTCTATGTACCATATACATATACGCGAAAGCGAAAACGAAAAATAAAAAAAAAAGAGAGAGAAAGAAATGTAAAAAAAAATCGTACTTCATCGTGCACATTAACGTGGATCAAATTATTTGTACAAACATGAAACGATATATTGTGTATATCTTGTGATGCACAACTGTGTGTTCAGGTTTTTCGAAAAAGAAACAGCCGATAGGCAGAATCGAAAATTCTCACGAGTTTCTTCCTTTCCTATCTCTTTCTTTTCTTTTTTATCTTTGTTCTTTCCCTTCCCCATCGAAGAATAGAACAACGAAGAAAGAAGGTTGTCGAGAGGACGTTAGCGTAACGACCATCGAACTTGGGTCTAAAACGAGTTTCTTTTCTCGATTGTGTCGCATTCACGACGCTGCCACGACGAATGACGAATAACCAAACGCGTGATTAGCATACTCATGCGGGTAACCGAATTCGGCGAACTGCACTCTCCCCGAGAGAAGAGTGTTGTACCGTCAATTGCACTCGATTAAGAGGAGGATCCTTCTTAGGTTCGACCTTGCCTTGCCTCCGTTTAAAAGGGTACAAAAGAACAAGATGAATAAACTCGTTGATCCTTTGGCGGATGGCTAAGATAAAACGTTATACCTTCGAGCAAGGGAATAAGCGGTATATTTGCACTACTTAAAATTTCATATGTGAAAACGCGTATTGACCAATGAAAGTGAAATGATAATGATGTATGATATGCAAAGTGAAATGATAAAAAATGAATAGTATTTTTTTCAATCATTGAAATTATAAAATTTTTAACAATATAAATTTTATGAATATGTAGCTATTATAACAATCTGCTTTAATATTTTTAGAAACACTGTTAAATCTTAGCATGTTTCTCGTAAGTAATAGGTTTGTAAGAAAAGAAAGATAGAAAAAAACTTTCAGACTAGACTTGTTGTAACTTGAATAGATTTTTAAAATCTTAACATTTTAGAATATTTCATGGTTTTCAAGTAAAGATGAACGAATATTCTTGAATTGAGAATTTATAATATGTATGTTTTGTATTATAACATAAAGCGATTACTGAGACGAATTTTATAATCTACAACACAATATTATTCAATGTTACCAAAATATAAAAATAAAAGAAAAACGAAGAAATCGAAAACCATGACCAATTTAAAAAATTTTTTTAAACTATACATGTATGGAAAATAAAAGATCTTTCTCCATTTTTTTAAAAACCTATCACTCAAGAAAAAATCACCTTATATTACTGTCAATCCTGAAGGTGAAAAAGAATGAAAATTTATGATCTAAAATCGAATTTTCAGTAGTAAAATAGACGAATATATTAGCAGTCTCCGATTATAATTCAATGTCACATCACGAATATTAAACTAATTAAACGTGCAAATATAATAATGTTCATTTCTTAACATAATATCATAACAAAAAAGTATTATGCTATATATATATATATATATATTTAATATGCTAGATATACATTTAGCATACTAAATATCAGAGATAGAATAGAATGCGATGACACAGCAGAAATATCAACAGAAGTAACATGATCGAGAGCAAAATGAGGAAAGGGAAATTCATGACTCACCGGAATCAGAAGGTGTCTGTACACCAAGATGTTCCAAGTTCTTCCCGATAGGCTGATTTAGATGATAGCAATGATCGCTTAGAGTGTTCCTGATATTGGTCTCTCTATGCACTTGACACTGATTTTCCTCCTCCTCTTTTCTCCTGTCATGGAACCTGACCAGCTGGCCAGTTACCTCGCTCACTGGAACAGCCTTGGTAACCGCGTCTGACATGCACTCGGACAATTTCTCATGTATATTGATCTGATCGTGTCTGAAGAACGGGCCCTCGTCTTCCGTCTCCGTGTCGGAGCTCGAGCTTGGTGTTTCCGGCCTAGTTGAATCTCCGTCACTCTCCAGATTTTTTGTACGGCACTGTTGCTGACTGATCAAAGGATTTCCTATATGAGCTATGCCTGCCCGCGATATCAACACACTACGACCGGCCGGCACCTTTTTCTGCATCTGTGAATTTTTCTTCGCGGGCAACGTCCTGTTATGCTCTTTACTGATGCACAACCCAGCCCACATGCAATCATGATGACGTATCTTTCGTGACGGAAGACAGCTCATTTTGCCGTAGTACAAATCCGGTAGAACGCTATCGTCGAACGTGCGCTCGTGATATACATCCGTATGGACGGCGTCCAATCGGTCCAGCGGGAAGTCAAAATCGAATTTCTTCCATATATCGTCGGATACCACTGTCGTGGTAGCCAAAGGCTCGTCCAACAGGCCTAGATCAGAGCAATCCCAAACTGGCACCGGCATTTCGCCTGAAATATATGTAATGAATTTATTATCTTTTTTTTATTTCTCATAAATAACTGGTAATTTTAATTAATATATTGATATTCAAATCCATCTGATTTAAAATTAAATTTGAAGTTTTTCTTTGTATTAAAAAATGTTTAAATTTAAACTCCATTCTCTGTTATATATTTTATATTTACACATTTTCAATCTGTTACAACCTGTTAAATACTATTTGCATTATTTTTCTAAATACCGTAAATCATAAACTGTTTTTTTTATTATTATATGGGCGACCTATAAGAGGAACATCATTTTTCAGAATCCTGAAACATAAATCACTACTTAGTCGATAATTTCTTTTACAACTTAACTATATTTTTGTCCTTATAAAAGTACATTTACTTTAGACAAAAGGTACTTTAGATACTATACCGGATAATAAAATGAGAAAATAAAAACTGTTATTTTTAATAGGAAACAAGGGGAATGGAAAGTATGAATGAATTTTTATTATAGGTTTTTAATGTCGATCATCCGATCGATCGTCTATCTAAGAGAACTTTATTTCTTTTATTGTTATAATATGTTGCTTCTAGTGCACTGTAATGACTATTCGGTATTGTATCGCGTGTTGTAATGTCAACGCGCATTATCACGCGAATCACCGAAACGAATACAGTTAACGCTATGAAAATATGAACAGAGGTCGGAACTCGTTTACGTGTATGCATTCGTACATAAATAGTCGACCTTCTCTTCCGACGTATCAATTTGCACGTTATCCGCATATCGGTAAAAAATGTCACTTAATCACACGACACAAACTAAATATTAATGATTAAAAAAAAAAAAATCGATAATGATAAACTTAATCCTCGATTTTTAATGTTATCGTTATCTTTCATATATAGATCAGAAATAATTATTAATAACAAAGACGTGAACCAATTTTATGAAATTTTAGTTACATATATAGAAAAATATTGTAATTGAAAGTTTATAAATACAAAGCTTAGAAAAATAATCATTACAAATAAATTATATAACGCATTGATAAAATAATGATATATATATATATATTGATAAGAACAAAAAATTAATTAAAAAAAACAAAATTATAAAAATATTCGACTTCGAAGTGATGGCGTTATAAGAAGATTAATATCGAATTTTTATAAAGATATCTTAACACTTTCGAGATGAAAGCAAAACTTATACCGGTCGATAAGCCTTTGCACGTGGGAACTGAAAGTAAAAGAGAAGAACCGGTACGAATCGAATTTGTTAACCTTCGAATAAATCACGACCCACCTCACGAAATGTCCCTAAAGAACGCAACTTTTTTCCCTCCCTGAACGAGAGACCGTTATACACATCTTTCTCCACAACACAAAACTGACAATAGTTCATGGTATGATTTAATCACCAGGTGTTGCAAGAGACTCTTAAGATTTCGCACGATCTCACATAAGCAATGAATAGAGTGTCTAAATTGTGATATAGTTTATATATATATATGTATGTATATTCGAGCTAAACTATCTTAATGTAAGAACAATGATCGATATTGATGTGTGTATATTGAGAATAATCGTACGAGATTTACGATACGAAGAAAAATCAATTCTTTCGCGGGGTGACATCGTTTGGCATACATTAATACATTGCACATTACAAGAGCAAGATTCGATATAAATCTTCTAAATACGCGATCACTCATTGCAAATGTGATCGTTTGAATGTTCTATCAAAGAACATAAGATGAATGTCGAGAGAGCTCTCAAATGATTATGATCACACACATCGAAAAGTCAAATGGTATGACGCTATATGGGCGGCTCTCGAATGACTCACAAGAGAATTCCAACGAAATTCGTCGGCTATATCGGTTTCGCGAATCTACAACACCGACAGAGCAATCAACTCTATGCCTTTTATTGTCAGTGGCCTAACCTAAACATTACATCCGCTCGATTAGGCCCACCTCGATGATGACAAGTAAATGCGCGCGCTTTTGCCAGTCGTTATCTTGTTCCCGCACTGATTCTCGTTCTCCGCGTGACAATTAATCGTTACATAACGTCGATTGTTACGACACTTGCTTTCGCGAGAAAAGCGCACATGCACACTTCGATGTACATTTGAAGAGAAAAAAAAAAGTTTTTACAATGATTATCATAAAAAATCACAAGTCATCTCAAGGAAATATAAACGTTTAATATATTCTTTAATATTTAGTAATGTAATGAAAAATAGTTATATGATTATGACACATAAAAAGAACTATCATTATGAATACATTAAACATTGTGAGGTTAGAAAGGTCAATTTAGAATAGAATATTAATAGAAAATCCACATATAATTTTTAATTCTTAAAAAAACTTAATTACACAATAACATAATTAATTCTTACACGAATAAAAATTTAAAAAAAATATTTAGAAGATATTGAAAAAGAAAATTATATTAATATTCACAATATTGAAAAAATAATTGTAATACGCGATATATCCTATAAAATTTTATTGCAACAAAAATGTTAATAACTGTCTTAGTTAATAGAGAATCTTATTTTGTTTATTTTTTTCGACAAATGTGATTTATTACTAAACTGCGAATATATATGCATTTATGACAATATGCAAAAATATACATAGATAAAAAAACAATTTTAAAGTAACAAAATATAAAAATAAAATACACATTATTTCAGATTGTTAAAGAAGTAATAGATATATATATATATAATTTCATTTGATTACTCTAAAAATATCAATTTATACAAATCCATAATCTATTTATAATTTAAAGATAAAGGATAAAAACAAGATAAATAGATTGATTGAAATAGAT
This sequence comes from Apis florea, assembly GCF_048593485.1. NCBI lineage: Eukaryota > Metazoa > Arthropoda > Insecta > Hymenoptera > Apidae > Apis > Apis florea. The sequence continues at coordinate 3,811,030 of NW_028256754.1, forward strand.
TGATTAATTTGAAATCTAAAACAAGAATTGCCTATATTTAAATATCTGTATTATTCAGCACTATTCTATTCTATTTCAGTCCATAAAGTTATAATACATTAACTTAAGAATCAGCTATTTTAATATAAAATAGCGTTGAAGAATAACGTTTGAAGAACTGTCATTGTAATTAGACAAATATTTCCTCTTTATTAAAAATTTTATGTTCCAATTACATATTTCTTTATAATCCATCATAGGATTAAATATTATAACAATGTTAAGATCGTAGAAACAAAGAAAAAAACAAAAAAAAAAAAAAAACAAAAAACGCACGCGTCGAAATTTGGTATATCTGTTTCTCATCTGATCGGTAAAAAAGATGATTCTGCGGGATATTTATGCGAAGAACAAACAAGAGAACGATTTCGCCGAAAAGCCAAACTATATATTGGTGTTAATATTTTGACAAGCGTTCGGACAAAGACGTTTGACGGTTAAACGAGTCCGTTCCACGTGAGATTCTTATCGAAAACCGCCGCGAGGAGGACCAAAAAATAAGCAACAAGAAGGAAAAAAAAAGTGAAAGGTGCAGAAGTATCATGAGAGAAAAAGAGAGATAGAGACCGGTGGTCTTTGTGACTCGGTCGCCCGTGAAAAACGCACACCGTTGAAAAACAATGACACATTATCCGTTGTTCTTCCTTGTCCCTACTTTACCCGCTGAATCGAACAAAAGACGGTCGGTAGGGGAAATCACCTTCCTAGAACGGCCTTGGGAGCAAAAGAAAGCATCGGCGTGTGTATAAACCTTTCTCGTGGTACTCTCGTCGTGAGAGAGAAAAACGAGAGAAAAGAAAAGAAAGAAAAAAAAAAGAGGAGAAAAGAAGAAAAGAAGCGGGATAAACTTTCGTTTAAACCGTTCTCGAAGCGTCGACCAAACATGCGCGAAAAAAGTGTTCCTCAACGAACAGGTAAACAGACAGAGGTAACAAAATATACAGAGCACCCCGAGTGTTTTGGGAAAAAATGTCGGTAATATAATTTCTTGCGCGAATTCCGTCGAATTGTTGTATTTCTGTCGAGTCTCGTTACCAACAGGTAGATCTTCTTTCTCCCCAGTTACATAACAGACACAATCACTTGCATCGTTATTAATAGATCACACTTTCACGAAAATCGCGTGGCAACATTTCTCTTTGGTTTTAAAACCTCAATTTTACCTAATCGATACACGATAAATATATACATATGTACATAAAATAGAAACACACGTAATTTATTAAATTCATATGCGAGATTGAATTGAAACGAAAGAATGAAAAAAAAAAAGAAAAAAAAAAGAAAGAGAAAGACAGAAAGCAAAAAATTGCTTTTTTTTCGGGAAGACAGACCGATCCGATAAACCGGATAACTGCTTTCGTTTAGACAGGACTTTCGAAAATCTATATGTACATGTATTACACGTACGTTCATATACGTGTATTAAGCACATTCCATGGCCACAAGAGCGTCGATCGATGGATCGAACTTTTCTGCCTACACGCGCCGAGCGAAACCGGTCCAACGGCAGCAGCTTTAGATATAGGTGGCGGGTATATGTATGTATGTGTGTGTCTCGAACATTATCGTTCAAGCGTGTAACGAGCTGACAGCTTTCCTACCGCACTCTAATTAACGATAGCTTTCTTCGTGGGCCGAAAGGACGTAGGACATCGGCAAAAGCGAAATGAAAAACGATCTTCCTTCCTCCATTTACATTATATCCACGCGGAAGTATATCCTATATACAAATTCTTGAAAATTAGACGCATACGCGCGCGTGCTGCAAACGTGTTGCATGACGTTGCGATAGAAAGTGCAACATATCGGTTAGCGTGCCTATCTCCGCTTGACATATTTTCATATATATCGATTCCGATGGGTTACAATTTGACCACATCAATAACATCTCATATAATCATATTCATATAAAACGATTTCCGAAATGTCATGTATCAGAACTGCTTTTGATAAGATATATGCAGAAAATTATTAGACAGATTTTAAAATTATTTTCGAATTATGTGGTATATAGAATTTGAAATCTTGAGAAAAAATATTTTCGAAACGTCAAATATCGAAAATCAATAGAACATTTAAAAAAAAATTAAAAAATATAATATTGAAAAAACTTATAGAAAATATCGAATTGGAAAAATAACTTTAAATTATTTTTAGATTATTTAAATGAAATATTTCTATCTAATATTGAAATCTTAGGATTACACACATATGAGAAAAAAATAAAAATATCAATTTTGAGATTACTTTTAATTTTGGATTTAATAATTGAATTTTAAACGATTCTTTAATGATTGAAAGTTAATTAACAAAATTGAAAATGCGCGCGAAAATTATATATCACGAATTTTGGCGGTAAAACTAGACAAAAAAGCACGGACATATATGATAGATATTACATTGAATACGTATTTCGAATACTATTTATAGACGACAGAGATAAATTCAAACGAACCGGCTAACTGCCAAAGTAGAAATTCGTAAGTTAGTACAAAATGTTCAGAGAATTTCTCTTTTCACGAAACAAACTGTTTCATCGATATTTATACTCAAAATTCTCGACAAACACTGTAAAAAGCACTAGGTAAAATTTCGAAAACACGTCAAACAGAATATTTTTTACACGTTTTATATAATATTAGAAAAAATCGAGTCTATCTCTACATTTGCTAGTATGTCAGAGATAATCTTACGAACGATTCCGTTTCTCACTGAAATTCCGGCTCGAACCGGTTACGAGTTATGGCTTCGCGTAGAACTGTCAAAATTGGAAAAGAAATCAACTATGTAAGAAAATTATGAAATCTATCGTTTAATTCGAAATTATATACCCATAATTACGTGAATTATCACTTTGAATCTGACATTAAAATTCACGGAACGAAGAAGAACGAATTGAAACGAAGAAGAAAAAGATCGAAAAAGAAATAATTGCACTGTACTCACCTGTCGGCCACTTAGCGTTGCAACCCAAAAGAGAGATAGTATCCACTGTGGAACACACTTTGGCGCGAGTTCGAATCTCGCGCTAAAAACGAAACCAATAGAACGAACTAAGGCGCGTCCCGCCTCTTTTTCTTCTACAAGGCGTGTCTATAGATTCCGAGATTGGCTGGTCTCGAATAAGAGGACAAGCCACGCGAGGACGAGATGTTACGCGGCACTGAGCAAAAACCGAAATGAAAGAAAAAAAATAAAGAAAAACGGCGTAGCTTCTTTCCGTTTCACCGTCCAGGTAAACGCGTGGAAAATGCGTGCACGAAGAGTAAATCCGTTCAGGCGAAACAGCCGCCGGTACTACTGCCGTTTGGCCATAAACGTTCCAGCCGTTTTCTTTTATTGTCGAGACTGTCGTACGACGAGATACTGCTACTACTACTTCTGCTGCTATATTCTACCAGGCGAAGAGAGAATTTCATTCTCGGCGCGATCCGTACGAAAAGCCGGTGGCTCTAACTCTCTTTCTTGTGCACGCGCTGATCGGCGGCGATCCGATCTTCACATTAAGGCCGGTTAAAGGCAACTACACCATTCGGTTCGTGCGCCTTCCATCTTCCGCAGGCATGCCCACCGCTACGGGACCCGGCGTCAGGGCCGTGCCACTCAGCGTCGCGCCCCACTCTTCTTCCCTCACTACACACAGCCCTCGAATATTTAGCCGCCGAGTCGTATCGCTCGATAATCGCGTCGCTACTTAAGGACACAGCCGAAGCTCTCTGACATAGAAGCGCTCTCATTCTATCTTTCACGGCCGCCGACATGTATACTTATACATGTATACTTATATACCAATGTAATATACTATTCGCTATTACTAGTGAATAATTACCTTATCATTGCGTACGCGGTTATGATTGATGTTTCGTGATACGATAAGCGATAATCGACGCGGCTAAGAAATCGAGCAAAAATTTTCTTTTTATTTTCTAATTCTTATTTTGTATTCAGTTAGCAATTGTAGCAATATGACAGATGATTTATATTTCTTGTTGACATATAGTTTTTAGCGATTTAAATATTGGTGAATTATTCATTCATTTCGTAAGTAAATAGCAGAAGATTGAATTTTATATGATGGTTTTATTATTTAGAGGATAAAAATAATAATGAAGAAATGAAAATAATTATAATATATGGAAAACATCAATATGTAATGAATTATATCGCATGTAATGTTTATAAAATTAAGTATTATTTTTTACACACACATTTTAGGCACAACTTCAATGTATATGTATCTTGTAAAGAATGTATAAATATTTATTAACTGAAATGAATATATGAAATAAATATATGCAATAATTTATATCGAAGAAGAATTATTGAAGATTTTTGTAATATGTATATAAGTTTATGCACATTCAACGATGTCTTCATAACGATGAAAATTCATAGACCGTATACATGCAAATTCATCGACATACTAGACAATGTAACTCCATAGGCAGTTGATTTCAAGATAAAGCGATCATTGTTTTTGACGAATACCGATCACAGTTTACCCCATGCTTACGTTAGACAGGTAGAGTTCTTTTGTACCATGTAGCAGCTGCTCGATCCGTGTAGTTGAGAGAATATGTTATGGTTTGATGTACGCCGTCTCGCATGAGTTTGTCATGGGAGAAATGTGGAGGCCACATGTGGAGCAAGCTTGTGGTTGGCAACCTGTCGGAACCTGTACGGATTTAATACTACAACCAGTCCTATAATATTAAGGATTTCACTATATTAGCCCCCAATGCTCTCATAATTATTATTCTCTGGTAAGATTATTCTACTCTTAGACGAATTTAACTATAAAGCTATTATAAATTATTTCTTCCAGAAAGAAAAATCCATTTTTCTTTTCTTCTTTTTCGTTATTTTTCCAAAATTTAATCATTATTTTTATTTTTTTTTTTCCGTGGTTCTATACGTAATCTAGTAATAACTTCCTCTTATATTCGTTTCCAAGGAGACTGAAACAATCATGTTCCTGTTATTTCGCGTTACGACGTGGTTGCCGCAATTTTTAACCGATATTGCATAACGGGGCAGAGTTTATTGAAAAAATAACGGGGAAATAGTATTCGATAATATTCTTAGTCATCGTTTACTATAACGAGTCTTGTTTATATTAGCCATTTTAGTTGACTTTATATTGTTTGAGTACAAGCAAGTTGATTTAAAGTTGTGCCTACTTTGTGTGTGTATCAATAATGATTATCTATAATAGCGTTAAAAATAATTATTGCATTGTCTATGATCAAAAGAAAAATTATGTATGAGTCATAAAAATAAATAAATAAAATCATAAAATATTATAAGATAAGCGAAATTGAAATTGAAATATTTGATTTTAAATATGATATATATATATATTTCGTATCTTTTGTTATTATTAATTAATTATTATAAATTAATACAAGAAAGTCTCTTTTCTTTAAAATCATTGTTAATAATTGATCTGCCTCGTAGTTAATTAGAGCAAGGAAATGAATTGACAGAGAATCTTCTTGATGCATTTGGGTTACCGTTAAAATAATTAATTAGCTATAAAAGATAAAAGAAGTCGTAAAAAACTATCTCAAAAATTTTATGATTTGCTTAATTTAATATGTTCTCTTTAATCTAAGAAGAAATTAAAATATTGTCTTAATCTCAAACATCAAAACTGAAACTCGAAAGAATCAAGTCACAGTTTCATTAAATTTATTTAAATGATTTCAATTTACTTAAATTTTATATAAACATTAGATAGATAAAATGTTTTTTGAAGCTTTATTATTGATTGCGTGAAATTTTTCTTTTCTTTCTTCTTTTGAGAAACAATGTTACACGTGACTTTGTCTTTTACTCAAGGTATTTATTAACTTAAAGAAATTTCACGTTGGCCATGCTCAGAGAAGGTTGCTCGTAACGTTCGTAGCCCTTGACACACAATGTTGTGCAATTCGAAGCAGTACGGAAACCGGCAGCTGATAGTGTCTCATCGTTACGTCATTTCCAGCAATAAAGGGTTAGATTTATGACAGGCTTCGATAAAGATTTCCCTTGTTATTAGAATTAGAATTATCGTTCACAATAGAGCCAAAGAATGATAAACAGTGTACATTCTACTCACAAAGGTGTTAAAACTTTAATTCGATTACTCTTGTACATGGTTTATCGTAATTATTCATCGAATTAATGAAAACAATTTGTTGAACTTCGTTTAATCCTAAACTCTATTAATCATATACATATATAAATTGAAATTTTTTGAAAATGTAATACAGTCCAAGCTTAAGTAGGTTTTATATGAAATAAGATAAAAAAGAAACGACAATTTGAATATAGAAATAAAATAAATAAAAATATATTTTATTTAAAATATGAAAAGAGATTTTTTTCAATTCAATTAATTCAAGCTTAATATAATTATATTTTTAAAAAAATACTATAATAGAGTGATGTATATATATTTTTCTCGACTCTTGACTTTTAATCTGTCTAATCTTTTAGTTCGCCACGAAATATAATATATAAGTTTGATAAAATTCTATCTAATGATTTTTAAAATTTATATCATCTTATGCATTAAGAGCAAAATTAATATATACCGATGACATATCTCGAATTAAATTATACAAAATATACATTATTAAAAATGAAAGAACTCGATATTGGTAAAATTTATTTGCATTATCATATTCAGTGTGATATCATTTCCAAAATTTTTTATCGATCCTTTTTAAATTTGAATGACAATTTAAATTTTTATTAGGGCGCTAAGACTGCACGCAACGGCACTGAACCGAGTCCGTGTGGAGGGGCGTGCCCGCCCAATTCTCGTTGCCATAATGTTGCATATATTGCAGAAATTACGTCGTTTTGTTTACAAAAAGCTCGATACTGATTGTCCATGATACTAATCAAATATACTCAATAAGTTCGAGTGTCTGTCGTGGCGTACTTCGAGAGATTTTCGGCATGGAATATCGGCGTTGCGGACTATTTCTCGTCGCGTAGTACATATTGAGCGTTGCGGTAACGCAGCATCGACGCCTAGTAACAGATTCGAGTTGCTCGTACGCAAGCGTCATTGAACAAAAACTTCTATACGAGTAAGTAATATATTTGATCAAAATTCTTTTCATTTATCGTATTAAATGAAGTAAATCGATTCATTTTGTTTCTATCACTATATTCGAGCTTTAATGGAAACTTTTATTTTATTTTAATTTAATTTTGTTCCATTCCTTTTGAATTTCAATTAAAGAGTTGTAAAAATTTTATTTCGATTCCATTCTTTATTCAAGTTTTATTATACAAATATGTTAATTTTATTTATTGTATGTAGAAATTTTATATTTATAGTTGTTCGTGTTTCGTATTTCACATTAAAAATTTTAAAATTACGTTTCATCAAATCTAACGACGACTAAAATAGAACGAAAAACGAGCAAATATCTCGGGATAAGATTTCGGTTTCTAATCTAAAATGCTCACAAATCACGTGTCGAAGAGGGAACTCGTAGTTAGGATCAATAATTTTTTCTTAAACGACTCTAAATACGAGTAGCTCGTATTTCAGGCCAGTTATTTATGCATACGTATACTTGGCCATTACCAAAAAAATACACGCTATCTATGGTGTCTCGTTACCCGTCGAAAAAATATAGGGACTAAAGCAAAGTCTGATAAGTAGTTGGAGGTCAGATAACGAATTTAAAGATTTTTATCTGAATCCGTTCAACAGATCACGAGACCTTTTTCCTTTGTCGAGTCTTGCCGCCTCAACGTTTAAAAACTCACCCCCATATCCACCCATTAACATTCGAGAATGTTTTGAAAAAATTTATCGACAGAGAGGAAACAGATCATCTTGAAAAGGAACGGTTCGAAATAGGATGTCGCGATAGCGGCGATGAAATTTAGTAAATATTGACACGTACTCGAAGTGGTCAAACCTTGGTGGGCCGTATTTCGTATGTTCGAATGGCCGAGGCGGATTTTTCTTTAGGCACCACTTTGTTTAGACTAAGGCCGTCAATAAGAACGCGGCAAAGAGGCAGATCATCCTTGACAGTTCACACTCGACTGGTTCGTACGGAAGCACCGCGGCATTCGGCTTCTAAAGTCGGTATGAAACTCGATAACTTTGAAAATCGATCCAGTTTCAGAGGTTGCGAAATCGTCCGCCCTCCTCGGGAACCAACCAACAGTTATCTCATAGAAATCTGACTTTTGCGTCAAATCGACAAATTCCCTTGCAGAAACGATTTTTTGTCGTATAAAAATGTGTGCTTGATCGAGATTTTGATTTCCTCGGTAGAATCGTGCTTTTTTAGCGAATTTGGTGAGTATTCGTTGTTGGTTTTTTTTTTCTCTCGATCGAATAACAAAGCTTTTTTAATTGAGATTCTTTTTTAGAATCAGATTTCTTTTATTAACCAATAGATCGTGTGACTGCACTTTTTATTAGTTAAGTATTTTTATAGTAATTTTGTCAATTATATTGTAAAATATACAAGAATCTAGTTTGTATTTAATACATCTATATTTAAAATGTTTAAAAATCCCAAAAGAAATAGAAATAATCTTATAGTATTAGATTTATGTTACAGAATAATAATTAAAAAGCGTGTCGGAAGAGAAAGCAAGTGAAATTTAAATACAATAGCTGCAAAGAATAAAAAAAAGGAAGATACTTAACATTAAAAAAATATTTATTTAGTTATAAGACTTCCTTTCAAATATCATAAAGTTTCAAGCATCATTGTTTTAATAATTGCTAAAATAATTCTCATATTATGACCCTTCAACACAAAATATTATGGAAAACAGCAAAAAGCAAACAAATATGGCCAAATAACAAAAGTTACATACTCAAACAAATTAACATTCTTCTAAGGTTTATGCTAAGTATAATAGGTTTAAAATAGAATAGAATTATTTTAATAGATAGCCAACAAATAATGAAAAAGAGCTTTGATTAACACGAAAGAAACTGCGTGTATATTAAATTATGAACAAGAAAAATTGTTGTGTTTTAAAAACGAAACGACAATGCGGAATTTTGCACGGCAATTTACCTCAAACGCTCTCGACAATAGCTTCAAATATTTTAAGGAAAACTTCATGCAACAGAAATAGTTCCTCTGACATTTGCCATTCGACCACGTTTTTCATTCATCCCCAATGTAAACAGCTACAAACGCTTTTTCCATTTGTCGCTGAGAAGTATACACCTACTTTTTCTTCTTTCGTAAATCCATGTTTATTTATGACTGTTTAATAATAACAGTTCTAGGAAACTGCTTAACTTTGTCAACAACGAATCGAAACTCTTTTTATATAATAATCAGCTTTAAATAACGCAGTTGGTTTTATTAGGATTTCATTCTTTCCATTTAAGAGATGTAATATCATATATTTTCTAAATAGAAAATTTAATGTTTTGTATAACAATTATACAAATATAGGATTAATATGATATATTAATTTTTCTAAATATTTAATATCTTTTAATCAAAGTTTATTAGTTTATTTCCTTATTAATATCAATATCTAAAAATTATTTTCTTCTTTTTTCTAAGCAATTATTTATCGGTACATCTTGATGCAATAACGTAGACAAAGATATAGTACCATTTGTAAATAGTTTAAATTGATAGATTATTCGAAACATGTCTTTGATAGTACTTTAATGATGAATATTACAAATTTTTTCTTCCTTCTGCTTTATATTTATAGTTTATGTATCGAAGAAAAGAATCTGATGTCTTGATTTCAATTTGTCAAAATTTTAAATGAAATAATTGATGGATATATTAGATATAAGATATATTTCTTAATTTTATTTCTCGTGTATAATGTTTGAAAGCATATAGATTTTTCTATTGAATTTCATTTATAATCTTATTTTATTTTTATTCTGTATTCTTTATTCATATAAATATATGCTTTCTTTCCTGTTGAACTACAAATATCGTATGATTCTAACTTCCTTTTACACGTTCAATTATGATCAATTATGATAAATGGAGTTATGCAACTTTATTGAATACTTGTCCTTATTTGTAACGATGTTTGATAAAGGCGTGGGTCGAAAATCAGTGATTGTATGCACTTTATATGAAAACTTATGTAGGTGTGAAACATAATAGAAAATGTCGAATGTATTCGTGTATGCTAATAAGACAAATTTTTAGCCAACATTTACATCAAATATAATCTACCTCATCTGACTCACATCTTCAAATTTACTTTACTTTCAAAATTACAAATTATCGTAAATTCTTCTTTTACTCAAATTTTATAATAAAGCATACAAGTTATGTAAGAGAAAAGTTCAAAACAATACACGCAAGTTTAAATCCACAATTCCTATTCGCCAGTAACTCGCAACAATTCATAAATTACGTTCGCCAGCATTGTGGATACTTCTGGGAACAACGAGCAACAAGCGTGCAACGAATAATATTTCATCACGAACAATATTCGTGAACTGATGAATACGCGCCTTAATCTCAATACCGTTATTAATAATCAGTGTTAAATTGTTCCGCAAGAGGGCGTCAAAAACATATAGTGGAAAAAAAAAAAAAAAGAAAAATAGACGACGAAAAATTACATCCTGAATACAAAATTTAAAAACAAGCCTCGTAAACAAAAACGATTCCAATTCCTTTCATTCATTAAAACCGCGCTCTCGCTGCGAGTGCACTGACTGACAGCAATAAGTATCCTCGCCGGACGGAAGATAGTGAAAGGTGGAGGAGGAGGAGGAGGAGAAGGAGGAGGAGGAGGAGGAGGAGGAGGAGGAGGAGGAGGAGGAGGAGGAGGAGGAGGAAGAGCACGAGTATAAGGGGAGGGAGGAGGGAGGGTTGGTTGGCCGCATGCGCGCCTCCACACCCTTCTCTGTCTCGCTTTTTCATTATGACCTCGAATATACCGTTCTCCGTCGTTGCCACCTTCCCTCCTCGCTTTTTCCACGGCCGGCTTCTTTCTCCTCTCGTTCCTTCGCACCTCTTCTTCTTTCCGCCATCTCGTGTGAATAACCGGCTGGCAGATGACCGCGCACAAGCAAGGTCAACCGGCGTCTGCATCCACCCAGGAGAGAGAGATTTACCGGCGATGACGTCATCGTGATACGTCGATCCTTCGGGTGTGTGTAGATCTTACGCGAATTTGTGCAATCGCGTAACCTTTGATTCACCGTCTGCACCAATACATACTCGACGGAAGCAGCGGCGGCCACGGAATGCATGCGAACTAACGTTCACCCCTTTGTTCCGGTGGAACGTGCGCAGGTGATTGCACCAAGATCCATTCTATTTTTGGTTTAATCGTTTGTGATCTTTAATCATCAGGTGTATTATTAATTCGATGTAATAAATTATTGTTATTGCTATTATTATTACTTTTTTAATAACATTGTAATATCCACTTTGCCATTCTTTTTAGCTTTACATTTCAAATGTTTGTCATTTTTTAAAATTCGTTATCGTACGATATTCTTGTTTCGATTCTAGTTTATTTATAAAATATAAAAGAAAGAGAAGAGTTTTATATTATAAGGAATGAAGATGAAAGAAATGCAATATAAAATGTAAATTTACATTTTGCTTATATACTGGTTAATTAATCAAGTTATTTTAAATCCCATTGAAGATCGAGATGAAATTAGTTTTAAATTCCAAAATTTTAATTTTATAGGAAGGCAAATATTTCTATTAAAATTCCTTATACGTTTAACAATGGACAATAAGTTAAATTTATAATTTTTACCCTAAGGAAACACCGTCCATAGAAAAGATCTAAAAAAAAAAGAGCTAAAAGTTTCTTCAAGAGACGTCGAACTCGTTCCTCATGGGGAGGACATTTACACGAGTTAGGGGTGGTCCCACTGTATTTTGGTTGCTCGTTAGCGGAACAATTGAAAAGCCACTCGAACGGGAAGGAAGCGTACTCCTCTTGCCGCCTCTTGGCGTTAACAATTAAACATGCGAGGAAAGTACCGACGAAATTTCGTTGTGGTTAAATGTCGTGACGTTAATTTCTCTATAAAACCTACCTTGAATTTTCAATGATCGGTATTTTATTTTAATTAAATAGTAGTTTAAAAACTTGTAAATGATATTAACAAATAGTCTTGGTTTTATTTTAAAAGTTTTTAAAATAAAGAAAATTTTTATTAAAAAACTACGATATTATTAAATATATAAAATATATATTTATAATAAACACGTGTATAATTTCTAATGAAAATTAATTATACCAATAGAATAACTATTTAAATTCTTAGAATTTTGTACAACAATGATTTCAAAAAGCCTTATACTGAACTAATTGCAGTTGTAAAATTTAATGCATCCTACTTAATATAAATTTTAAGTATACGAATTTCTTTTAAATATCAATAAAAAATAAAACAATGATGTACAGCTTTCCAAATTTTCTAAATTTTATAATGATTTATTAATATACGATAGCCGATGACCTTTTGTAGAATTACCGTAAGTTCGAAAGCATTTATAAGCATTAAACAAAACGAAAAATCCTAAGAATTGTGAATTTTTCTTGACTAGGCTTTTACAGGTATCTTTCTTTCGACCTAACGGTACTGGGTACTAGAGGGTATCCGCAATAAATCCTTTTATTACTTTGAGATTAGGTGGTGCGTTCCCATTGCCTGGTAAGGAGCGGCCAGTTTGCTCCTTTTACTTGTTAATAGGTGTCCAACATAAACTCAGATATATAATTTTCATTTAAACGGCTGGAAGGTAACACCTTTCTTGTTCATAGAAACTGACAAACAATTGGGAACACGTCATTGAATTTTCGCAGTTTGAAGCTTATGAGAAAAATAACAATGGATAGGTTAATAAATGAATAATTTTAATTTTAATTTTATGTGTGTCATTTTGTTCAAATAAATTCATTTAAAATGCAGGTATATTGTTGAAATATTATATTGCTAAAAAACAATTAATTTTTCAAAAATAAATATATATTATATTTGTATGCATTTTGTATATTTGAACCTTAATGGAAATATCTTAATTTTTGTAAAGATACTTAATATTTTTGATATCTGTTAGATATATAATCCATTCTGTCTAATCTGTACAATTTTATCTTTCTTTTTAATTTATTGGAATCTTAAGTGCGAGAATGTAACAAGGATTGATATCAGGATAAAATAAGTGAGTACATGTAAAAAATTTTGTACGAAATCTTATCGAAAAGAATGAAATAACATTAATGATATTATATAATTTATAAAACATGAATTATAAAATAGCATTATTAAAATAGTTTTAATTAATTTAACCTTTTATAGGCACATTTGTGCTCATATATTATGTTTATTATTTATTATACTTTAAAAAAATATGAAAAAATTTTAAAACTTTTATTTTTAATGGAAATAAAAATTATAAAAAAAAGAAATTAAAAAATGAATTATATTTCCAAAAATATTATCAGTAAGAATAAAAAAAAAAAGACAATAAAGTTAACAAGATTAAAACTAACTTAAGATATTTCTCACATAATTGATTATAACAAAATTATAGTCCTTTTTCTATAGTAATAAAAAATTGACAAAAACTGTAAACACGTGATCAGGACACGATGCGAGTCAATAAAATCTTTTTTCTTTTTTTTCTTTTTTTTTTAAGAAATCAAATTTTTTGCTCGTCTCTTTAGATGCCGAGTATAATGTGAATGATCGATCTTGATGATTTGCAATATTGGCAGGGATCGTGAGGGATATCAGCAACAAGTATTTTGCCATTAAGAGTGTCAAAAAGAAAAACAATTTTAAGGCGGAGCGTAACGAAGGAAAAGGATCGGCACATTCGCTACGAAATCCTTTATGAAAAGAATAAAGCCGTGTCATGGGGAATAATTTTTTCCTCAACAGGTGATTGATGTTACAATAACCTGATTTTCAAGAGCTACGTATTAACAAGAAACTATATAAGGTTTCAATGTTTAACCACTTCTTTTGTACACAGTGGTTGGTCGACATTTTTCATTGCATATCCTGCGGTCATGGAGGTCTCACACTTTCACTCCTTTCTGTTTATCGAACTGTTTTATATCCTGTATCTTATACTCCAACTATACTATTACAGGAGATAAAAATTATTTGATATTAGCGATTACGAAGTAATCTATGAATCTATGAAAATATAATACTTATATTATAGATATTTCATAATATCTAAATTAATTTCATTTATTTTTTTTATTATAAATTTAATAAATTTAATAGATTATATAGATTTTATTTTTTATTAAAAAAATTTTTTTGAGCAAATAAATAATAAATGATTTTATAATTATCACTTTTTTTGGTTCTAAGAAAACCATTTATGTTAAATATTTGCAATAATGAAATAATTTATAAAGAGTTCAAACAAAATTTACTAATTAATGCGATTTTTAGACACACTCTGAACGATTTAAAAATGGACAATGGTCGCAAAATTCTGTGAAGAAAAAAAATCGTTTGTCAATCATGTTTATCTTTTTGATATAAGAACTTCTTATCCAAAAAAAGATAATTTTGATTAAATGATTTTTCTTTTCATTGATTTAGAGATTTCCATTGATTAGCAGAAATCCAACTATAACTATATATATATATATATATATATCTCTTATAGCTATTACTTGGATATATTCATATTATTCTTTATACATATATTTTATTTACATTGACAAACCATTTTAATTATTAGGATTCTATTATATATGTTCTATTGATATATTTTTTATGTAAAAAGATTTTATAAATATAATTATTAATAAATAAATCTTTATAAATATCTCTATCTTACGAATCGAAATATATTAAATCCATTTTTTTTTAAAATAATATTTTAATATGTTTAAATTATTTTTTTCTGCTTATTCTTCATTCTACTTTCTTATAATATATATATTTATATTTGATTTATTAGTTATTTATATTATTTATATTTAAATTAGTATATTTTTATTTCTATATTTTATATTTTTAATATATTTTTAGTATATTTTCTTCCTGAAATGCTGGTATTTTTGACTCTAGCATATTTTAAATCTCTAAATTTTAATATTAAGTCCCATAATAATTTTGACCATCTATTTTAAAATATATTCAAATACATTCTATCAATATTATATCATTCTACATTCAACTATAATTTTAAGGTGTGTTTCTTTAAACTCTTTGATTTTAATGTGAAATATAATCAGGCAGGCATAATATTTATTGAATATAAAATAATATTTGTGGAAACTTTTTATGCCAATGCATCGATAGAAAAAAAAAAGTGATAAAGTAATCTTGTAATACCAAACCAACAAACTTAAAAGGTTTCAGTGATAACGATGCTAACGCCTTCTATTTAAACTTTAAAATCAAGTAGGAATGTTTAGTACATATCTCTTCTAGAAATCTATAACTCATATCTTTCGGTAACTGTCGACTTATTTAATAACTTGTATTTAAGAACTTATGTTTGATCTAGATTCAGACAAAAACTTATGTCGTTTGGCGCCACTGATACATTAATGATTACGTATATTATTCTGAATTTAATCAAATCAAAAATGAGATTACACGTTTTTCTTTGAATCCTATCTTACGAGAAAATTTCTTCATTCTATGAATTAAAATATTAAATTCTCATATTTTTTTTATAATCAAATTTAATTGCAAGTAAATTTTAATATTCAATTTTTTTTAATTAAATATTCAAATATTTAATAATATTAACAATACTAAATATTAAAAATATAATAAAGCATTTTAATATTAATAACAATATTATTAATATTACAAAGACAATTGGACACAAAAACATAATGCTTTATTACATACTTTTTTTAAAATATAAACAAAATATCTCAAACTTACACAATATACATGAATTCCTCTTAAACTCGATAACAAATCCAGGTGAAATTTTTAAATTGCTTTTCAAGTTTAAAAAGAAAAACTATTAATATATCATATTGCTTATAATTTTACAAGATAAACTCTCACTAATGACTACCTGAAGAAAGAGGGCGTATCCAGAAACAATTTTCATTCGAGCACTTCATCTCGGAAGATATTCACTTCATGATATATGGTTAAACGCCACGAGAATGTAATCGAAGCAAAAGGCTTCGACGACCAGATGTAGACAAATTTTTTTCAAAACTCGTCCAAGACTTGCTCCGAGTACACAGAACTTGCCTCTGTGTATCAAACCCAGAGAAGACTGCGATACGAATAAAATGGCGATAAATCGTATCGTTTTTTTGCAAACTGAAGCTTCATCATCTTATACAAAGTACTCAACAAGTGTTCTCGCTTAAGATCGTTCAAGAAAGTAAAAAAAAAGAAAGAAAAGAAAAAGGAAAAAAACAACGAAAGAAAGGCAAGAACCACCATAATAATATTCGTTCCGAGGTGTCATTTTAAAAACACGGCCATCCACTTGAGCTTGACGAAAAGATCGAAATACAGGATAGGGACAAATGGAGAAAAAGTGTACATTGAAGGGCAAGGAAAGGAAACGTAGTTTTTTTTTTTTTTTCCTTTTTTTTTAAAACTTACGACCACATGTCCCCTCGTAAATCTTGAAATAATAGTCCCTCGATCCATTGAGAATCGACGAAACTCTCCTTTGCTTCGTTTCCACAGTATCCGGGAATCAGGTAGACGGTCCTGGCAAGGCTGCCGTCCCAGGCATCCGAGAGAATACCGAGAAAAAGGGTTTCTGAATTTCGCAACGTCCCGGAAACAGGGCTTACGAGAGGGAACCGAAGAGGAATGGTCCTTCTATGGTAAATAAGCGCCGATACTGTCGTCTGTGTGAAAGTTTTGGGAAGAATTCGTGGCCCTTTTCGGTTTTCGTAAGAATTGTTGGTAATTAAACCCTTTTTCTGAAATCGATTGATTTATCTTGACGATATAAATTGATAAATTTGTATGTGGTATTAGATTTATACCTTTGCTCCAAGAGATTTTACCAAAATCATTTTGGGTTTTGAAATGTTTTGGGTTATGATTGGATGTTTGAGAGATAATTAGAATGGATGTGAAGAATAAAGTTTAAATCAAATGACGATAAAAATCTATAAAATTTATATTTTTATTAGTAAGTGTATTTAATATTTTTCGATATTTTATTAATTTATCAAAAAATTATTGTATATTATTCTTTTCTATAACATAGTTTGATATAGAGTTTCTAATATAGATTAGTAAATATACAAAAGAAATAATTTATATTTCTTTATTTTCGTGTTTTTTCAAAGAAAATTTAAAAAAAAAAAAGAAATTGCGCACATAAAAAATTGTTTATTTATTATTACGATTTCATGTATTATTTAGTTTTCGTTTTTCCAAATATTATTTTCCTATAGTTTTTAAATCATTATGATTAATTCTGATTGATATTATATTTATCTATTGGGACACATTGTATTGACTTTATTGATAAATATAATATCGCAAATGTACTAATCTCGCAATTGATATTACTATTAAGATATTAATTGTAGAGGAAAAAATATATGACCTTCTATCTTATTATTAAAAACTATATAAATCAAAATTCTCGTTTTTTTCTTATTACATTATTTATTATAAACTTATAAAAACATAATCTTTCGCAATCGTATTTCATTTTGTAAGAAATATTTCACATTAAACTACACTCTTACTTCTTACCAAATATATCTCTCAACTTTCATTCATCGAATTAAATTAAACACCAAAGCCCCCAAGAAAAAATAAATTCTACCATTTACACGATAATTAATCAATAATTACCAACGATCCAATTGATAACCAAGAAATAAAATCAAACAAGAATAAAACGATCGGGATTACGCCTCTTTTTGTCAGCGGCGAGATAATCTTGTATGGAATTACGTTTCATCCATTGGATGCCGCGTTCCAAGAAGAAGGGTTGCCAAATTCCACGGCGAATCGGGCCAGGGTAAAAGGGATCCCGTGGGCCCGTTCCGAGAAACACCTCTTCGTTTTTCTCCACTATTTACCTTCGCCGCTTTCTATCGGTAGACACCAGGTAATACGTGATACGTGGTAGACCAGGTAGTCGACGATAAGGTAATTAAACATTCCGAAAGAATTTCGTGGGTGCTTGACACCCAACTAGTCGAGACCCAAAAGTAGAGATTGTGAACTGTTGCTCGAGATGCGGAAAAATAAATTTATTAAGATTGCGAGCTGTATTGATAATGGTTAGATAAAGTAATGGCCACGTCGGTTTTCTTTTTTTCGTTCACTTATTTTTATGTATCGGATAATGAAATGTTAATTAGTTCAAAGATTCTTTTTATGCTTTTTAAAAGCTTAGAATATTGAAATGTATTAAGTTGTTGCATAACGAAGTGATCAATCGAGTAATATTTTTCATTAAAAATAATTTTCATTAAAATTTTTTTCATTAAAAAAAAATAAATTTTGTATTATAATGAATTATGAGTAGAATTCGTGTGCTTTTCTATTTAAGAGTAAATAAAAATTGTGATGATGTATTCAAAATTGCATTAAAAAAATATACTATCATCGATCTATCATTGAAATTAAATTAAACTTTGAATATTTATTGAGAATTCGGCCATTTATCTGTATTTTTATAAACCAACGTATCTTACATCCTCTCTTAACAGTGATCTCAAAATATTCTGTTCCACATCAGAAGATTAGCCTTCATCTATTATTTAATTAAAATAAAAAAAGATAAAGTCAATATCTTCGTTTCCAAGCAACTAGAAAATATTTTATTAAGAGCTACAATTACTCAGATTCGAGACGATTGCCTAAACAAGCGATAATCCAAATAAACTAATAGAAATGATAAGATTTTTTTTTTATACAGCAATATAGTATAAATTATCGCATTATCGTATCACTATACGAGGAGAGTCGATACGAAACGAAATGTCGTATTTTGCGAATAATCACATAACACGTGGAGTTGATCGTAGCCAAGATATTTCAATCGATAATAAATAAAACACCCGGTATGCAGAAGTAAGTGGTAACGATCGGCACTAAAGTACCATTTAACGTCAAATCACATCAAAGAGATTTCTCGTTCCTTCCGTTGCACTTGTGATATCGATCACGATCATCTCCATTTTCTTTCCCTCCGCTTCTCTTCCTTCTCCACCCTCGCGACTAATAAGGATCTCCGAGAACCACTTATTTTATTACAGAATAACACACACGTGCAACCATTCGCAGTTGTGTACACTCAGAAATGGGATGGTACCGCTTTGTTCCTCGCGTCTGACCTTCGTTCTATTAAAGTATAAATTGCTTTAAAGCACAGCGTGGGTAAGGTTTCAAGGCGTTTCGTCCGCTGGCAACGGGATCTGTCCTTTTTTTCTTTTTTTTTTTCTTCCAGATCGAAATGGGCTGCTTTTTGGAGAAAGAAGACACCAGAAGAAAGAAAAAACCAAAGAGAGGGTGGCGGAGGGAGAGAATGGTACCCCGAGCTCCACGAGAAATTGTCGTTTTACGACGTTTCCATAAATATCAGGGAGGATCGTAGGAGAATAAACACATCCACTCGACGGCGTGACACCATTTATTACCCTCGGTACAGGCAAAGCCCAAACGACTTTCATCCCGCTTTCGAAGCTTTCTCCGAAGCACCCCGGTGTGACGGGGGGCCGAAAAAGTGTCTCCGTGTTGCTTTTTTCCTCTTCTATACACGACCCGATTTTTACGTAACTGGCGCCATTCCTCGTCAATCCACGATACGCCGGCCTTCGACCTTTGACGCTTGTTGCGCAGATCCGTTTAAATATAGGGTATCCTGTAATCGATGGTAAATCGGGATGATGCGAATTTAGAGGTGAAAGAGGAAGACGAAGACAAAAATCGTTTCGTAATAATCTCTTTGGTTTTGACGTTTAATGCTTGTTGCATCGATATTCATTGTGATATTTAGGGAAAAGAAGAATATGAAATTATTTCTGTTACAATGTTTTGGCTATGATTTATTGGTTATTTTATGAAAAATTAATTAGGATGGATTTGGTTTTTGGAATAATTTAGCGTGTACATCATTCTATTTTCCACTTGAAATATTTTTCAAAAGCTCTTGTTAATTATGAAAAGTCTTGTCAATATAATTAAATAACAATAAATTTAAATGATTATGATTGTACAAACTTTACTTTTTTTCAATTTCCATCGAATTTTGTATCATTCGTCTCAAAAAATAAAGTATTATTATATATTTATATATAATTCATTCTATCAAGAATTTTATGTAATTCGGAAAAGATGTCTTTATAATTCATAAACAAAAATTCATAGTTTTGTATCATTCTTCAAATCATTCACATGTAACGATCGTTATTCGAAATATCGGCAAATCGTGGAAAAATTTGGAGAGAAGTTGTCAAAGTTGATAACGAGCCACCACTATCACTGCTTTCTATGAATTTAAATGAAAGAGGCACATTATTTTCGAGATGCATAATCTCGAGCCGTGGTAGTCACGTTTCGACTAATCGCAGGTTAAAATCGATTCTGGATCGATGATTCGAGTTATACACGAGCGTTGGCATACAAGAGGCAGTTGCTTCGACGCGATAGAGTTGTACATGTAATCTTGTCATCACGTTCGAGATTCGATGTGTATCGTGTTTAATCGAGAAAATTAGAAAACGGATCGGGTATAATCGGTAGATGGCATATATATTGGTGTTCGAAAGTATGAAGTTCCTTTCGGTGTCGATAATCGACGACCTTCTTGATTCACGTAATCTTCAAAAAGCAATAACTCAGTTACGAGTATCTGGTATCTGGTATTTGGTTTACACTAAGACGATAACGATGGGCAACCTAATTTCACGAACCAATTCTAACCCGTCTCCATTTTGTTTGATAGTTGGAGACGGGAGAAGTATCGTGTACATTTGATGAAGTAGCATTTTTGATCGTTAATTGCTTCTTTATCTTAAGTTTTATGACGATGACAATGAATTGGGTGATGGCGAAATAATGTAAAGTAGGTAAAGTAAGTAAATTGTAAATTGTAGCAATAATGAGAATAGTCGATGACAGTATGTAGGATTAATCAGATTATATCGTGACAGAATTAGTGACATCTGTCATAAATTGAAAGCTTTTCGAGCAACATTTGATTCCAATGAATTTATTATTATTATTATTTCTTTTCTTTTATTTAGGCACGACTAAATCATGAACAAAAAGATATGTACACATGTTTTAAGTACATACGTACTTAAGTTAGTGATAAAATATTTGAAAAAAGAAATAGCGAAATTTTACATTGTTTTATTTAGTCTTTTCATATATGATCGCATGATATATGATATGTATCTTTTACTTTTTTTTACTTTACTCAGTCACATGTTCACACCAATATTTATTTGAAATTCGCCGAGATAAAATTTTTCTGTTTGTAAGTAGATAATTAAAAATGATGGCCACATTTTCCCAATTTAAAGAGACTAATATTTTTTTTTCCTCCCTACAAAAAGATATTTTTAAAAAAATGAAAATTTTGCAAATGAAAACCGCACAAAATATTATTTCGAATATCATCTCGTACGTATAATCAAATTTATATATAGCTAATTAATTTGTTTTTAAAATAAGGAGATGAAAAATATGTAGGTAATTTTTGAAGTAATAATTTTATTAATTTTAATATTTCTCTTTAGAAATTTATTACAATATATTATAGAATATATTAAAGAAGTTTATCTAATTTTTCTTTTACCTTTATATATTTATTTTAATTGTAATTATACCTTTAATATCATTTGTGTACTCGTTCTGTACTTAGAATTTTATGTCGCTACGTAAAAATCCATATTATCAATTATCTGCTTCGATAGTACAACATTTCGAGGCTGTCGATAAACTCGAGACCTCGACTTCAAGTATAATCTTCAATTTGCTAAAAAAATGCTTCAAATTTCTTATTTAGTGATTCTCTTGAAATGTCAAGCGTGATAATGATTGCCTACGATTGACGATAGATGAAATTCGATAATAAATTTTTCAATTTCTTCTCAAATTTTTCTATAAATAATACAATATTGGAATTTCCAAGAAAAATCAGAGATCAAGAAAAGGCATTCATTGGGCACGATTTGTTAAACAAATCAATGATATTTCGAAATATTTGGTAATACTTTGAAAATACTTTTACACGATGATAAAATACACGTGTTCAGATAACTCAGACAAGTACGAAACCTAGAGAAGGCTTTAATCCTGATA
This sequence comes from Apis florea, assembly GCF_048593485.1. Lineage (NCBI taxonomy): Eukaryota > Metazoa > Arthropoda > Insecta > Hymenoptera > Apidae > Apis > Apis florea. The sequence goes on from NW_028256754.1 coordinate 3,833,327, forward strand.
AGAATATAAAAAATTTGGTCGAAAGTGCGACCGACTGTCTCTTTAAAACTTTTTTCTTCTGTGAATTTTAAAAATAATAATTAAAATAAAAATTATCTTAAATCTTTCTATACCATATAAATATGCTTTATAAAAAGTATCTTTAGATTTCGAACAAAAGTCTAAATCTAATATTATACAATCTAAATATAAAAAATAACACGTGAAAAATTTTTAGAGAGATATTTAAATATATTCCTCAAGAAGCCACGTAATTTTTAAGTATTTGTTTGAAAGAGGATCGACATATTTCTTTATTATCGAATTTGTCAAGTCTTTCGTTCTCTTTTATTGCTCGTCCATTCGATCGAAAATCTAATTAGTTGGAAGCCACTTTGTAAAAATTTATATCTTAATTATCCGTTCCAGAGCGTGAATGAAAATAAATGGATTCAACAACGAACACGATTCATAATTTCAGTTGGTTTCGCTACTCATAAATTGTATAAAAAAAACTTCTCTCTTTTTTCTTTCCTCTCTTTTTTTTATTTGTGTAAAAATTTTAGTACGGAATTGGAAGATTATCTGGTCGAAAAACAGAGCAAAGCAGCGTTGAACGGTTTTGTATATATATATATATATATATATATAGTATTGTTGTTTTTTTGATCAGGAAGTACAAATGATAGACACGAATAACATCATAAAAGGGATTGTTATTAGCTTGAAGAAAATTCTTTTCTCTTTTTGAATAATAAAAATAAAATTGCAAATTACTCAGTATGAATGTCTTGTTTGGTACTAGTTAAACAATAATTTTTCGTTTTAAAATTATTCAATATAATGAGAATCATAAAATATGTCGTATTTATTGATATTAAAAAAAAAAAAGAAAATACAAACCAGGAGGAAATGAAAAGTTATGATATATATATATACTAAGAGTTATCACGATCAAAGAATGCAGTGTACTGGAGAATTTAATGCATTAAATCATTTATCTGCCACAAATAAAAGTCAAGTGCAAAAATTGCAGGATACATTAATTAATGTTTAAAAAACAAATTAAAATAATATAATTTATCAAGAGTGTAACAATATATTAAAATCACAAATTTCTTTACTTTCTGAATTTTTGAAATTTTTTGAAAGAAAATAACTCTCTTGTCAGTTTAAATTAAAAAAAAAAAAATCGATCGAAAATGAAGAAAAATATTTAAGTATTAAAAATTGTAAATTAATGCTAATTTTATTAATGTAATTTATTAACATTTCGTTAAATATATTTTGTAGTTGATGAAATGTTACATATAATTGCAAGTTATAATCAGGAATAATTTATATTTTACTTATCTTTATAATAGAGTAAATAGAAATATAAAAACAAAAATATGAAAGATGTAAGAAAAACAGGTCACGCAACTGGAGCAACTTCTATCTTCGAGATATTTTAATATTTTATATTTTTATTTTATTTAAAATATGCAAATGTGTATAAGTTAACATATATGTATGTAATTAGAGATGAAGTAAATGTAAATATGAAATAATTTTCATTGTAATCAATATATATTAATTACGAGATTAATATAATTAATGAGAATATTTATTAAGATATTTTAGTATAATTTTAATATAATTTTAAGCTTTGAAAAATCATTGGAAATATTTGTTAATTGTTAAAAGTTGTCGAAAATATTAAAATAAAAAAATTGAATTCTAGAATTGTGTTCGTTAATTTCCATACAAAAATATTATGAAACAATCATTCATCAGATAAATTGATTAACCATTTTTGTTAATTTTTTTATATATTTCTTAAATATTCGTAAGATAAAAAACTTACGTACATTCCAAAATATAATCATTTTCATCGTATATGTACAGGAAAATAATTCGACTAAATTAAATAAATGTTACGTTTTATGTATATTAATTCAGTGATGTAAATTATGAAAATTGAATCAATCTACATTGCCATCAAGTTTGACTAGCACCTCTTATCGTCATTCATCGTGAAAAAAAAAAAAGGAGCAATGACAAAATTAAGATTCACGTCTCGATTTCGATAAAACTTGGACGATCATTTTCTCTGTTCCAGAAACACAGAGGAAAACTTAAAACGGCTTTGGCTACGTGGTAATTAGACGTTTTTATTAATTAGCCAATTAAGTTGGTAGCGATCTTGATCCCGGCCGCATCCTGCCGCGCTTCGTTAAAGGTCGCGGATGCGCGCCAGTGAAATCGAACATAGGGACACGGTGGTTGGAAAAAAAAACGAGGGTGAAGCTATACGAGGTGGAACCCGCGAAGAAATTAATGTGTAACGTTTACTATCAGCACCGGAATTCGCGACGCTGCACACCCGCCGGAAGTCGCAGGTTTACGAAGAATCAGCAAAGCATCGATTAAACATCAACTCCTTTTCGCTTTCCTTTCTTCGAGTTCCTCGTTTTCGTTTCTCATCTTTTTGTTTACCTTTTGTTTTCACTCTGTCTCTCTCTTTCTCTCTCTTCGTTTATACGTTTCATGTGCCATAATTCACATATAAAATCGTGTTTGGAAAAATGTTTTTGTTTATTACGAATCATTAATTTATGACCCCTCTCGGGTGGATCTAGTGGCGTCGATAAATTCACGTCAATACGTCCTCTCGAATGCAATTTCGAAGGTAATAAGAATCGATACCGTATTCGATTCATTTTTCTTTCGGGTTGCGTGCCTTTATCGCGCCCGAATTTAATTACGCGGTGCATTGGACGGGCATCGAAGGAAAAATTACACGTTCTCTCCTGCTCACGTGCTGCTTCCTGCCTCTTTTTCTTACTTTTCTCTTTACTCTTTTTCATTGGATGGATTTAAATTGCGCTATTCATATTGCGATCTCCTGGTCATTTTTTTCGCTCGGTTCATTTCACGGTAAAATTTCGTTTATTCGTATATTTGTTAAGACATTTAAGTAAATGGTAATTTCGATAATAAAGATTTGGTAGTAAGAATGCATGAGAGATTTTCTGTAAAGAGATTTGCATGTGTGTGACCTCAAAAAAATTGAATTGAAAATTATCGTAAGGATAATATTATTAACTATCAAATGAATGTGTCTACATTTTTATTATTACTTCTTTTTATTTCATTACTTCTTTTATTATTAATATTGTAAATATTTATCATATATAAATATACCATAATTACAAAAACTATTTATTACATTGATTACATTATATTGTGCATTTATTATATCACATTATATCACATTTCAATTAATTAAATTCAAGTATATTAAATATAGGATTTGATGATAAAATATTTAAAAATATTGAAAAATAAGAGTATGTGAAAATATCTTTATCTCATTTATTTTTTTCGCTCGTTATATACTTTTTATTTTTATTTAATTAAAAGTAAAGTGATATTTTATTGTCATTTTTTAAAACTTTCTCATTCATGTTATCTTAATTTCTCTTTATTCCATGAAAGAATGATTACGCGTTTAATTATATTCATTTTATGCGAATAAGAGAGAATGAAACAAATTTTTGCACATCGATAGAGTGTCAACTCGAATTGATTGTGAATGTGATTCTTTCTTGGCTGATAACCAACAATTTGTATACACGCGCGTTGAATAATACGGCCGTGAAACTTAAATTATGATAAATCGTTACGAGTGGAATTACTGGGCCGAGGAACTCGTTTTCTTTTACTGTTCAAACTGTGCGCGCCGATTAATACAGTTATAATTGGTGGAAAACACGCACATGCGCAGATTATCAAGAATCTGTATCATTGAATAATTTTGAAAGGAAACGGAAAAAATTATTCTTTTAAATAATAATTAAGAATTAGATTGATTATTAGTCGCATTATTTTATTTGAAAGAAAAACAAATTTTTATCATTTTTATTTATTGTGAAGCGATAAGTAGAATAATTTTTAAATTAAATAATTTATTTTTAAATAATTGTTTAATTTAATTATTTTAAATTACATTTAGATAAAATATGGGTTTAATTTAATTGTTCGAAAGTAATATATAATAATGATTTTTTAGAAATATACACATATAATGTAACAAGATAGATCGAATTTTTAATTAATTTTAATTGGTATTCAATATCTTTGTGTTTTATAATCCTAAAAAGTATAACGAAAATAATAAATTAAAATAATCGGTAAACGAATCAAATTGATTATTTTATTAATGATTGACCAATTGATTAAGTTTGAAAAATATCATTGATCTGAGGCACAATCATATATCATTGCGATCATATTGCAATTAGGATCAATAATAACGGTAAATAATTTGAAATATATTGTATTGCAACCACATATTAATCTTCAATGTAATTATAGTACCACCATCGTAAGTGATATATTTAATATTTCATTCTCGAATCTTTTTCTTCTTCCTTCGTTTATCCATTTTTTGGATCCATTTTCTCCATTTGAAATTTTGTTTAAATTATTATAATTTTAATTTTATTCAATTGCAAAAAAGTTTAAAACATTAATATTGGTCATTAATATATATTTCTCAATCAAAATTTTGCGAAAAAAAATTACAAATTTCCAATACTAAATTTATTTATAACGATTTTAGTACTTGTAAAACAAATTTTGCGAATTACAAGTCATCCTATTCCATGTAAAATTATATAGAAGAAAGATCTACGACTTACAGATACGTGTAATTTCTTAATTTACAACTATTATTAGTCCATAAATTATCACGCAACGTCTCGTAAATTATCAGCTCCGATGTCTCGTTAAGATCAACGCGTTGCAACTCCAAAAAAAAAAAAAAAAAAAAAAGAAAAAGAAAAAGTAAAAGCGAGCACTTACTTCATCGATATTAAAATCCAGTTACAGCACGAAACGTAATGTAACGAGACGTACAAATCTCGATTATCGCGAACCCTTTCATCGGCCATTCACGCATTAATCCCCAATAAACATGCGCGCCTCGTTGTCTCCGCCACCCCATTCGAATACATCGAATATCATGGGCCCTCTTCAGATCCCTCCACTTCCCTCTCGCCCCATTCTGATCGGGCCCTATTTTAATTTCGGATCCGCCGATGGCCAGCAGTGAAAACGCATTTCGAAAAAGATCCACGTACGTACATCCCCAACGTATCATCCTCGCATGATGAATCTTCCTCCCTTATGCAAAATGCAGTTCCGGGGTGAGGCAGGGCAGGAGAGAAAATATAAAACGGGGTGCGCGGCGACAAGGGCGACGGCGGTGGATGGAAAGAGAAGAATAGTATCGAAGATAAATATGAAAACTACGGAGGGAAAAAAGGAGAGAAGAAAGAGAGCGGGAGGGGGGGCGGGTGAGTCTAACGTAAAAAAAAAAGAGGGAAAGATGAGAGGAAAGAGGAGGGTGTATTAGGGAGAGGCAGTTGTCAGGGGGTACACAGGTGTCGGTCTAGACTCTTTATACTCCCTGTTGCGTTAACAATGAGTGAGAAAGAGAGGCGGAGGAATAGAGAAAGAGGGGCGGAGGGGGTTAGAGGGAGGATGGAAAACAAGAATGGAGAAACGAAAAAAGATGAAAGAAAGGAGGTAGCAGAGAAGAAGGAGGAGGGAAAGAGTAGCGTGCAATTCAGGCCAATGGGAAAAATGAGACGCGTTCGCCGGAATAAAACCAGTTCGAAACGCATTATGCCATTCGGGGGCTGTGCGCGCGCGCGCGTACGCTCTTCTACGTGGCCATCGTAGTTTGCAACCCATCGAGAATAATGCTCGAGGGGATAAAGAATGAAAAGAAGAGGGCAGTGCTCGGTTAAGATAAAGGAAGGTCAAAGGACGAGGCGAAAGGAAGAGGTTATCCTTGTAATTGTAGTATACCGAATGTGGTACGATCATCTTGCGAATTTTATATACCGAGGACTGAAATATTGTGTTGCCCGTCCTGGATCGATCTTGTTCGATTGATTAATGATACGTTCTAATGATACGCTTGTTGCTCTTGATTGTTGACCGTCTCTTTGTAATCAGATTCTATTTCAACATTGGTATATCTATATTTTTTTGCTTGATTCGAATTCCTTTTCATTCTGTTTTTTCTTTTTTATTTTATATTCTTCTCTCAACGTTATATTTTAAATTTACAACATTCGAGGAATTTGTTGTAATGTGAATTCATTTTTTTTTTTTGAATAATGAATATCTTTTCTTTTTTCTAAATTTTTCGAAAATTTAATTTAAAGAGAAATTTAAAAAAATTTCTACAAAATACAAAGAAACCCCAGCGTCGTTCAAATGAATTGAAGTTTTCCCGCCCTTTACCCACCAACCTAAAACAACCCCTTCACGCAACTACGCAAATACGAGAGCTTCCGACAACATAACTCATCGTGTCGTTGCAGTTTCGACCGATCATAATTCGGACCGAAAAAAACCAGTTTGAAATGCATATTACGATCGCAAATAATATGCATGTTTACGCATGCGCGGTCCACTCGTCTAGCGCGCAACTGCGAATAAAGAATCAAGAATAAAAGGATCGGGGAATAAAAAAGAAAAAGAAAAAAGAAGAAGAAGAAGGAAGCAACGTGTTGTAGGATAAAGACGGCTCGAGGAGAGGAGGCGAGGGAGCGACAAAGACGTGTTGGAGGAACGAAAAGGGAAAATTCGTCGAAAGAAACGGCGGGACCGGCGTGTCCTGCAGAAATACGTTGCACGTAGCGTACATACGTAAACGCAAGACAGACGAATCGGTTTATTCACCGATGCGTGGCCACGAGCCGAACAGACCAAAGCGTCTGCTGGCTTCTGTTCGCTTCTACAGGGTGATTCTCTCTTTTTAAAGTGCAATAGCCGCGATGAGTTCGATTGTAACATTGTAGCGACATCAAAGATCCGTCTCTGCATCATTTGCCGCCAAAGCGATCAAGTTTTTTGGGCTACGAATTTAAGAAAGATTTAGTGACGACAAATTTTACGTATTTTTTTGCTCATGGAATCGTATTAAATAAAACAAAAGAATTTCAGAATAAACTTCTCTCGAAAGTTGCTTCCTATCTTTCTATTTTTCTTATTTACGTATAAATGTACGTATTGCATACTTATTTACTTATAAATTAATTCGTAAAATCGCTCAATTTTCAATATGATCCTCATTGAGAAACCCTGATCTAAATTATAATGATATCAATTTATATCAAACTTATCTTATAGCGAGAAAATCACCCTCTTAACGTATTCGTGGGACATCTCTCTGGAAGATCTAAACAAACAGAAAAATCGATATATACAAAAATATTGATCGATTTTATCTATACTAATTTCATCCTGGTTTCTAAAATCGATGATCGTAAAGTTTCACAAATATATCAACACCCTGTATAATATTTTTCGTATGCAGCCCCGCGACGGGATGCGTGGCGTCGCGCGTCCGAAAATTGCGCGACGGAAAAGGAGGGAGACGGGCTAGTTCATGAAACAGAAGAAGACGAAGGCGAGGAAGAAAATGGAGGGTTCCTGGACGAAGGAAAGAGGGGGAGGAACGATCGTCGTGTGGATTAAGCGAAGAGGCGACCGCGTCCTCCGGAAGTTTCGGACGACTCGCACCGACGAGTCGCTAATCGAGTGGCAAAAAGGCTCCCGGGGTTCTTGACCCTTAACCTTCCACTGCGATTTTGCGGGCCCCGTCTGAGCTCACCGTGGACTGGCTGCTGGCTTCGCTCGCTTCTTAGCTTCTTTTTTTTTTTTGCCAGCTGCGTAGATACAGGCGTACATAATTGTACGATCATGGGACGTTGAAATGTATGAATTTTGATTACGGAGAATGAAAGGGGGGTTCGAGGTTTTGGAATTTTAATTGGTGTTTCTAGTTATTTTTTTTTAATTTTTATAGTAGACCTTTTTGTGTAGTATTAGGCGAGTAAGAGAGAATGAATCGATTAATTGTTACGAAGATATAATGTGATTAGTTATTGTGTTAATCTTTGATGACATTGCGTATGTTGAGTATATGCAGGTTTTGTGAAATATGTATATTTGAGAAAGGAAAAAATTTGTTGTATAATTGAGATTAATTATTTAATCTTTGAAATATATCAATAATTATTTGTTGTCATTTTCAGTTTGTTTATATATATATCGGATATGATGTGCACACATCTCATAATAAATCTTGTATTGAACATATAGATAAAAGGTTATCTAAATTTGTGCTATAAATTGTTGAATTGCTCAGCATCATTCAAATGATAATAAAAAAGTATCGATAATAATCCTTTTAAATATCAAAGTAAAAGAACTATAAGATTAAAGTACTTTTTTAATAAACAAAAAGTTATTTACAAGTTATACAAGTTAAGTTGCATTGGCTTGTTTTCAATATTTCAAGTGGTTATAGATAAATCATTTTTAAAGTGAAAAAAAAAAAAATTATTTTGATTGTACGTGTAAAAAGATAATATAAAAAATTTCTATTCTATAAATAAAGAAATAATTAAATTTCAATATTATAAAAATAATTATTATAATCCAATCAAATCATAACTATTAACCAGTTTATTAAAATTACTCATGCACATTTATACGATACATATAAAACATACGTGAAATATGGAAAAACCGTTTTTGCCACTCGTGTGCTCAAAAGAGGGTACGAATTAAGAGGATGAGGGGTGAGTGTCGTTTTTTTCCCCTTTCCTTTCACACGAATATTCACACTTTTCTAAATGGCCGCCTCAATAAAAATATTAGCTTGAGTTTTGGCTTGGAGAGAGGCAAGGGTAAGTGAGGGAGAATGGCGTGAAACACTCGAAAGCCATCGACTTTGGCACCTTGGAAATCCTTTGAGGGAGGAACAGCTTTCGAGCTTAATACCGTTTAACTTGCTGCCCTCTTTAATCGATCTCGCCTTTAGACCTCGAATTCAACCACCTCGAGAGTCTTTTTGAAGAAAAGGAACCAAGTTTGCCACCTGAGCTTAACATCTTTTTTTTTTATGTTAATTAATAAAGGAAATTAATCGAGAGAAGATATTGTAGAAATGTGATAAAAGAATTGATATCGTTGTTTAAATATAATTACTTTGTTTAAATATAAGAGTAAAAAAAAAAAATATTAATATAATAAATTTTAAATATAACGTATATGTAATATTATTGTTTATAATATTTTATATTATATATTTGATATAATTTATAACAAATATTCTAATATTCTAAACAGTGTTATATTTTTGAACATTTTGACGATATTAGAGTATTGTAAATCATTTAGAATGAATGATTTATAATATATTCCAAGAACGAGTTTTTTTTTATCTCTTTGAAATAGGGAAGGGAAGAATGAAGTAACAGATGATGTTACGTGTATACCGGTCGATAAAACTCAATTGTATGCTGCATCATGGTATAAAATGTAACACTATATAAACATCAATATATGAAACACAATTGTAGCTAAATTAAATATCAAGTTCAATTCAGACACCGTACTAATCAATCAAACAAATGTTTACATTCCTTATTTATATAATCTTTCTTTTATCATTGTATTACGTAAATTGTTGTGATATAAAATTTGTTTTCAAAGCTGTTACAATTTAATTATTCATTATAAATTAGAATTTAAAATCTTCTATCTACCATTTTTTTTATAAGTATGTTGAAATATTTGAAGTTCTACGACTCCCATAATTCTTAAGTAGAGCTAGAAAAATACGCTCTTTAAGAATCTACAATCAGTTTAATTTATTTCCTCTACAACAAGATTAACTCTACAGAAAATGATAAAAGATTCATTTTTCTTATACGCGTTTCGAAACGATAGATAAAACCATTATCTAACAAGAGCGATACAAAAAAAAATACATAAATTCACAAAATCTCTACCCAATTCCATCGACGAACCATCCCCAAATTCGACAACAATCCCATTCATTCAACGATCGATATCCAAACCAGGAATGCAAATTACATTCCCTCCCGTAACTCGTTAGCGCAACATACGAAGAAAACCCATGCGCCATCCGAGTTTCTCTACTCTCCATCCCTCAACAAGTTTTCGACAGGAAGTATCGAAAATGGATTCACGATCTTAGAACGATCCCATAGAAGAAGGCGTTGTCGATTCGCAAGGAACACTTGCATCGACCAGGGTAGGTAAAGCAATCGTGCATACGACGATGCATAAAGAAAAAAAGAAGAAGAAAAAGAAGAAGAGAAAAAGAGAAGAGAAAGAGAGAAAAGGAGAAAAACGAAACGGAGGAAGAAGAAAGAGGAGCAAGATGAGGAGCAACTCCCGACCCCCGGCAAATTCGAAAACGGTGTGCACCGTGTAACTTTCCCACTGTTCGGGCGCGAGGAGAGCGACGTATGGCTTAGGGCAGACGCGCGAATATGGTGCCCTTCGTCGCGACGAATTGAAAGAAAGGAGGCCCTAAAAAAACTGGTTCTTTCTTTCCCCTCGTGGGTCCGGGGACCGGCAGCACCTGGCTCGCCGGTTCGTGCTCCTTTACAAGCCACGGAGACCTTCGATCGGATCTTGAATTTCTTCCATGGCCACGCCGCCGCCGCCACCGCCGCAGCTCTGACGAAAATTAATCGCCGATTAGCTTAAACGATAACGTTCCGCCTAGTTGAGAGAACGGACACCAAGGACGGTAAGGAATCACAGGCGACGGGCTTTTCGGGGCCCTGTCTCTTTTTGCTTCCTCTCTCGATCTAAATGAGAAATGTGACGACAGATTTTCCTGCTCGTCGCTCATCTATTGACACCGAGACATCGTGTTAGTCTCGGTCTATTTGCTTTGGTTCGAATAAACGTGGTGGCGAGGAGGTTCGATGCTCATTGCGGGGTTGAAATATATACGGTTTCGATTGTAAGGATGAATGAATTAAGAAAGGGTAGTTTGGATATGTAAATATTTTCAGACAATTGTATAATTTGTAAAAAGTGTCCAGTCGAACCTTGAAATTGTAATTTGTTCGAGTGGTGAAAACGGAAAGTTGTCACAAATGTAATTTTATTTCGTAATAAAATAAAATTATATTTTAGACGAAAGAATTTTTAAAGAATTTTCAATTTTTATTTACACGGCGGTGATTTATTTTTATTTTTGATCCCTATGATGCTTGGAGTTTAAAACATGTATACTTTGGCATCAGCTAATTACGTAAATCTAATGTGTATTTTTTAAATTCTCATTTCAATCTTGCCATTGGATTTCAACACCTATTTTTCATCTATTTACAGCTGTTATCAAAAATTCTTATGAATTAATTATTTCATAAAATACGTGATTTATCATTATATTTTCAGTAGATTAAACTCTATATATATATATACATAAGAAATGCTCGGATAAAATGATAAAATATAACAAGTACTTTAAATTTAACTTCAAATTTTTATAAAGAGATAGAGAAGAAGATACGAAGATGTTAATCTCACAATTCAAAAAGAAGTTTTTTTAATTGCACAAAACCATATATTTGCATCTTTACGAATTAAGTATGTGTAAACGTATATCAGATATGTAATTAACTTTATGGTATAAACGAAACTAGCATAAGAACATCAACATTATCATTAAATTACTTTTCCTCATCTCTTTTTGACAGAGTGTTAAAATTTGCACATCTTACGCATTAATTTCACCGACAATCGTAATAACGATCGAGAGAGGAAAAGGTCGAGAATATTGAGGTTTCACGGTGCAATAGATATGCTAATGAAGACACGTAGGGAACTGATAATCTTGACGGTTCATCTCGCGTGATTATTCCTAATTATGTAAATCGACGCATCATTTTGATCAGTCCTGACCGACTATACAATATCCGGGCACGAGATCGTATTTGCCCTCTTGGCTACTTTGAATTAGAGGTTATTTTTAATGATATTGCCTATAATTATACATATCCAGTTTCACGAAATCATGGATAAGCGTCCATTTGTAAAAACTATCTGTCTTATTCGAAATCATGTCTCTTTGTCAGAAACAATTTTTGAGATGATTGAAATTTAATATAAGATTTTTAATATAAGATTTTTCACCTTCGTAATTTTATTGGAAAATATTTTAATCAAAATTTCATTTAACAAATTTGAAACAATGTTAAAATTTACAATTAATTGATTTGATTTTTAATTTAATTCTAATCAATTGTAGTTTTTTTTACAATTTAGAATTATTTATTCCTTTAACGTAATTTAATTTAATTTGATTTATACAAGAAAACACTCGAATTTTGAAATATTGAAATATAACTCATTACAATATATAATTTATTTCTTTATAACAAGATAACAAATTGTATTCATCTAACTTCAATGATGAGGTAAATATTCAACCAAAATTTTTGTATATCAAATATTGCATTTTATTTTGGTTTCTAGAATCTATCCTTCAAAGTGATCCATGAATATATTAACGCTCTTAAAAAAAAAAAAAAAAATTATTGAGGCAGATTCGTTGCAGTTTGGACAATGACCGAAACGGATACACTGACACTGCAAGAAGTTATTGTATCTTTGGTATGCATATGCATCGGGCTTTTAGCATAGATACTATAACTGTTTCCCACATTTTATACCCGCACCGATAATGTGGGTATTTACATAGAGATCTCGAACGCGGCAACCGTTTTTCGAAATCTTTTTGTGGAATGTGACGTGTACAAGCAAGAGGATAGGTCGTATAGATACGACCGTGTACACGTCGCCCGATTATATAATTTTGTTTGAACTGTGAAATTTAATGATAGGTACGTGATACCTTAGAGCAATGAGCTTGATTTCTTTTAACAAGTTATATATGAGGCGATAATTCTAGGCCGCGTGCATCTCTGTAATTTCACCGGTACGAGGCGATGGCTGTTTGCCTTTGGAATTGGTTTCCAAGGTTTCTTGAAAGAATTATCGCGATATGTCATTATTTTTTTCTTTTTTTTTTTTTTGAATTATGATAGAGTTATTACGATGTTGAAGTGAGAGAAATTTGTTTATAATATGGAATGAGCTATTGTTTTGGAAATTTTAGTGTTGCAACGATAAGAAATATGAAAAGATTTCTTTTAGAATTTGCCTCAAGATTTTACTGTTATGTTATTTGCTAATTAAACGAAGCCACTTAGAAGTTATATTAGTCAAAGCCATGAGTTGAATATCATTTGTGCTATCTTGTTACTATAAATAAATTTATGTAAATGAGCAACTTATTTTAAATTTTTATTTTCTTTTATTGTCGACAATTGTATTTTCCGCAACAAAGAAGAATTTTTATATCGCTTATTGTTCAAACACATAATCATGATTTACATTTACAAGTGAGCAGTGTAAAAATGAATAGAAACAAGTACAAGAAGGAACAGCAAGCAATAAACTAAATATTAATGAGCTAATTTCAATCTTTTTATCAGAAATTTTAATTCCTTACTTAAAATTTCATTAAAACGTTCCTCTAACAGTCGCATATCTAATAGTTATATCACAAAATTTAAAAATTATCCATTAGGATGGTACGTAAAATATCTAGTTCCCAATTATTTCTAATTATTTACCAAATAACGCAGAATCGTGTTTCCTTCTTCATTTTTTAATATTTATTTTTTTCACGAACATAAAAATACACGTACATTATTCTATAACTGACGTTTAAAAAAATTGCTATGCTCGAATGTTGCACACTTCGAGAACCGGTACGAGCAAGTTGCTCCTTATTCTTTCCCCTCCCTGCTTTTAAACCGTGCCACTTATCTATGCGAATATTAAATCAGAACACTTCAAGTGTTACCGGGACGATAGTAGAACGTGGAAGCAATTTTTAGAACAGCATGCCGAGAAAGAGGAACGCGATCTACATCTACGTAGGGTCGGGTCAATATCCTTCGAGTCCAGTTCCTGTATTCTACTTTTCTCCAATCACTTTGCATTATTACACATGGTGGATACCGAAGGTAAGGCTAATAGACGAATCAATCTGAATCAATTTGTTTACGGTTATCGTTATCGGGACAAGTGTTTCGACGAAAGTCGAAAGAGGAAGAAATTATTCTGTATAAATATCGTATAATTTTGTCTCGGGATATATTCTTTGGAAATGTCAATATTGATAAAATTGGTGATAAAGATTGTACAAAGTGATATTGATTACTATTATACTGAATTATTAATTTCTTTTTTTTATAATTTCTGTTTCTTTTTTATTCAAGATATTTCTAATATTCGAATTAATAAATTCGTCAAAGATTTTAAATTTTTGATTTTCGAATTATTAAAATGTTTAAATGTATTTTTTGACAAAATTAATATTATTTATATCTCGTTAATTTTAATTTTCACAAAGTAAAGAGATAATGATATTTTTGTTAAAATTTTTAATTCTTTCCAAAATTTCTTGCAAAATAGAAAAAAACAATAATAAAAAAAAAACAAGCATTCTAAGTTTCAAGAGTTTTAGAATTTCGCAAATCTAAAAATATTCATATTTATAGATAATAATACATTCGAATAAAAATTGCCATATTATTGTTCTTCCAAATAATATTAATTGCTCCATATTTTATATTTGTAACTACAAAAATAAAGGAATTAGAATTGTATATGTACGTCAGACATGAACATGATAAATCATTTAATCGAAAGATCTCGATCAAAAATTTATAATGTGGGATAATCAAATACGTGGCGAAATACAAGTTCGAATTAAAAAACCGGATTCACGATCCTTTTTATCTCTATCAGCTATTTCGTACACGCTCGTGGGACCAGGGTCAGCTCCTTTGACGAATGAGACTCTGAAAATAGATTAACTATGCGACCGTTCCCAAAAGTCGAATGGCAATAAATTTGTAATCATCGCGGGAACCTTGTGTCATAAGTGATAGCGAGTCACGTATTTCGAGATGGAAACTAGTACCAAGAAATATGAAATATAGAAGATCTTCAACTGCGACGAATAAATTATCGTTACACAGATTATCGTCGATATTTATTATAAAAATAATCAAATAAATTGTGTTATTAATTCTTTCAAAAGAATAAATATTTTCTACAAAATCTTTTAAATTTTACTTTTAGAACAATTCCCTCGATGCAAAGCTCCTCACAGTTCTCAAACCTTCGAAGAAACCATCGAAATCTATCTACAAAGAAAAAAAAAAATCTACACATGTAGAAGATAATATGAGCAGGAAGCAACAATACCGTATCAAATCCAAAAGGAGGCAGCCTCGATTCACCGGTGAAAGGTGAATACAAGCATATACGCTCCCCCTTCATCCTATCATATAACTCCATTACCAAAGTATCGAAATCCGTGTGATCGATCCTTAGATCGAGCGGATCATGCGCCACGTATGGATCGCATGATCCAACCTCGACCCGTTTCGGGATGATCTCGAGTCAAGGCGGACAAAGCGGCCCGGAGGATCGTGGAAAAGGGGTTGGATAACCTTCTCGTCCTCGTTCCAGAGCTAGGTAGCTTCTTTGAAAAAACCATTTCTAAATAGCAACCCAAGAGTGTTTCCTGTTCGAAGCCTCTCTCTCTCTCTCTCGCAGAAGATCCATGAATGGCTGTCCTGTCTACCTGAGGTTATCCTTCAAGGACCGTGACTGGGCCCCTATGAGTGGATGGAAGCCTCAATGGCCTGATACTCCTCCCGATAAGCACTGCGCAGATCAAATATTATAAATACGAGAAGTCTGGAGACGCGCGCGGGTCCCTGGGACCCTGTGGGGCCGCTTATCGGTCGGCATGATAACCGCATCCGGCCTTATCCTTTTGCAAATAAAGAGACCCGGGGGATCACGAGGAACACACCGAGAGAATTCACTCGTATACACT
Source organism: Apis florea (assembly GCF_048593485.1). Classification (NCBI taxonomy): domain Eukaryota; kingdom Metazoa; phylum Arthropoda; class Insecta; order Hymenoptera; family Apidae; genus Apis; species Apis florea. Next base: position 3,849,126 of record NW_028256754.1, read on the forward strand.
CCCAGTCGGATCGATAGCCGCGTTTCTATTTTTGGGACCGAGGGAAAATGTGGTGGGATAGAGGAGATTACCTGTTTTAGACTGTGAAGTTTAAATTAAGAGAACTGGAGAGATATTGGATTGGAATGATTGAAGATTTGATTGGAAGATGAATTTTTCGAGAGATTGGGTAAAATCAGAGGGACGAAAGATACGTATGTTTGTATGAATAGGTGAGATTTAATTGAGATCTGGATTTTGATTGGATTAAATGAATATGCTATTTCGGTCTAGATCGGTTTGATGAGGATTTAAATTTTGTTTGATATGTATAAAGAGATCGATTGTTTTTTTTTTTAAATTAATTTTGTATTTTATGCGATACGATTCGAGGCTCAAAAATTTAATTATTCAAAAAATTAATCACTCTTTGTTTTTTTTCCTTCGAAACTATTAATCACGATAAAGAAAAAACTGAAAAATTTCAATTCTTTCATCTCTTCTTAAAAATTTTATCACAATTATTCAACAATAACTTAATCCAATTAAAACAATTCCATTCCCTCGAAATATTTAAATATATTAAATTCCTTCTCCTTTTATCGACGAAAAAGAAACTTCAATAAAAATTCACTCAAATTCACCAATGACAATTTGACTCGTTCAAGTGCCATCTAATTCCATATAAATTCCATAAACAATTCCTATATTCAAACTCCATACACGTTTATCAAGTAATCAATCAAATCTAGGCCCACAAAGTTATCAAAAATCCAGTAAGGAAACGTCACGATTCCAACACAGTTAACTTTCATGATGAACCAGACACACTGATGTTGTCAATGACTGAATGTTCTCTCAATGAAATCGTTCTTTTTCGAGAGAATGAGACTGCTCGGCACAGGGAGATCGGTTCCTCGAGATCGTGCCTCCTTCGAACAGGTAGAATTCTCTTCATCTTCCTTCCCTTCTCTGCAATCGCTGACTCTGTTCTCCGTCTCCCTTTCTCTCGATTCACAACTTCAATTTTTCTATTTTTCGCAGACAGGTTGGACCGTAGCAGCAATTTTCGGCACCGTCTATCTCCTTTCGACCCGATACATCGCGATCCGTTCACTCTCCTTCTCGTTACGAGGCAGCTTCATGCCCCAGGCGCCTATCCTTTGTCTCAGAACTCGAACAACCGATCCTTGAAAGTGTCGTAACCTCGCGGTGTCCTTAAATTCTGTCCCGTATGCGTCATCTACGCGGATTCTCCGCTCGTATCGATGATTCGGCACTCGTCTTCGGCACTTTTTATTACGCGGTCGACGACACGACAAGAGGAGAAGGATGGGGAACTTTGGCAAGGGATGAATAATTTTTCCTTTAACTGGAATTTTTCCTTTGTGAGATCGTTTTTTTTGTCTCGTATATGGCTATTGACGCGCGTCACTTTAGTTTTTATGATTCTTCACGATTGTCAATTTCGAATTTGGATAAATAAGCTTGTTGATGTGATTTGCGATGAAAAATTGTAATGATGATTTGTAAAATGTAGAAATAATTTTTTGAGATAGTTTAAATATTACTTAATGTCTTATATAAGATGTTTGGATATAATCTTCTTCTTTTTTTTTTTTTCATTAATATTATTTAGTTTCGTTTTGTTAATCTTATATTTTCTTGAATTTTGTAGATTTTAAAAAATTTGCAAACTAAATAATTGTTAAAATTGTAAAACGAGAAAATAACGATTAATATTCAAAAGTGAAATTTAAATCTTAATTGACCTTTAAGAGATTAAAGAGATATTTATACAAATTTAATATTATTTAATTATTTTGATCGTATATAAAAAGCGAACAAAAAATTTAAAAAATAATTTAATTTTGTAAATTATTATTCATTAATTTTTATTAAACAGTAAAAATTCTGTGTGAGTATTTAGAAATAATTATTAAACAATATTTATTTGTATTAATTATGTAAACAAAATTTTAAAATATTAATCTATTAAATATCCCTTGAAATATAATTCACGTATATCTGTAAAAAAAATGACGTTCGAAATGTCATAGGTCACAACCGAGAAAGACTATATTTTAAAATAAAGTTCGAAAAGAGTAAGATGTCAGGTCGCGAACCAATGACCCGAAATTCCCGATATTCGTAGTGAAATATTAGAAAGTGATACTAAAATATTTTAAAATTATCATTATCTACTCGATACATTCGTACAGCAACATTTTAACAAAAATATTTTATTTTAAGGAAACGAAATGTTCAATGGAAATCAAAGCTTTATTCTTATCATTATTAATATTTATGATAATATTTTCAAAAAACTGAATTTTCATTCACGTTACATAACAATATTTTTACATTATTGTTCCATACAGATTTTGATATCAATATTTATTAAAATTATGATAATTACTAATTTTTTAATTCATATACGTTTTTAGGAATTATTTTTTTATCGATTTTCCAAGATATGTTCCGATTACGCACTATTCCAACAAAGAATATAAATACTTTCCAGGAAGAAGGAAAAGTACATTTAATGTCGAGTTTGCGTCCTATCATGGACAACTGTTTTGAATTGGCAAAGGTTACTGGAATCTCCTGCAATTGCCCATATCAATAAATTCTTTCATGATGTTCCTGTTTAAATTCAACATCGATGTAAATGGTTATCTTTTCCGTGAAATCCTTGTGCTTCTGAATATCCTTAGAATTCGAATGCTATACATATGCTTTGTATAATATAAAAATATATATTCAACGTTTATAACATTCGAATTCAATATTTATATCATCCTTTATATTAATTTTTTTTAAATCGTTTAATTTGATTATACAAATTAAATTAAATAATAATAATAATTAAAATAAAATTTAAAAAAATAGATTTAAAGCCTAAAACTAAAAATATTCGTTTATAGAAAATTATTTCTCTCCTTCTTGATATCGGTTATTCTAAGAAAAAAGCCAATTGTTTATATTTACATATATTTTTTATCGACGATTAAATATTGATTTTGTGAAATGAAGAAATTCTAAAAAATTATGCATACTTAAGATTATAGCAGATGAATTATCATAAATAATCTTGGTTTATATAATATATTAATCAAAGGTAATTAACAGCAAGAGGAGTAAACAGGGAATGGCAATTTGAAAGATAATATAGAAAGAAACCGAGTTTGGTGCAAGAAATGAGAAAGAGCGGTGACAAATTAGTTAAAAAAGTATCACAAACGAAAGCATTGAATCCCGAAAAAGCAGCGTACTCGATCGGGAGAATTCGAGTCGGTCAACGCTGATAAATGACGTGATTTATCAATCGGTAACAGCATTGTATTCTGGCAAGGTAACGCGCTCGTTCGAATATCGCAAAGCAAGCGAAAGAAAAAAAAAAAAAAAGAAAAAAAAGAGAAGGAAAAATTACACGAATTCGGATGGGAACTTTTACCACACCCACCACATTCCGCGGACATGCTCCGTGGGAATATCATCTTCTTCTGCGGCCAATCCAATACTCTTTTTTTTTTCTTTTTTCCTTCGCGCAGAAGAAACTTTGGAAATACCGAGGACTTCGTGGAAGTTGCAACGAAAGTTACTCGTTTTTACGCGGGTGAGCCACATTTGTCCCGCAAACAGATTGTTACGAACATATGAGGCATATGAGCGATAATAACAGTAATAATGGAAAGTTTTTTACGAGTAATGCAAGGTGAAATAAATATTAATGAATCGATAATTGCACGTTTCTTATTTGTTTGAAGTAAACAGAAAGCTGTTGTTATAAAAGATTGCGAATAATTTAAGATAAATATATTATTATTAAATATATTAATAACTTAATGTGTAATTATATTTTTATCTCAATACAATACAGTATTAATTTTCCAAAAAACACTTTCACGTTCTCAATAATCACGAAACAAAAATATATGAAATCTAAATAAAGATTGCTCTATTTGAAATTTTTTATAAGCTATTTATATCCCTAGATCCATTAATAGTATCAAACAAAGCCCACGTGTTTCTAAGAATAGCATAAATTCAAAATAACTCTTTCATTTCCTTTTACGCAATCACCAGCCCACGCGGATCGATTCCCACACGATTCCCATCCCCGTACACACCCCAAACATCTGGAAACTTTTCAGAAAAATATTTTCATCCATTCGAGATCACGTGAAGCCGACTCGAAGTGCAACAATATCCCAATTCAGCGTATCGTCACGAGCACCATTTCAAGAAGAGTAATTAGATTCCAGAGAAGGAAGATACACGTGTTCAAGGCATAGGAGTTAATCGAGTCGTGGGTGAGTCTTGAACGAAACAAAAGGAGGGTGGCACGAGTTCACAATAGACCGTAACCCGGCAAACTTTCTCTCGCCCGAGAATTCCATTTGGAGGGTGAAAACGAGGCGTATATCCCATCGTATGGACCAAGGGGATGAAAACGAAACGAACTTTGCCTCGTATCAGGTCTTCTTGTTCCTTCTTCGCGCGCTTCTCTCTTCCGGCTCTTTCATTATATCGCATTTTCTTGAGGAGAAACGACGTATGACAGGTGTTCGCCACGTGCACCTTATATGATCACCACTCTTTAATAAGATAGTATTCACAGAGAGAAACGTTTTGAATATGTATATAAAATTTTTATTCGATGAATTCTTTATTTCGATATAAAAATTTTCTGGTAATAATTGAAAGTGTATATCCCCTAAAACATTTTGAAAAAAAAAAAACATTTTTTAGGGCGTTGATTTTGTTATGTTTAAACATTTTATTGAGTTCTGCGATTCTTGCATATGCATGCGATTCTTAATTTGTAGCATTTAAATGTTTTATTTGTTTTTTTTCGTTAAAAAAAAAAAAAGTAAAATTTTTATGATTATTTAATAATTGAAATTAATTAAAAATCATTTCAATTCAATTGATATCGATAATTTTATCAATTTCGAATCAAAAGTTATCTAATATAAGCGAGATTTAAAGATTTAACTCTTGGCGCGATTCTAACGACAACGAGAGGATGTTATTTCAGTTTTTAAGGTCAGTTTTACAACCGTTGTAATATATGTTCTTAATTGAAGAGTAGCTTAGCCCGTGTCAGCCGGCTTTGCATGTGCAACGCTCGAAAACACGTTATAACTTGTGTCTTCCTCGAGCGTGTATTACGCAATATACGTGTCCCGCCGTGTAATTACGCGATGACGACTATACGTGAAATTCTAGGGTTGTTGAAAAGAAAGTCTGTCGCAGTTTTAGGGTTACATGACGTTACTGATTCTTTAAGGGAGATTCGAGATATTGGATTATCTTTAGGCAAGCTGTGGGTTATAATTACTTACTAATATAACAGGATAAATATGGAAAATATGAATAATCATGTTTTTCAAATTGTTTGTAAAATTTTTTTTTTCAGAAAATGAATTATTATATTTATATAATATTATATTCTTCGAATTAAAATAGTTAAAGTTATGAGAAAGAGAATTAACTTGAAATTTCATTAACGAATAAAAATTTAATATCAATTGAAAAATAAATTATTAAGCTGTACAAAGAAGTACTTTAATGTTAAATTCTTTCTCAAAAATTTATTTTCTGACTGAATAAAATTATTAGTATCGATGATATTTCCATTAACAAGAATTATCCGAAAACGTGCAATTTGATCGAGAAAACAAGATAACTTTCGGCAGAAGAAGCAATCAATCTGTATTTTCTATCTGTGATAAAATGTTATTATAATAGAATTTAAATAATCAATATCAATAGACATATCGAATTATTATACAATATCTGTAATGAAGTAATAATAAACAATTTAAACAAATTTCTATCTAGTTAATACAACGATATAATTTGTTTAAAAAAAATATATAAAGTTATTCGAGATGTCTACTGAATGATGTTCATATGCACTGAATTATTGAACCATGAGTGATCAGAATTCCAATATTTAATTTAGATTACGATTTATGAAATTCAATTACATATTTCATATACATATTTATTAATCTTAAGTTCATCCAATCTTCAAACATTCATAATCAATTCTCTTAAGATTTTTAAGAAATTATATTATTGAAAAAATACATACGTGTACCATATAAATATGAAAGTATACGTATATAAGTACCTCTTTTATTATTATTTTTAAATGAGCGTGTGCAAGACATTTGTTAAATGGTACCATGATCGTGATACGTGATGCAGATCTGTATAAACTATAAAATTTAATTTCGTTAAATAATCTATAATCATGAGCATCAATATTGAAAAGTTGTTGTGATTGTCCATGAACGAGGAACCGAAGAATTGTTCGATTGTTGGGAGGATGGCGTGCATGTAAGAAGAATTAAACGATGGATCTATCGTTGCCTGAAAGGAAGAAGCGGAAGAACAAAGAAAGGAGGAAGAGCAAAGAAGGAAGGCTTCGCGTTATGCGAAGGAGAAGACGATTGATGAATGGTGAACGGTGGTTCTGAGAAATAAAATTGATCGTTTGATTAATTGAAAAAGATTCCTCGAATTAACGGTAGTGTTGAACAATTGTTTGGAATAGTATGGTTTACAGGTAGTCGTGAGGATAATATTGATTAAAGATGTCAGAAATTTGATATGTAATATCTATATTGAATATTATTGTATTTTTGTGAGAATGATTTGAAATTAAACATAAAAAAAGATCATTATCATTGATATAATAGACTTTTATTTTATATTATTATATTATAATACTTTTTTTTCGTATTAGTAATCAAGATTAATTATACATATTAATCAGAATATTTTATAATTTTGTTTATTCATTTTTTTAAGGAATTGTAAATTGATAATTTAAATAATTTATAATTTATATATATAATCATAGTGTATAATTATATATCATCATAGTGTATATATAAATATAATATAGTATATAAGTTCATTTCAAATAATTTTGAAACAGTTTGAAGACCTTGATAAAATATTAATCTAATTTTGAAATTCCTGATATCGCTTAACTTATTCTACGAAAACGAAATGAGAAGCAATTAGTTGAAGGGATGAAGAAAACGAACGAGTGCGCGCCTTGAAAGAGACAGTCCATTATATTCATCGTAATTCACTTTTTTTACGTTCGTAGATAATTAAAAAAGAAATCATACTTCGCAGATATTCATGGTCTACTGAATCATATTTTGCTCTGAAAAAAAAAAAAAACAATTATCTATGAATATTATGGCGATATAAATCAACTAGAAAAAAAAAATCGAAAATTCAAAAAAAGAAATGAGAATTAATTAATTCAATTATTTATTTTCACTATTAAAGCATAAATAAAATGAAACAGAAAATAAATTGATCATTTTTTATTTTAATTTAGAAGATTAATATTGAATAAAAAAATTTATTCATATAATTTCAAAAAATTATGTTACTAAGATTATCAATAAAATATTTTTACTTTTAAAGAAATTCGATAATATTTCCAATCTCGAATCAATTGATGAAAATTTCATTTGTAAATATCTTGGTTAATTGGTTATAATAAATTAAAAATCTTATTAAATAAATTCATTGAAAAAATTAACACAATTAAAATATATTTAAAACTACTATTATAGTATTAGCAAAAAAATATTAAAAGTTATCGAAATTTCAACAATTTTTCTTTTCTTTCTTATATTATGAAAATTATACTTTTTCTTCAACATTAAAAATCGATGATTTTATCCTTATAATGATAGTACTCATTATAAGAGATCTTTAAAGGGGATGAGATACGTACGGCTTAAACGTTTGTGAAAAGACGTCGAGATATTAAAACGATGCACGTGTCGATAAATATTGTTTTCCCACACGAAAACATTGAACATCCCCCGTTTACCAATTAATAATTATCCTTGGAAGCAACGTATTTAAACGTTGAGACGTATACAGAGAACGAATCATAGGGTCGAGAACCATTCGCACAGTTAGATTCGGCGGAGTACATGAGTCATGTCTAATCAAGAGGGCCAATAATTGCGTCTAAGGGTCTTAAATACATTCGATTGAACAGCAAGCCTCGTATTTGCTAAAACATCATCGAGATTAGCCGGTTTGTGTCCAGCGTTGTCGGAAGCCGTATATTTAATTCGCCTTAATCGAGCAGCTTTGAGCTTGTCAATTTGTTTCGAGCGTTCCGATTGTCATATAATGATTCTAATTTGTTATGTCGATTATGAGAATCGCTTCGAGAATTTGGCGAAAATTGATGTATATTGAAAAAGAAATATTGTTGTTAGATTATGAATATTTATGTATTATATATTATATATTTATGTATTATGTTTTTGTATTTAAAAATTCTTATCAATTTGTTGTTCTTATTAAACTTTAAGATAATTTGTAAAACAATATTCTTATAATCTTTATTTGCTTTAATATCGATTCAAGATGATTCTTTCTCTATTGATTGTATCTTGAATCGTTTCAATTATGCTTTTATAGAGGATCTACTCAAGAATTTTAATGTGGTGATATAACAAGATGGGTAATAAAATATCCGTATACTATAAAAAAAAGACAAGCCATGTCAAATATAGTTGTTAAAATTCCGAATGAAATTTCAATTATAGTAGCCTTTTCATAGCTTAATATCATTAAAAACATCAATAAAAACATAAACTTTAAACCAGCATCTAATAAAAGTTTTAAAACATATTTTAAAAGCTACAATCTTCATTCTACCCACGGTTAATCTATCTACTCAAATATTTTTCCACGATCCTTCTTTTCCAAACTTTTCATCCTTACCTCGCATATACCTTCCTCCATCAAAGAAATATTCCTCCCTGATCGAACCAATCGATTCCAATTATCTCGAGCGCGCGACGTCCTCGAAGGGCAACGATTCCGTGTCTTCGACACGAACGACTCACCACGACGAGGCCTTGTTTCCTTCCTCGTTTCGAATCTCTTTTCGCGATGAAACTAGTCTCGATTCAACGTATTCTCAAACCATATCTCGTCGTACAGAGAATAAAGAAAGACAGAAAGGGAGAAAGTCTGTCGTGGAAGGTTTTCATCCACGCTAAACCATTTCGATGGACGCTCTCGGTTTCGACGAAATTAACGGAGTTGAAAAATGTCTTTGTCTGTCGCGCAATATCTTCCAAGACCTCGTATATCTGTTTGGCGATCAGGAAGACGGCACAAGAGGTTTCTTGACCCTTCTCTGGCGACGACAACGCGGCAAGGGAACGAGGAACGAAGGGCGTTTTCCCGCTCTCTGTGCTCGGCTTGCTCGGAACCGCTCGATGGGATCACCATGGAGACAGACGTCCCCATACCTTTATTCCCCGAGATGTTTCCCCATGAAGCTACGTCCCGCAACCCTCATACCCAACTTTTCGTACACGGCCATCCATTCGTTCCACCCTGGTCCTAAGGTCGTCGGATTGAGCTAGGTCGCATTTACCCCCCCGAAGATCCTCGAAGGAGTCGGCGAGGATTTTTGGGGCGACAAGGCGCGGGAAAGCGACGTGGAACGACCCACAGTGGCGCCTTCTCCCGAAAAGCTGGCTAAAATTTGTAAATTTCGCGCGTTCTTCGTGAGAATGAAAATAATTTTTCGAGTTTATCGGGTTTGAATGTTTCCTTGTTTAAATGTTAAATTTAAATAAGAAAAATAGAAAATGTTTTATGTATGAATTTTCTTTTAAAAAGGAAGGCTACTTGAAATATCAAGAGCTACATTTTAAAAAATGTCATTTGTTTGTCCTGATATATACATAATTAATATTTCATAGTGGTAAAACGTTACTAGTTACCTTAAAAATTGTATTTTTGGGAAATACAATTCTGTCATTGAGCAATTCTTTTGTTCGCGATCATGCAACTTTGTTTAATTTAGATTTGAACAAATAATACATCTTATTTTGGATCAGTTTTATGTTAGATAACTAAGAAAGTTCTTTTGTTCCATTATGAAAGTAGAAAGTATGTCATAAAATGGATGGATATATATAAAGTATTATTTTAAAACTTGCTGTTTTATAGAGAGCTAAGAATAATTAATTATATGAAAAATATTTTGTATCTAGAAACCGCACAGTATAAAAATAAGAAAGTTGTAAAATGGTTAAGTTATTTTAAGCCTATTTCTAAAAATAAGAATATTAATAAATACCAATTTTCTTAAGAGTAGAATTTCTATATAAAAATATTATACACTGATAATTAAAGTTAAGGTATTATGAAAACAATTAAATATATATATATAATTACATAATATATATATATATAAAATTATATATATTTATCTAAATAATTATATATAATTATACTTCCATTTAAATAGAAAATAATGTTAATGTTGCTATTAATTATAAAAAATTCATAGATAATCAATTTAAATTTAATTCGATAATTGTAAAATTTAAAAATTTGAAAATTTTTATAAAATTTATAAAATTTTAATGTATACTTTATATTATATAGCTATAATTCGAAGATTATATCATCAATGCATAAAATTTCTTTAGTTAAAATATTTATACAAAATATCTATAATTGATTATCAAGAAATAATCAAGATTTTTTTCCCTCGTTTTCTTGAGGATAACTTGCGATGTCTGTACTCGATCATATCTCAAAGTTTGACGATAATCCAGTATAAGTCGCATGCGCAGCAGTTGGCAACCTGAATAGGACTCCACCCGAATTTGGAGTTTAAACGACTCAGATCCATCCTCTTTTCATAATATATATTCAATTTAATTTGATCTTCGCTAAATCGATATATTTTAGACAATATTTGCGATTCACGTTAATAATTTCTCTTATAAGTGCATTATTGTTTAAGCTTTATTTCTTGTTAATATCCTCGAGAGAATTATTTTATCAACTTCGTTATTCATATTGATTCTATTTTAATTTGATCTGTTTTTTAATCGTATGTTCTTCAATATTTCTTGATTTAATTTATTTAATTATAACAAAAATGTAATTGTTTAAAATAAATTCGAAGATTTTTATATAAATTAAAGATATTTGAGATATTTTAAACATGTTAAATATAAATATATGTTTTGTTTAATTTATTTTTTTAAATCAATGTATCTTATGACTTATAAAATAATAAAACAATAGCTTTATCTATCGAGAGATACTCACGATTGCTATTATTCGTATTAATTTCAACATCGAATGATTATTGCTGTATGAGTTTCGAGTACTTTTGAAACTATTATCTTTTATTGCTATTGAAACAATCAATGTGGTAATACTCTTGGTAAATCAAAGCTTCATTTTCCATTATGTGACAACGATAATTCAATAGATATAAAAATCACACATTATACTATTTAATTTGTTCTCTTCATTCATCATCTAAAACAAAATTTTCATTCTTAAGAAAAAGTTCATCGAACTTCTTTACTCAATTAATTATTTCACTATCTATTTCTCTTTCTCTGATAAAATCGAATTCTTTATCATCAAAAAAAAAAAAAAAAAATATCTTAATCTTTCTATCCACATTGTTTCAAATATTTAACTGATAATATGGCGATCATTTCGTCACATAGCCAGTATTATAAACTTCACAAGAATTCCGATAGCATAATTTAAAAATTTCGAAATAATTAAAAAAATAAGAAAAAAGTGGTAACTTATATATGTTATATACTTATTATTATATTTTAAAACTAATTAAAGTTTAAAAAAAATCAATGCTTTACAGTGATTATTTTCCGAATCAAAATAAAATTTTTTTTATCAGATATTAATTTACTACAGTCACGAATTCAATCCATCAAGTTGGTCAAGTTCTTAAAATTCCACAGCAAATCCATCCTTTCTCGCGTTTCTCATTTATACAAGGATCGAGCAATCGAGCGAAACAGATAGGCCAGCATCATTTTCATTTTCGTGTATTATTTATCGTGGCTTTCTATTAAGATCTTTCCGGTGATTTTTTCGTCTCGAAATAGCCACATCGATCGCGAGGCCTCGAGTTGAGTCAGGTCGCGGTCACGAGGGTGTTGCACCACGTTGCGCCACGCTTTGCGCCACGTTGCACCAGTTGCGGAGATTCAAGGGGAAATGCCGTCGTTCGTATTTGCGGAAGTCGGCCACCGTTGCATTTTCCTTCGTTTGATTTGTAATTCACGTATATACGCCTTGATTTCTTCATCGAGAGGAAGAGAGGATGATAAGAGATTGGAATTTTTAATCTACGATTATCAGAAATTTTTGGATGTGAATCGATCTGAATAAATGTAAACGGTGATAAATATCGATTGAAGATATTTTTTTGTAGACACGTGTTTTATATACACGTGTATGAAGATCGATAATTCGATGATTGATTTAGATTTATCTAAATATTCCAGATTTGAAGACTTTTATTCGAAACAAAGATAAGAATTTTAAATAATGAATATTCTTATTTTTAAAAATAATGTAGAGAAAGTTCACTGATAAAATTTATTTTGTATCAGTGAGTTGGAATGAATTTATTCGAAGATAATAAGATTACTTTGCACAAATTTTTGTAATTGTAATTGCATATTGCATGATGATATCTCTGATATTTCTTACGGAGATGACAATTTTTACGCAAAGCAAAAATTATTTCAAGAGAAAAATTATTTAAATTAATATAAAACATCAAGATAATAAATAATTTCAATACACTTCATCTCTAACTAATTAAAAAGCACGAATGATATTATTTAACAAATCTTACTTATCACAATTTCTATCACGATAATCTAACCGCATAATTCTCTTCAGGGATAAGGCGGAAACAATCGAAAAAAAATCGTGCAAATTATAATCTCTTATTATCACCGTTTTAACCGAATTATGCGCTAATAATAATTCAATTTGTTATCGCGTAGCTCTAATACGATTACTCCATTGCCAATATCCCAAAAATATCGCATCGTTAATCCAAGTTATTATCGTTCATTTTGCATCTCTTGCGATATTTCCATCGATACGAGATGATGAAAAAAACATGAGATTGATATACCATGGGAGAAAAGAAATTTTCGCGATTAATGAAAGAACACACGTTTCATGGGATCGAGGGGCATCTGTCCAAATTCTCTTTTTTTTTTTTTTTTGCTTTCTCTCCCTTTCTTCCAGTTATAATGCAATATCCTAGGAGCTTAGAGGGAAATTAGAGAAAATTTGGGGCGTTTCCCATTTTTTCCCCCCTCTTTTTCTTCATCTAGGAAGGGAAAAACTCGATGCATCGTGGGTAAAACGCATGAAGATAAGTTTGTTATGCAGATAAAAAAATTACGGTATTCAATGAATCGAAGGCGACGGTGTATGACGGTGGTAATTTTGTCAAGATGTTAAAAGATTGCTTGTAAAAAATTTGAGTTATCGTTATCATAAATATGTATCAATCCTGAAAAATGTTTTCATATATTTTTATGGGTTTTCATGTATTTTTTCATTTACATTTTTAATTACATTTTTTAATTTCTTATAGATACAATCTGTTATTATATATTATACTTATATATTCTATATTTATTACATCCATATTCTATGTTATATTTATCTTAAATATTCTCTTTTCTTTTATCTTTTTATCTACATATACATATATTTATATATGAATGTATACTTAAAAGTTTTTTTCATATTTCATTATATTATATGTAAATATACCTATAAAAAAAATTCTACGTCGTATGATTTAGTTTAATTGATTCTAGTTTTCCTAAAATTGTTCATTTCTTGCTTTTAAATTTAATATATTAATTTAATTAATCATTTATGATGTTCCTATCTCTTGTCAGATAAGTTAAGATCCTATTATAAGAGTATTTCGTTTCTATGAAATTTCTCCTTGTTTCCATTTGTCTTGCATAAGCAAAACACTCTCACATGGAATAAAATTTGACAGCATGTGCAAATTTCGCATGGAACGAAGTGAAAGATTCTTCCTTTCTCTTTCTGTTCGTCTCCTCTTCCGAACGACAATGGCCACCTGAACACGTCGCTTTTGTCAGAATTCCAGGAGGAAAAGTGGCTGTTGAATAATGCAACATCGGTTCCACGATGCAGTGAAAATGGACGGTCGGTTTTCCGTTTATCTGGCCTTCATTGCATTCAGAATGGTTTGTTCTTGGTCAACTTTTCTGCCATTTTCAAATCATAGTTTGCCCGCTACGGTGTTTACGAGCCTCTATTTGAAGCGGAGCGTTTACCAGCTCCAGCTAAAATTTGCCGATTGCGTTGTTCCAACAGAGTCGTTTTCAACTCGATCTCTTGAAAAAATGAAAATTCGATTGAACTTTTCGATATTCTTTCTTAATACTCCTCTTGATTGAAAAATATCGATATTTTCATTTTTTTATTTTGAATATAGAATAATTAAAATGCTGTTTCTAGAAATATATAATTTAAAATTTTAATTTAATTATAAATTATAGTTTTATACCACGACTGGTCATTTTTTTTATAATTATTAAATTTTTAAGAAATTTAAATCTTTTATACAGGATTTTGCTATCAGCGTTATTTATAATTTTGCAGAGAAATAAAGATTTAAGATTTTTGCAATTTTCTTTCTTGATTTTTCTCTTGATTCGAAGAATATTCTATTTATCATATCTATGGATGTAGAATGACCTATATTCAACTTTTTATCTTAGTAGATATAATCTGTAGATTTGATTATAATTTGTTAAATGGATTATAGTATATAGATAGTATAATTTTATAAGATAAAATGTCTATTTATTTTTCGATGATTAAATTTCATAGCAAATTTTCGATATCATACATGTCGTAGCTACACTTGCGATATGTTTAATGATATACAAATTTAATTGACGAAAAATATAATGTAATTTGTATTCGTTATTATATAAATTCGTTTCGCAAGCACCATTTGAGCATTGATTATTTAGATAAGATCACGATAATTTATACTTGGATGATTGGTAATTAGCACACCTGTTTCATTATCTAAGTGAAACTTTCGAAAGAGGGAAGAAATTAAACGTTTTAAATTAAGTATATATTATAATATAAATTAAATTACAAAGCAAGCAATATCCATTTCCTCACTTTAATTTTAAAGAGTTGCATCTTTGAATAATTAATAATTGTCCTTGTTTCTTTAATATACGAGATATAATTCAGATAATATAATGAAATAAATGAATTTTTATAATATATATGTATACATAATAAATATTCACAAGTAGCAACGAATATTACGTTATTCAAAACAAAACAAAATCAAAAAAAAAAAAAAAAAAGAAAAGAAAAGGAAACGAAAGAATACCAGAATTTTCTAATCAATCCGTTCAATCTGATATTAGTTGCTATACTTTTCACTATCACACCTGTCAAATATCAACAAGGTATCGACTTTTCTGTGGGATAGTACTATAGTATATGTTGCAAGTTGCATCAAGATAATGCATCAATATCAGACCGAACGATCGTAGGGTGTCAAAGAATTTTTTTTCTCTTGCAGTCCAAACAAACGATAGGTAGAGGTATCGTCTTTCTTGAGGAACACGTCATGAACACATGTCGTGCTGTGGAAAAATTCACTGCCTGTCTGGCTACGATTGCAAAGTTACACGATTATAAAGAGGCCTCTGTATGCGTATCGAAAAGCAAAGTTCAGTTACTAATTTTACCCCGTTCCACGATAGACTTCGATCGGTTACACATCCGAGAAAATAGTAGGTAGAGTCGAAAGGGAGCCATTAGTATCTTTTTCAATTTAAATTACACTTATCGTTGGATTCTTTCGTTCGATCTTTAGCTTCTAATTCTAAATGATCGTCAAGTTTGTTGATGAATGAATCAAGAGAATTTTCTCGATCGAAGAAAATTGTTTCACGACTGATTTCTATAGTTATTTTGTTTCTTTTTTCCCCAAGAAATTATATTTTTTAACTTTTTTATAAAAGATATTACTCATTCTTTTCTTTTATATTATTTTCTACATGTTTTTGGATATTTTTGAACGGTAATAGTATAAAACTTATACAACGAACCAATTAACAAATTTTAATTAAATCTGTTTCATTGATAATTTAGAACGAATATTTTTGAGCAATATATCAAATTTCGATAAACGTTTGTCGACAATTGCAATCATTACAAATTTTAAATTGAGAAATTTTTTTCATCATGCAAATTCATTGATAATTTGAAATCGATATTTGAATGATATTTGTTCCATATTCACTGATAATTCAAAAACAAATTTATTTTCGTCTAATTTTTTCTTCTCTTTCATAATCGATACTTTATTGAGAATATGGTTCGTTTTTTCTCGATTTGAAATATCGAAGAAAATCGATAATCGTGGAACGACGATCGAAAGCAGGATCGATCTTGACAGCTCGAGGCTACTTATCATTCTTTGTCGCGTTTCCGTTGGAAATACGTGTCGGAAATCACACCTTCCACGTGTTACTATCAACGATAATTAAAGAAGTGAGAACCATTTGAAATGAATGAACATAACCGTGGAAATTACGAATTAGACAATGAACGCGATTCATTGACGCGAAATCATTGGCGAGGCCATCAAGTGGATGTTTTTTAACCATCGTGTTACATGAGAACACGTGTCTCTCATAAGACAAATAATTTCTTCATAGATAGATAGTATTTTCGAATTAAAATATCTTCTATCTAAAATATTTAAAATCTTTTTAAAAAAAAATTCATAATTTTTCAGCAATCTTTTCTTCTTTTCTCTTTTTCTTTTCATTGTAGCAGAGTTTTAAATCAAAAGTGATCGATGATATTTTCTCTCGATCAGGTAATTAATTTAATAAAAACGATCAGCGATCCGCAAATTCAGAGGAAGAATTCTTCTCGGCCAAGATTGGAACACGATGTTCGAGATTTTTCGTGCTTCTTTGTGGACACCGAGGCGTACAACCGGACCAAGAAGTCACGAATAGTGCGTGCATTCGTATTCCAGCTGTTCGGGTTGCTTAAATTTACGACTTTCGTCCTTTTCTCGTTTCCTGGAATTGCCGAGGTATGCGCTCAAATGGTGGAAACACACACGGTACAAGTAAATTAAATTGTTCGCGGGTGACCGAAATATTCTTTTTCTTCGCTTGACTATCGACGAGTATTCAACGTTCTCGGGCCAAGATAAAGAAAGGAAATGTTAATGAGGCGGTAACTGAAGTCTAACTGGTTAGACTGGTGATTATAAAACAATGAAAATAATAAATAGAATGTTTTGATATCTTTAAGATCAATGAAAAGAAGACAATATAGTGAGAATGAAATTTTTCTTTTTTTATAAGTTTTGTTTAGATCAATATTCAATTAACAGTAATATTTCTATTTAAGAATGTAACAATTGTAAGATTTAAAAATCAAAAACTCATTAATTCTATAGATTCTCGCATAAACGTTTGTCCTTAATTATACTATTCTTTTTATAAACGACTAATCGAATATCTCTATCTGTGTCTCTCTCTTTTCCTCTTTTCTTTTTTGCCAACAAAACAATACAAAAAAAAAAAAAAACCATTTTCTTCGTCTCTATAATTTACACATCATTCACGAATCCTATAATTAATCAACCTCATCAAATCCTCTCTCCATTCCCATCAACTTCTCTGTCTGTTAATACATATTATCGCGCAACAAAATATAATATTCAATGATATATGAATCCATATCCTTTTTAAAAAATTCAGAAAAACAGTAATCACTTATTACAATATCTTCTACTTTTACTTTACATTCAAAAATCTTGGACACGTTTTTAATCATTCATATTTCTCACTCGTTAAAGATCATAGAATTACAAGTATCGATATCGAAAAGCTTACAGAAAATGCCAAATAAATATATTTTTAAACGACAATACACAAAGCACGAATCGAGTCATCGAATAAACCTGCGATCGTATCGCGACTCGTGCCACGTAATTGCATGTCCATTTACGCAACTGCGAGTCGTAACAGACGCGAAAACATCGGGAATTGTCGGTCGCGACACGCGATTTCCACGCGTCATCTGCGAATCGTGGCACTGAGAAAGTAGAAAGAATCGAAACCAACCGTATCACGTTTCTTTCCCCTGTGTTTTGGTCAGAAGCTCACCTGCCGCGAAAGATGCCTGCCAGTTAATTGCAGATCGCACGAGCCTGTTCTTCTGCGAAGTCGGCCGATTTTTGCTACGAGGTTGAGGTCTTTGCACGCAGAAAAGAAAAAAGAAAAAGAAAAAAATGTTCTGACCCGGTCATTAGCGGCACGGGCAAACAGTCTCCTTTTGGGCCGGCCGCGAGATCATTAGGAAGGATTTAGGCCAGGAAAAAAAGAAAAGGATTACATTCCACGGGACGTGTAACAATGGAGGGTTGAATTCGAAAACGTTCGGCCATCTTCAAATTTTTCTTTGTTACTAATCGCGTTTTATCCTCCGTGTGAAACTTGTCGTCACCGATTAAGCTTAACGATATTTCAACCAGATTTAGTTTCGTTGTATATGGGAAAACGCAACGTTTGTATTATGCAATTTTTAAATTTGTTTTTAGTTTGTATTTACCTATTGCTTTTTTATGAAATAAGACAAAATAGAAAAAAAATCTATTTTTTTCTAGCTCTGCTAAAAAGAATGTGATAAAATATAAAAATTACTCAAATTGGCATCGAATTTTCAAGTTATTGTATTATCAATCTTAATTTTTGTGTATTTTTTTTATAAATATGCGCTTGCAATACCACGATTATTTATTATTAAAAATCGATATTGATTGACAAATATTATAATCCATCATTTCTGTTTCTTTTCCCGCCAATATATCGCGTTTTGTGCCTCGAATAATTTATTTCGCGCGTCGGGCAGACCCGCGTGTTCTCGCTCGATTTATTTGCCACGGCTAGCACAAACCGGTCGAGTTGTAAGGTTGAAACGTAAATATATACCTCCTGTTCCATGACTTAGTTTTTGCTGATTCCAGACGGTTCACGTTTGGTTATTAATCGAGAGGAATCAGGAAGCGTCGATAGAACTCATGAATATCTCTCTACGATGTGCGAAGTTGAAACGGTGGTTAGGAAAGTTTGTATGCGTCGATTCGATACATTTGAAGATTACAGAGAAGAAGGATGATGTTTCCAGTTTTTTGTGTGGAACAAGCTCTTGGATTTATTTGGATACGAGCAAAATTTCACTCTTTTCCAACATTTTGATTCTTATTTTAGCTGCTATCGAAACGATCTTTCAATAAATCATTTAGAAGATATTCGATTAAATATCTTTTTTGAAGAATTTTTTTGAAGATTGAAATTTAAAATTTTAATAATTTTTATCTAACGATGATTTATTAATTAATAAAAAATTTCCTTATTATTATATATTCTATATGGTTTCTACTTATAAAGAAAAATATTTTATAAAGGTTTAAATATTCCTCGAAAGTTTAATTTAAACGATTCATATGCATTGAGACTTAGCACTAAAATAGATTTTAGAGAACAAAATGGAATGCTAAGATGAATAATGCTATGAAACATAACTGTTAGATAATAATTATCAGGAGAACATTTCTATGACTCAGAAAAAAGTAGCAGACTGGTCATTTGTAACATTATACAAAGTAGATTAAATACTTGATAAGTTGAAATGATAAATGATGTAAGTGTAAGAATTGATGATTTTCAATGTTTCGAAAAAAATCTTCGCAATAACTATTTCAATTTTATCTTGTAATAACATCTTAAGTTCACAATTGATCTAAACTCCACAATAACCAATAAAATCTTGTCTTTCTGAAATCTCTCTATATTAGACTCTATTCCAGAAGATAATTAAAAAGAAAATAAAAATCGAGCAAAAATGTACCAACCGACTATCTGCCGATTAGATCTTCGCTAAGACTTAAGAGGAATATAATTATTCCTTCATAGGAAAGAGACTAACGAAACACTATTCCATTAGAAGATTAACACAAGCTACTTAGAACGTCGCATAAAAATCCACTCGTTAAACATTTTCCACGGACGTTCTACCTTCTATTCTACCGCTTCGTCCATTCAACTTCAATTAGACGGGCCATTTTCAACTACACAGTAATCAAGCAGCGAATGGTGACGAAACCCTCAATCGTCCTATTTGCCGTCGAAATTAGCGCAAGCGCTTACACTTAACATCTGTTTCTTCTTCCCGCTTCTTTTTCTTCTTGCCCCGTTACTCAGCTGTCCGTGATCACGGGCAACAAATACGAAAAGAAAAATCGAACAATTTCGTCGTGAATAGCGAGAAGAAAGGAGAAAACGGGATTCTGTAATAAGTATATGTGCAGTAGAAATCCACATTTTTAAATGTCTTCGGAACCATGGTAATCAGGGAATTTTAAATAGGGATGAGGCGCTCATTTTTTGCTACTTTTGTGATTGCAAAAAATTATTATCGAAATCTAGGTAACAATTTAGATAAATAAAGTTGTGAAAGTTACGAAAATTTATGATTCGAAAGTTGGACAATTTAATATATAAATAACTTATGAAACTATTCGAAGGTTTGACTGTTA
This sequence comes from Apis florea, assembly GCF_048593485.1. Classification (NCBI taxonomy): domain Eukaryota; kingdom Metazoa; phylum Arthropoda; class Insecta; order Hymenoptera; family Apidae; genus Apis; species Apis florea. The sequence continues at coordinate 3,869,644 of NW_028256754.1, forward strand.
ATTAAAGAAGTCGAAGCTTTGAAATTCTTGAAACTTGAAAATTGAAGAATTCCAGGATTCAAAATTTCTTAACATTATAGTTCTTGACAAAATACAATCTTACAAAAAAAAAGGAAAGAAAAAAACAATTTTCGTATCTACTTGATATTTGACCTATACCACAAAAAAATAAATAAATAAAAATAAATTGATTTGAATATCATAACCCTAACTTCATTCTATATCAACCCTACATCATCTTCATACATCAATTATCCGAGAGAAATAAAGTTCCATATACAACCACCATATGATTCAATCACCAATTCGTAGCAAAGAGAACTGACCAAGCATTCAAAAGCATCCGAGAAAGAAGGGCCCCCTCCAACTTTCCTCGCGCGACTCTCAACCCCTGCACGCATATTCGATCGTTCATCGACCCTGCCAAACTTCCGCCAGTCACCTCTAGGAGGGCTACTAGTCCCTTCAAGAATTGTCCTCGCCGATCATAATCCCGGTAATTTTCGAAATTGAAACCACCGAAAAGCGATCTCCTCTCTAAACAGGCCGGCATCTCGATGGAACGAGGAATATTTATCTTGTCGAAGGGCTTCCAGGATGAAAACACCGGGATGGTGGTGGCGGCAGGTGCTTCTGGACAATAAAACGAGCACGGGCTCCTCGATGGGTGAAAGAGAGGAGAGGAGATATGAAAGTGAACGAGGGAGTGAGTGAGAGAGAGAGAAAGGGAGAGAGAATGGAGAGAGAGATAGATCGATGAAGAAAGGACACACTCACTGCGGGCGGGGGAAGGTGGAGAAAGAAGAAGAAGAAATCCTCCTCGATGGAGTCCTCGCGATGTGATCCTGTTTAAAGATAATGGCTGCGAGGTAGACGCGTGCCAGCTGGGTAATGCTTTCGGGCCTGATTTTTATTCGTCCCTCTCCGACTCCCCTGCCCGAGCAATCTGAGGGCAGATGGCTCCGCCACCTTACTTCGCCTCTTAAGACCGATTCACGTGACCAAGGGAGGATGGAAAAGAAAAAGAAAAAAAAAAAAAAAAAAAAAGAAAAGAAAAAAAAAAGAAAAAGAAAAGAAAAAAAAAAGGTGAACGACATCCCCTTCCATCGAAATGGCGCGCGTGCGCCTGTACTTACGCGCCGCTTTTTCTTCGGCTTCGACTTCGTGCGATGTATATGTGCATACAGAGATATTGCATATGGGTAATATCGGGAATAACGTGAGGAATATTCATGATATTCCGTTATTTTTATGGATCCGCCGATGATACGTCGCTTTTTCCTATCGTCGAGGAATTTCTCAAGGTGTATACGTGTATTCTTTTTTGTTGGTTTGTCATATCGATGTTATAATAAGAAATTGTTATTCCAAGGAATATTATACTTCGTAATATTTTTAAATCAATTTAAGGAGTATGAAATTTTGAATAGTTTGATTATTGTTGTTGAATAGATTATTGAAATATTATTGAAAATAAGAGGAAAATAATATGCACCACCGATCATAAATTGGAAATTTCAAAACTGTTTTCATACTTGAATTAAAGCGGTATTTTGATTAATTCGATTTTATTGTTGAACGTGATTGTATTGTATTGCGAAATAAATGACACTTCAAATGATGTGACTGACTGGCAATTGCGTTAATATTTCGATACAGTTACATTTGAGAACCGAATATTCGTTCGATACAAATTCTCCTCTCAAAGGATTAAATCGGAAATAGGATTATATATAGGATTATATAAATCCTTATCTTAATTTAGTTTAAAAGAGGAATGTAGAAGATAGAATTATGCTTCGTATTTTGTAATTAAAGAGATTATCTAATAACATATTTAATTCAATTTATAAAAAAAAAAATCATCAATTTAAATTGTCTAAGAGGACAATATCCTTTATAACATAAATCATGATTAAAATGCATCAAAAATAAAATGAAAATTTGATACAATTATCATTACTTGTTATCGTAGTTCAGAGTTTAAAAACTTTTTGCGATTCGACAGGAAAACGATAAACTTTTTTTCAATTTCTTGATGTATGGATCGGATAGAAACATCCTGCAACAATTCACCATAACTCAATGGCTGTACACAGTAAAAGTACGCAGTCGAAGTTTAAGCATTGGCAATTTTTAAGCTTAAGGCTTTGTCCTACTAGCGCAACATTTCGCGTTCTCCAACAGGCTATTCATCTTTCATTCGTTCGCTTAACTTTCGATGGCTTGATGAATTTAAATGTAAATGCAAATCGATCCAATATCGGGTACAAAGGCAAACGACAGTTGTAAAGTCTCGAGACTCGTGTAAATGGCATTTGGAGGGTTGCAGAAGACTATGTAACGGGTGTTCCACGAATAAAACGTACACTATGTTCGATTGAATTCCAAGAAAAAATTGGATAAAAATAATGAGATCTAAATATTATTTCGCAGTATATTTATTTATCACTCGATATGAAACTGAGAATAAATAGAAAATATATATATATATATTCTGGAAGTTGAAGCATAGCTTCGTACTTGGGTATACACCTCTTATAATCGATTTTGGTAATGATAGACTGATAGTTTATGTACGTCACGTATTTGTATAATGAAAGAAGGGAGAAGAGGTCGGTACAAGAATATAAATAGAATCCCTGATGCCATGGAAGTGATTCCACCCTATTGTCGTAAGCGGTCAGTCGAAACTTCCGATCTTTACTTTCTGTCAAACTTATTCCTCTTAATGCGCGACTGTTACCTCGAAGATGTTCATTGAATTTTAATCCAATCGAATTGAACAATTTTTATTCAAAGTTAGTTGTATTGTGTATCTATGCTTAATCAAAATTCAATTTTTCCAATCACTTCCTTTCTAATACTCTAATACTTCAATTCTCATTTCTACCAACTGATACTTTAATATTTTTTTAAAATAAGAAATAATTAATTTTTACTATTCGTTTGCAAAAATTCCTAAATATTTAAATGTTAATAATCCTTACCTCGAATTGCACAAATTAAAATTACTATAAGTATTTAAATATTAATACGTATATTACTCTCAATATCTAAATCGAAATTTAGCTAATTTTAGCGATCCAAAATTCACGTTCTTAATGATTCACAGCTACTCAATATCAATAATACCGTGATATCTATTCGCATCAGATCAAATAAGAGCCAGCAACGTTGTATCAAAATCAGCTCGCATCATCATACGACGAATACGCGAAAAAAAAACCTGTAATACTTTGGATCAGATTCACGTATTCCTTCATCCCCTCGTCCATCATCGTACATATCCAATTTCCTTCTTCTTTCATCCTTACGTATGTTAAACTTCCTACGATGCGAGCGTAAATCGTACGAGTGTAAGGTACGCGACCAGTCTACAGGTAAACAATACGTAAAATCTTACATCAGGCTATAATATAATATATACACGCGTGTGTACACAGAAAAAGTTGCACGTACACGAGTGTAACGAGGGGAAGAGAGAAAGATGGAGAAAGAGAGAAGGATTGATCACAGAAGAGGCAGGTGCTGAGAGAGCGACAGCTGCGAATTTCGCGATCTTCTTTTATTTAAAGGAACCGAGCCTTTAACCCGTTTCTTCTCGACCTGGTAGATTCGTAGAGGTTCTACCTTGTGGCGCGAGCGTCCAATGAATATCGAGGAACGAGGAGGAGAAAAAGGAAGAGGGAATGTATCTGTCGCTTCCATACAAGAGATAAATATTCATCGATCCGCGGTAGCGGGAATGGGGATCTTTATGACGAAACGTATCGAGGAGTACGCGCGTGCTACACCTACGAGGGTAGTTTATTAAACAGGGGAAACTGTCGTCGTCGATCGTGATACAATTTTTATTCGTTTTTTTTTTCCTGACATTGGAATGGTTTCGTGAATTCTTTTTTATCGTTATATTGACGTTGTATAAGAGAATAATGAAATAATAAGAACTTGTTCAAAAAGTGTGGTTTTAATGTTTTGTATGGAATAATGTTGATTCGTTGTTGAACGAATGTTTGATACTTTATAGGTATTCGAAAAATGAAATATATACTTTGGAATGATTGAGTATTTTCTTATCGATATAATGATATTTTGAAGTTGATAATAATGATGAGAATACACGTTTGTCCACATTTTTCTGTATTAAATATTTTCTTCGAATTTTTTCAAAAACAGGTTCCAAGTATTTTAATCCACGAATGGTTAATTCAGAAATCAATATTGAGATACTCTTTTATTTGGGATAAAACTAAAAATATGGTATTGTATTCATTCTTAAATTAGATTATCGAATCAAATTGGATCTAATTATTTGAGATATTTATTGTCAAGTCACACTTCGAATTCAGAACTTTGTTATCAATTTTTAAAATCGATAATTTTGAATTTATTAATGTAATGAAAATATTTTTGTTCAAAACGAAAATAGAAGAACAAAATTGGAGTCTTCTTTTAGACGTTTACATATTTTAATTTCGTTGCACACGTTTAAAACATTTGTATACATCATAATCCTTCGTTACCATGTTTTTAATTAAAATTACAATGTAAAATAAAATGAATCTTCAAAACGAGTTTATCAAGTCATTATTGCATCAAAAATGTTCCAATCTTTTTTGAATCAAAAAAAAGTATCATTCATAACGATGATGCGTTGTATTAAAAATATCGCTGATGCAATTATCGAAACGCCTCCCAATAATCTCATTTAAACGGACGTTACTTCTTTTTATGCAAATCGAGCAAAAACACCTGGACACAGACACATCTTTTTTAGATATATGCTGACCAATATTCGCTAATCGGTATAACAGATCCCATTTATTCTGTAGACTGCACGATTCCTTTTTTATTTCTTTTTATATTGTGGTCACATTCAAATATCTTGCTTGTTACATGTCCTTATTCATTTAAAGATTGAAAAATTGCGAAGAAATTTATCTTCAGAAGATGTCAAGTTAATATTAATGATTAATAAAAGTATGAGTATATTATATAATTTTTTTTCATTTCATTTTTTTCGTGAATTCATTTAAAATAAATAATAGATATTGTCATGAAAAATTTTCAAAATTTTATTATTCTTTTTGTTAGTAGTGAAGCAGAGAATAATCCTTTATTTTAATATCTATTTTCAAGTATTTTAAAATTTTTGATAATTAAGATTTCGTGAAAGTTATAATGTTACAAATCACGATTATAATATTTCCAGATATGAGACAAAATTTTTCATTCGTTATGCAAAAAGCTGTGTAACGCATTAACTGTGTAACATATTTGACATCACGCATCTTCTATTATCATTTTAAATTTCTTTTCCATTAATCTCAATTTGCAAATGTCATATTTTACCACACGGTTTTACATTCACGCTTTGTTTCCTTTCGTTCGACATCATTTCTCTTTTTTCTTGCGCTCTGTTTTGCAACCAACTTTCTCGTACGCACCGCGTGACGATAAATATCTCATATACGTGCACTAAACTGGTCCAGAACAGTTGGCGAACAAGTGACCACGAATGCTGCGTAAATAACCGAGAAAGGGTCATCTTTTTGTCACAATACGGGAAGTGGTGGAATCGGAAGTGGCTAAGCAAGAAAATTGTATTCGTCGTGTTATTTTTTCCGTTTTTTATTTGTTCAAAATTTTTGTGAAAATTTTTTAATTTCTCAAATTCAATGGGTTGATTTCTACACAAATTTGTAAAATTGTATTTGTGATATATAATTCGAAATTTGTACTTAACACACAGCTGATCTTTTATACATTAGAGTAAAACAAGTAGAATACTTTGAATCTTGAAGGATAAAAGAGTTATTCAAAATATATTTCAAAAAGAATTATTTTGAAAAGTTTGATAAGTACGTCAATCATATACACGTAGCTTTCGCTACAAATATCTTGATAATTGTATGCATTATATATAGAAAACTCTCATCAAGAATGTTTTATTGCATTTATAGTTACGTTTATTTTAATTATTGATTCAATTCATATGCAATATACGAAGATACAAAAGAATCAGTAATTTAATCAGGAAGTTGTAAGTCCTGTGATAAAGATCGTTTCCACTCTAAGTTTTTTTATCTCTTTATAGATCAATGATCGTGACGAGCCAATGCATTTATCAAAAAGATAAATTTCTCTTTCTGAAAATCATTTTTTTCCTGTCACCACCACATCGCCATACATTACGAAATTATCCAATCATGTCAATGATCATTGCGCGTAACACGCATTTCTCAACTCCTTCTTAAATCTGTCCTCCATATTCCCCAAAAAATCAGACTCTCCAAAGTCGGAAGTAATTACTCGACCGATTAATCATTTTGCTTGTCGGCAAAATTTCTGGCCGAAGGTCACGCGAATGAAGCGAAGAGGAACTGCTGCATAAAAGGACAAGCGTGGCGAGTTCGACAAAGAAGAAAGGGAAGAGGAAGGATCCGGTGATCTCCTTTTATTTCTTCTGCCAGCTGGATTAGCCGAAACTCCGTAGGAAGCTCGATCCCTCGGTCTTTTGCGACAGAACTGGATCCTCTCCTGCCCTTTTGACTCCCATCTCTCTCACCTGCGCGGCCACGAACAAGTTTCACCTGGATCGTTCTCGACCCATACACTCGCTTACTTTTACTTCCTGCGTGTCCTCGTGGAAAAGCGGAGCGGAATAGGTGGTCCGGATTCCCCCCACCGAAGTGGGCCAACGAAATTCCAGGTGCAAACCGATCGCAGGTGTAATCGCTAAATGATTTTTTTCCTGCGCGTCGAGACAGATGAATCGTATTTATGATGGTCGTTACTGACAGAAAGTCGCCGATTATCTTTCTTGGATGGGCTGTGATCGCGGCGCGTGTTCTCGTGATCTCGTAAATTTTTATTAGATTTGACTGCAATTCTTTTTTCTTTTTTTTCTTCTGAACCGATTCTTCTTGATCTTTTCGATTACTGAATCAATTATACGAGTTAATCTTTGGTTTTTATTGTACTTTTGCTTTGCATCGTGATGTCTTGTCAGTAATATTGGTAACTTTGGTGTGAATTTGAATTTATAAACGATTCGAATCACACAATTAATTTGTATCACAAATTTAAATACCCTCAACGATTGAAAATCGTATTTTATTCAATACAGAAATTCTTATCTTTCGTATTGTATCAATTGTAAAAAAGAGAAAAAAAATATAACATATTGTAATTACACGAAATTTTTTTTTGTAAACTTCAAATTTACCGTTCTTACGTAAAAAATGCAATCAGATTGATTTATTACTCAAGGAACCTCAAATATACGGAATGTTAGGCGCAACTCAATAATGATGTCCCGCATTTTCGCAAGAAACACGAAGATCGATTATACGAACTTCGACTCGCGAACGAAGTGTGCGTGAAATTAAACGAAACATTTCACTTCGGCGAACCCGACCGGTTTATCGGTACCACCTCTCTCTCTCTCCCTCTCTCTCACTTTGGTTCATTTCAGATTTCTTAGATTGGTTCTACCCTCTTTTGTCCAAATTCGCCGACTCACCGGCGTCTTCGATCTGTAACATTGCAGGCGAAGTACGAGCGAAACAAGTTTCGAAGTCCGGAGATGATTCGACAAAAAAAGCGAGCACCATCTACTACTTGCGAAGTTCGAGGCATGGTAGGTATGAGTACGCGATATTATCTGATTTCGTGTACAGTTCGATAAATCCAGCTTTACCGGTTGCATGGTAGATCAATGTCGCTACCTACGATATTCTTTTTGCAAAAGAATACCTAAAAACTAATACGAAGCATCCCGAGAAGATATAGATCGATCCTTGGATTATGTTTAAACATTTTTGGCTTTTGATAATTTGAAATTTTTATATTTGAAATTTACTCGTCGAAAATATTTTTTTTGGATAATAGTTACAGTGAATGGAAGAGATGTTCTTTTATGAAATGTTTTTACGATAAAATATGAGTAATTATGGCACTCGTAAGAAACGAGCAGCAATAAAACATTGACTGCAATGTTAATAAAATCATATTAAGATTACGTATTTTAATAATAAACGTATGTTAATTTATCTATATACGATAAACAATTGCACCGACAAATTCATATGGACATGTGAATTTATACCGCGTAAATTGAATTACATTGCGTCCTGTGATCATGCTAATCGATTCAACACATTTAATTTTTCGCCTCATTATGCCAACTATAGAATTATTCATTTCAATTAATCTATTTAATCAAGAGAAAACATTCAGTGTATTATAGAACTATTTAATCGTCTTGCATATTATTTTTATACAAATGTATATTAAATTTTGTGTATTTATTAATATACTTTTATATGATATAAAACGATTGATATTTTAGAAATATAAAACATAGAATATAAATATAGATAAAAGATATTTATTGGAAAATAAAGGCGTGCCAGTTAAGTTGATACTGTAAAAATAAAATGTAGAACCTGATAAAAACTTCATTGGAAAATAGTGTACATTAACTAATATATATTTACGCAAATTTTTTACTTTATTAATTTTGTACTTAAAAATTCTTCGATCTTTCGATTTTCTTTTGCCTCTATAAAATGGAATCCAAATTAATCACAATTAATCGAGATCATTAATAATAATACAACAATTAAATCGAGCTTGGATCGTATTCAAAAAATTAATAAGTTTACATTCACAAAATGGATATTTAAAATTCATATCCTCCTTAATTATAATCTAAAAAATGTAAGTATCTGACTAACAAGAAAGATTTATCGAACTGTACGCTCAAGGTGTAAACTTTATTGTTTGATACGAAGTATGGAAAAGAAGAAGCGGAAGAAGAAGATGCAAAATTTTTTAACGAAGCTCATGTAAATCGTATCTACATTGTTATGATCGCGATTTTTTCTGGTTTCAAAGCGTTACCACTTTGAAATTATCTCTCTCTTTCAGACAAAGATATCATTTTAATTATAGCTTTCTTAATTGCACAGGGCGTTGAAAATGTGGTACCAATTTCGCTCACGCAAAAGTATTATTTCAGCTTCGTGTATTCTTGTAGTAGTGGATTGTGCAATTTTCGAGCAATCTTGTTGCAAGATTAATTTACGTGTTTATATCGACTCTCTGATTGGCATAATAACCTCTTTGCTTCGTCCATGTTTATATGTACATACATTAAACACACTAATGAAATTTATTATCAAATTTTAAAAGAAAGGCAGGGAATAATTCACTGTTGATACAAGTTTTTATATATATGATAATAATAATTTGCAAATTTTCGAAATAAAAACTACAAATTCTGACTATTTTTTTTTTAAATAATATCTACATGTAAATTACCGATAGGATAATCTTCATGGAAAATCATTAATTGATTTAACTTTGTTCAATATTCATTTTTCTATTATTCAAATTTTACAATTTGCATGTTTCTTATCATGTATTCACGTCTTATTTACATCCGACGATCATTAATTAAACTAAATTCTGAACCAAGCATTAAGTAACCTCAAATACACTAAAACCAATGAGAACTTATACAAAAAATGTAAGAAGAAAATAATTCGAAATAATGACTAACTCTCAAACGAAAGATAAAGTAATTTCAAAGATTATTGCAACTATTTTTATTTTATAGTTGTTGGCTATATTGAAATAATACAATGAATAAAAAACTTGAAAAAACATTTTATTATATTATATATTATTTCTTTTTAATTTTCATTAATCCTCTAATCCATATATAAAAATAAAATATTATTATACTATATTTTATCAAAAATATATTTTCACTGAATTAAAAAGAGGGAAGAATCACGGAATTACATGAATATTACAAAAGGAAGTTGTGTTTCAAAACACGGGCGTAGACCCCCTACAATATCATCAAAAATACAACGTAAGAAAAACTCAGAGCCAAAATATTTCATAAATCTCGAATAATCCTTCCGTTTATTCTTCGATCTTTTATCTCCTCTATCTCATCGCCATCTCTCATTAATTCATCCTCCCCAACATCGTCGAAACGGATGCGTATCTATTCGAATGCGACCCCCGGTTGCACGGATGTGTATCTGAAACTTATGTACCAGAACAAATATTTCCGGAGGCACGATGAGTCTTCCATTCGATGGACAAAGTATTTATAAGCATACCGAGTATTTATTTCCTTTCTTATCTTCCTCCTCTTCTTTTTCCCTTTCCTTTCCCTTCAAAAAATATGTACCCATGTATATACGTTACAATGTAATGGTTTAACCTTGCTACTTTACACGCGACATGACCGACTCGTTGCTCGCTCTTTAACTCGCTCGTGTATTACTCTTCCGCAGGTGTATATAAAATCATCCAGGTGTATGAAATTCACCCTTGCCCGGCCTGCAGACCAGTAATTTTGTTGCATTAAAATACGAGCCGCGACGCGCAAAACAACCGCCTCAGGAACCATTACGCGATCGTGGTTAGCCTCAATGCTTGTTGCTGGTGGGGTGGTCGCGATCATCTTCGACGACGATCCCTTTACGATCGCCTCACGATTTTCTTTCGATGTTTGGTAAAGGTGCAATTAAAAAAAAAAAAAAAAAAAAAAAAAAAGATTGTGAGCTTTGATGGCATGGGAAAAGAAGAGTAGGTTACGTACAGAGATTTGTGAAACGATTTTTGAATGTTGTAAAATTCGAAACTCGATGACGCGGTGCAATATGCACTTTATAATAACATAATAAAGGATATGAAGAAAATTGCATCGAGAACAATGTTTTCGAAAATCGATTTTGATGATTTTGATTAATGGATTGTTTATTTTTATTTTCATTTATATCATACTAAAATATTTAATTTTTTTTTAACTGTCAAAATAATGTGATCAGAAAATCAGTTTTGCTGAGAAGTTGACTTTTAAAAATTTCGTAATATAGAATGGGACATATAAAATAAAGAGTATATTTTATGATATAAAAGTTGATAATTATGTTGCTAAGTACATATAACTTTTAGTATTTTTATGTTTCATTATATTTTACAATTTTAAAACTTTTTCAGTGACCGTGATAAAACTAGATTAATGAGACAGACCTATACGGGCTGTCAATCATTTTCAAGTTTGAAAATTGTTCTTTTATTTATCAAATTTACAAGCCATTGTTAAATAATAATTAGATAATTATATTAATTAAACTTAATTTATTTTTTATTAATTATTGTTAAAATCAATAATAATTAAAAATAAAATTATTAATCATTATTCAATAAGTTCGATAGGAAACTGAATTAATTATCTTTATCAGAATTTTATTTAATATAACGTTTTCTATGAAAACATTTTATATGAAATATATATTTATATCTACATTAAAAAACTATAAATATTTCGAGCAAGAAGAAGAATTTAAACAATTATTTAATTATTCTTTATAAATAAATTTTAATTTTATATTTTCTATGTTTCCTATATTTTCATGTTCTTACTATATGCGAACATAACAAAACATGATTCTTTTACATCGTAAGCTTTTTCCTTCGTGCTCACCATCGATCGAACAAGATGGCTGCATTAGTTCTGCCTCGTTTCGCAGGTGCAACACACGAACTTGCCCCAGTACGAGTTGCCGCACTGCAATTTCGTTGCAATGTACTCCGCATAATGTTTCAGAAAATGTATCGTTAGCACGATTGAAACGTAAAACGCGGGGCCTCGATGAAAGCTTCACGCCGAAACTGGCCAAGGTCCATATTTCGGGCAAACTGTGTTTTTTTTACAAGCCGAAGCAAATTCCTTTCCCCTTCAAGTTCTTCGTAATTTATTTTTTTATTTACACCTCGAAACTATATAAAATTTATACAGTCTAATGACTTATTTCTTTTTCCAATTTCTACATTATAATAATTATTCCAATAAATATTTCTTCCATGTTCCAATTGAAACTAACTGAATAATTAGAATATAACAGGAAAAAAAATTTTTGAAAAAATAAAAATCTTCAAAAGTGTTACGGTATTGTTATTCCTTCCGAACAACTTCCTCTAATTAAAAGAAAGTAAAAAAAAAAAAAAAAAAAAAAAAAAACTTCCTCCTCAATTGAACATTCAAAGGAAGTGAACAATATCTGTTTATTAACCATTATTCCCTTCGAACGATGTAATAATAATACGTTATCAAAAGAAAAAGAAAAAAAAAGGAAGAAAAGAGAAATTCGGTGTTAACCACGTCGTAAACCGTGCACGAGACGAGTTTCATCGCTGGTAAGAAATTAAAGGGATTAAAATCCCAACCTCTTTCTTACTTAATTAATTCGCAATTCTCGCGGCACGTGTCCTCGTCTACTAGAATACTATTGCATGCTTCTCCACAGGCGTTTTTATGGTCGCGGAAGCCTTTAATCGCGCGATCTTATCATCAACGACCACAACGACGATGCCATCGTTTTCTTGGCCGTTGTTAGACCTCGCACACATCGCGATTTAATGCAACGTTAAAATAAAACGAACAGCCAATTAAATTTCTCCGAGTGACCTCGGACTTCCTTAGCAGTTTATTCCTCTCTCCGGGATTTTTTAATTTCGTTCGAATGCGGGCGCCACCTGCTTATACGGCTCTAGAGAACCTGCGCACACTCCATTGCGCACGTTCGATTGCGCACGCATCCAATCTAGGATTGATATAAAAAATTCGAATGAGTTACGTTCAGACCGATCCAATTTTTTCAAATATATCGCGATTAATATTGGGAAAATTATGGATTTTTGATTTATTTTTTTATTCATTTTGATTCATTAAGAGTATCTAAATATAAATAGAATAATTGATAATTTAGGAAGAGAATTACACAGAACGTAAATTATCTAAATTACTGAAATTTGCTAAATTCATTCGAACAAGCAATTCTTCGAATAATCAGAATCAATATCTGATGAAACAAATAAAGGTTAAGTTAAACAAAATTTATTTATTTCAATTTTGCCAAAAGCGATGTTCTTCCAATTTATGATGAATAAATTTATTTACCGTGAATTTTTTATCCTTTGAATTTTCTTTTTGTTTCAAAGGAGAATCAAGAATACGTCAATTTTTCTGTAAAGAATTCGAATCGCGTGATTTTCTATCGTAACAATTCTCAGTTTGTAGATCTTGATCATCGTGGACTTGAAATAATTTTTTATGGGCGGACACTAAAGTTATCACGTGCACTTATCATTTGCCAAATTGATGATGTACAGACTTGTCAAAGAAAGTTCATTGGAAAAATAGAAGAAAGTGATAATGATCGATAAATATTTTATATTATTTTGATGAATTAACGCTTACGTGTCTATCGTGTTTGTAAAGGAAATCGCTATCTAATGCGATTACTTTGACATAGAAAACACGCAACATTTAAGTTACCGGTTCGCTTCAAATTTTGTGCATAATTAGTGCATATTTTGTATAATAAGTAGTTTTTGAATGCACAAGCGAAGTAATTATGCTAACTCAAAATTCCGCTAACTGAGTTGAATAATAAAAATGTTTCTTTACCTATTTTAATTTTAATTTATTTTGCAACACTTCCCTCATAACCATATATAATTTCTTCTTAAAATTTAATTATCTAGAAAATTGAAAAACGGTTAAAAACGGGGTGTTAAAGGAAAGAAAAATTTCTCTGCTTCTATTTCAATTTTAGTTCATTTCAAATTCCTCCCGTATCTCGTACATTTCTTATCCTCACGCGACCAAAGTAAAATACAAAGTAAAATCAGAGGGTGAAGACTAAACCGAACTGTTTAATTATTCTACAAACGATTAAGGAAATGTTATTCTTCGAATGAGACAGACACGAAGCTGCCATAAAGAACACGGCTAGACGATCGATAAGAAAAGTAGGAAATGGGAAATTTAAATAGGTATCATTGGCGCCAAGTAATTAACGAGCGTGCCTATGTCGAACACGTGTGTAAACGCGATGCGCCGCGCTCTTAAGAAAGAAACTGCTTAGAATAGTTAATTTTCCGTCGAATCTTTGAACGCAGGTTACTCGGAACAAGGACAAGGTTCGATCGACTTCTCAACATATATAGTTACTGAAATTTCGATCACGATCGATTTAAATATTCGATAGGTTTTATTATTTAAATTAAAATTAAACCTATCTACTTTCCTAAATCTTTATGGATTGATGATCTTAGTAATATTCGCTGTTCGTATAGAGTTAATCGAGTGGAAAGGAAATTATTGCTCAAACAAACTAAAGTCGAAATTATTAATAAGACAAGTGGATAGTTTGTGAGAATTTTAAGGACATATTGTTAGCTAATGTAACTTCTAATTGTTTGAGAATGTTATGATATAAAATATTGAGTGGAATTAAATTATTTTCTTCAATCACTTTTATAATTGAGTAATAGTATTATAATATTAATATTATTTGAGAATTGATATTGAGATTTATTAAAAAATATTTTAATTGAAAATTATGTATGTAAAAAAAATTACAATTATAAAAAATATTTTGATTAATAATTCTTACACAGTAAATAATTATAATTTGTGGAATTATTTTTGACCCAGATAATTTGAGAACTATGAATGAAAGACTCGACTATAACCTGAATTAGAACTTTAAACATTGTATCAACTATCGAGTAGAAAACAGGTTCTGGGATTGATTAGAAGAGAATGTCAAATGTGCTCACACGAAATAGTTTTAGGCGGTGAAACTTTGAAAGGAACTAATCGAATGCGAAAACCTTGGAATTTAATACTTTGGACTATGTTAAGAGTTCCAAAGGAGAAAAGTTTTTAGAAGTTTTCTCTCTGCTTTAATATCTATTATAACTATATTCAATTATATTTTTCATAATTTAATTAACAATGCATGTACAATTATATTCTTAGTAAAAATAATATAAATTTATATGTCATTATTATATATATATTTATATATTTTCAAAAATTAAATTATTAGAATTTAAAGAATATAATATCTGTATTTTTTATCTTAAAGATTAAGATACATTATAGTTTTAAAAATGAATAATCAAATAATAAATAATTTTGAATAAATGAGATTAATATCTCGAATTTTAACTATAATTACGCGCCAAGTCTAAGATAAAAAGAGCAAAGTATGGAAGAAGGACAGAAGACAAGTAAAAATGTTGCTATCAACGCCATCTCTAGTGCCGCAAATGAAACACATAAAAAAGGACAGTAAATAATCGAAAAAGGATAGAAATAGGGTAAAAAGTAACTATTAGCGCCATCTGTTGAGCGTTAAAGATACTTCTTCAAAAAGAATATAAAAAGATGTTATCGATACTCAAAAGATAATTATGATCCTTATTCTATATTAAAAAGATATATTTGATTCAAGAGATGGCGCTAACAGTCAATTTTTAATCTATTTCTATCCTTTTTTCGCTATTTGCTATCCTTTCTTTGTGTTTCACTTGCGGCACTCTAGAGATGGCGCTGATTTCAACATTTTTACTCTATCTCTGTCCTTGTCTCACTATTTACTTTCTTTATCTGTTATACTTTATGAAATTTATACGTTTGAAAATTAGTCCTCATATATAATTAATGTTTTTCCTCTATTTTTTTTTAAATATTAAATTATTATTAATATATTATTAAATTACAAAATATTATTACAAAGATTATTAATTTTTTGTTTTATTGACAATAATATGATATATAGAATAATAAAGATAAAGATGTAATAAGTAAATAATCCTAAATTTTTTTAAGTTTAAAAAATTTCAGAGAAATGAAATATGAAGAATATTGAAACGTTAATAAAAATTAATATTAATAAATATTATGAAAGATTAAAATTTCTTTCAATATCTTATATACTTAATTTCATTTCACGTTTAAATATTTAATTCTCCTATTCCTTAATATTCTAGCTAATCATATGGTATTATAAGTAATAGCTTTTCCTTTTAACTTGAGCGTAGTAATTTAGGACACGCTTTGATTAAACTGAACATGTTGACTTAAATAGGTGTGGAAATGGCATTAGTCTTGCATAATGTAAATTAAATAAGAGTTGCATATATTCTGTGTCGATTTTGTTTGTATATGTATTGTGCACAATACGTCCTACGTAAGTACTTATAGGAGTAGTTATTTTAGAATGAATTGCAGAAACAAAGCTCTTCAACCTAACCAAGTAGAGTTAAGAACTTTAGAACTAACTCTGAACTCTGTTTGTCATGAATTAATCAATTACGTATATTAATATTGTTATAAGTAGTAATTTGTAAGGAGAGAATTTCATAATATTTGATCGTGATCAGTTTTTATAATAAATAGTAAATAAAATAATTTTTGTAAAAAAATTATTATTAATATTTCACATTAATTTGGTATATCTTTAGATTTATGCTTCTTCTCTATTTAAAATATAAATATTTTTAAATATTTTTGAATTAATAATTTTGTCTATATGCAGATATAATCTATAATGAAGATTATTTTGTGATGAAAAATTTAATATAATCGTCATCCATAAATAAAAATTATTGATGACATATGCATAAATATGTATAAATAGAAATTATTGACTATGTCTGTATAGTTGAAAGAAATTATTTTGATTATACTTGCTAAGTATGCTATGCTCTGTTTCGTACATAATTATCCAAGCATATTTAATGTAATAATTACTTAATCCGTAAGTAAGATATCGCTTTTTGAAATATATATATAATTCTATTTTACATAAAAAATTCCAAATATGATTTATATTGTTGTTAAATATCTGAATAAATTAAAAAAGAAAAGAGATATAACCTGATTCACAAACTTTTTTTTTAGAATTCAACATTAAAGAGATTGGTATGTATAATGAATAATAATAAAATTTTCCTCGTAATACCAAAGATTAAAGATAAATTTTAAAACTTCTGAAGATTTATCTATGTTCATTTACATATTACTAATCTCATGCTGAATCATTTTTCGATTGTATGAACACAAGGATAAATATTAATAGATATCAAATCAGAGAAAAAAAAATATTCTACGCTTTTCTTTATCGAATCAAATTATCCACTATTCTAATTCTGAACTCTTTAAAATTATTCATATTCCTTGAAAATATATATATATTAACAAAAATTAAAAAAAAAAAAAAAACAAATAAATTTATATAATCATTTAAATTTACAAATTGAACAATTTTTTTAATTTCTAACAATATATCACTCACAAAACTCACAAAAAAACTTTAAGAACAAGTTAATATAATAAAAAAAAAATCCAAGAATCATGAGAAAATTATCTACATATTTAATAATATATCATGTACAATATAACATTTACTATTCTATTCATAAAAGAACTTTAAAAGTAAAACTAAAAAGAAATCAATGCAACGTGATAAAAAGAAATGGATCAAGACTTATGAAAAAATTAATTTTCATTAAAATTAAATTCTTCGTTAACTGAAAATATTACATGTCTTATTCTGTTTGTATAAAAGGATGTGCATCCGTGGGCAAGACAGTTGTGCTGTTTGCGTGCAGTTTGCCATTTACCAAGTCATTGTACTCGGCATGCACAGATCGCTATTACATATGCACATTGCATTAAGGCAGGTCGCTGATGCACGTCAAGGAAGCACTTTCGCGCAACAATCAACTCCCTACCGATTTCGCTGTTTCCATTCGTAGAACATTTCGTTCATCGAAAATAAAATCATCTCTCTTTATGAAAATAAAAATAAAGATAAAAATAAAAATCCATTCTCATGGAAAACATCGACGAGCGTTATTATTAAATGATTGCACGATGATTTCTAAGCTTTCTAGATTTGATTTTGAATATTTTTTTTAATGATATACTTTCACCCTTTGATTAGTATCCGGAATTAGTATACCGATTTAATTTATGGATATGTATCGTATGTAAATACGTTTATCTTTTGTAATTTTTGATTTGATTAATTTGCTAGATTTTGAAGCGAGGAGAAATTAACATTAGAATTAGAAACTAAGAGGTCATCAAAAGTATTTCACATGATATTCATGTGAAATTTGATGCAGAAGAAAAGTATTATGACTGCTTTCTAATGTTAATTAATCTAATTTAATATTTTAATTATATTTTGAACAAATATACACAAGTTCTATTTATGTTTCTTAAAATATTTTTTTTGGAAAATTACATTAAAAATGAGTCACCAAAAAATTTTTCATAAATCTATAAGTTATTCTTTTCTTGAAATCTTCTCAATTTTATCTCCTTTGAATATTGACATATCATACGTATAATTTTTATTTTCACAATAAAATGTTATGATTATTATTAATAGAAATTTGATTATGTTGTTAACTAAAAAAAAGTATTTATTTTTATTTCGCGAATATGCTAAATCTTAATCTCAAAATAAATAAACAAATATTATTCATGATAAAAGATTTATTACGAGCAGATTGCAGTTGCACGCGTAATTGTCGTCTTTTGAAAAAAAGATTTT
Organism: Apis florea; assembly: GCF_048593485.1. Classification (NCBI taxonomy): domain Eukaryota; kingdom Metazoa; phylum Arthropoda; class Insecta; order Hymenoptera; family Apidae; genus Apis; species Apis florea. The sequence continues at coordinate 3,888,099 of NW_028256754.1, forward strand.
ACCACGTGATTCACTCGAAGAACAAAAAGAACGATCGATCGCGTCGCTATTTACGTCGGGTAACTCGATCGTTAAAATTGCTCGTCTACCCTCCGTTTTCTCTTTTATCGTCGATCATTTAAATAATTCATACGCAAAATTATTCGTCGCCTAATGAATACCAATCACAGCTTAATTTTGACAGCTTTGAATTATTTCGATTTCGTATCAATCCCTTTATAATTTCGACTTATGAATAAAAAATAATATTAAAAAATTTAACGGAGTTGTAGAAATCGTTAAAATTTAATTGTGAAAATGTAATAATTGCGTAATAATTTTGTAAAAATATTTAATAAGGAAAAGAAATTCTTCTTTTTATTTTATCTTTGAATTAATAAATGAATTAGGAAATTATTATTAGCATATTATTATGAACAAGTTAATATAACGTTTAATTTCTTCATTATTTATTGATAAAATTTCTTAATTCATTATTAATAATATTTATTATATTCGTTTAATGAAAATTATCATAATGAAATACTGAAATTCTTCCTTATCGTTATGATTCGTTAGAATTAAATTTTCATTTAATTTTTTAAAATAACATCTTTTTCATATCCTTTCATGTTTATTTAATGAAGGAATTGTTTAGATTTAATTACAAATATATAATTACAATTATAACATGTTTTCGTTATTTCAAAGTGTTTACGTTTATATTTAATTATTTATATTTATTTGCCAATCAATTAGTCATATTTATCAACGTTTTTATTAAAATATGAAAATAAATTCTAACATATATTTAATTTATCTAAAATTTTTAAAAAGATATTGAAGATATTGTTCTTTTATTTTATAATTGTTTAAAATTATATTTTTTTTTTATTTTAATTCCTTAAATTCCTTCAATTATTAACTAAAATTAAAAATACTAAAGTTTTCTTTTTATTCCATAATTATTCACAACTAAATAATTTTTTAATTCTTTAAATTTTATGAACTACTATATAATAAATAATATGAAATATTTATACAAAAAAAAAATATATAAAAATTTCATATTTTCTTGGATTTTTTCGCGTTTATCACGATTCATATCATCGTATCCTCGACTAAGATGACTGCTTATCGATGCGTTACTTCGCGATATTCACACACATGGTTGCTTTTGAAGGCTAAAAAGAGTTAATCTTCGCCATGGCATCGTGTAATTTCGCATCTCGCGTTACCTGCACTAGCTTTTTACGTTCGTTGCTTCTGTATTGCGGTGCATTATTACCGATGATTACCCAACGAATTCAACTTCGTAACGAGTTATATTAATATTTATAGATCCGTTCGTGCATGACTTTCTTTACTAAGTTTCTTCTCATAGGTGATATGAACAGATATGATTGTAATCGATATTATAAAGTTTCATATTGATGCTACAAATTTCATTTTGCATGTTTATGATTTTTCGTCGATATTTCATGTAAATAGTCTCCCTTCTTTGTTAAATATAATTTTTAATAATTTGACAGAAAATTAATGATACGATAAAGACAAAGAATTGAATTTGGATATTTTTTTTTAATTAAAGATAAAGAATGAAATTTCTGCTTTCTACCTTTTTTAAAAAATATTTACGATATTTAAAAAGTGAGATAAATATTTATTAAGTTTTTTTCACCCGTGTTTATGAAAATATGAATTTCCATAAACATCTGCAATCTAGTACCCACTTAGAGTAGATGTTATAAGAGGCAAAGGAAGTTATTTTTAAAATAATAGAAGAAGAATAGTCTTTTAGAAAATTCATTCAAAATACGATATCTCTATGATTTTTTAACCGATTATAAATGAATAAAAAATTCATTTCTTATTTATGAAAATTTATTTCGTGCGATATAATCTAGTTAAAGATAATATTCTAAAGTAAAGGAATCTAATTTATCACTTATTAATAGAATATTGCTAGCTTACTATAGTACTAGCTTTTGTTTTCAAGAAAATTACGCGACACATACACATATTTCATTAAATCTTAATTAAATTCACAGAGTCATTGTACTTGTAATACATGCATGCGCAATTAAAAAAAGTATCATGCTTGGACAAGTTATCTTATGTACTATTTTTATAAAACATTACACATGTTGATTCAACCGGTATTTAAATAAAATATTCGAATAATAAGCATTTAAATAATACATCATAATTTAATTATTATTTATTTTCAAATAATTGTGTAATAATATATTATTAAAACAATTTCTTTATTTGATATCTCTGTCAAAATTATTAATTGCATAATAAAAATAGATCTCTTTTACATAATTATAAGAAATTGTGGTGAAATAACTTACAATTTTACTTAAATAAATTCATTCAAATAGAAAATAATTTATTTAATCTTCTAAAGTAATTGAATATCTAATTATTTCAAATTAATATCTTTCATCTTTATTGCGAGTAAAGTGTTCTCAAGCCTCGAAGACTTCTATTAAAATCGTTTCTATTTAGAAAACGAAATTAATCAAATCCTCTTTTAATTTAATAATGGAAGAATTACTTGTGAAAGTTTACAATATTATATTGCGATGTATAACTTGTGAAAGTGCGTGTTAAATTTCACTGTATCATTCTGTGTACTAACTTTCACGAATATTACACATTATGGAAGACATATACAAGTTAATATAGAATACAGATATTGAAACAAATAAGAGCAATATAATAAGGTGCAAAGTCGGTTAATGAATCACTCTGCTTTTTCCCTTTTTCTTCGAGCAATTGTAGAAAAATATTTATCGATTGAAAAGCGATGAATCATGAATTACGAAATGTTTTCACGTGCACAATGAATTTGCGTAATGAAAACATACTGTCACAAATTTTGAAAAATTTTATTATAAATTTTTATTTGTTTATAAAAAATTATAATTTTTTATTGAAATTCTCCATTTATTGATTAATTATTATAAAATAATAAAAAATAAAAAAAAATAAATAAAATGGATTCAATTCTCTCTATAATTTTTATTATTAAATTCCCTTTATATAAATTCTTTCAAGAAAACACAAAAATTTAAAACCAATTATACTAAAAATAAAGGATTGCCTATACGCAATATTGATCAAAGGATTAAATCAAGTTGAAACATATTACTAATTGCAATAGTTTATAGGTGCTTTCTGAAAAATATAAATATGTATAATAAAATTATTTGTAAAAAAAAAAAAAAAATAATTTTTCCATTCTAAATTCATAAAATGCATATTTCAAATTATATTGAACACAAGATATCAATCAAAATTCTCATTATTTCTATATACTTTCATTCATTATTCATCGAGATAAATTAACATGGCAAATAAATCAAACCGACTGATTTCTATAATTGTGCAGTGAAAATATAATGTATGGGTCGAAGAGATAGAAGCATCCATTAATCGGCATTTTTGTTGCTTTTGCATACTTTCACGAGGCCACTAGGTAAAAATCGATTTTTTCTTGTCTAATCCAGAGAGTCAACGTATTTTCTTCGATAGACAATTAGTCATAATTTTATACGTAAAAATAATACTTTAAAGAAAAATCATTGAAGGTAATTATTTTGATTATGATTTTTTAATAAATATTGGAGATAATTATCTAAAATAATTAATTTTAAATTTTTATTTTTTGCGTGGATGAATAATTCAAAATCCAAAATTTTTAAAAAATTCATGGTATATCTGACTAATAAAAACAATACTTTATTTGATATAAATGTCACAATATTTGCGAATAAACCGTCCTACGATATTGATTTTGATTGATGATGCAAACGTATATTCTTTTATTCTTAATATAAACTCAACGCGATATTGCACGACACGTGTTGTCTCAATTATTTTCTTTTTTCTCTGATGTTTGAAAAATTGCAAATATTCATTTATTTCTTTAATATAATAAACTCTACGTTCAATGATCGTGACACAAATTGTTATTATTATACATCAAGTATTCAAACAACTCATCATCAAAATAAAAAAAAAAGTTTCTGAAAATATCTCCATTGTTTAGAATACCATTTCACCTCGTTCTAAATAATCGAAATCACAGGAGAGGACGAGAAAATAGAAAAAACCTACGGAGTACACAGTGACGTATCAAGAGTGGGGGAGCGCCAGGCCAGCTGACTGGTGAAACTGTCTCGTCGTTTGCCGCGCGCCGTTGCTTTGACAGTGTTATATCAACCTCCGCCAGAGTGAAGTCGTGTGTTCCCTTCGTTCATAAATCTCGCTCGAAAGAAAGAGTAAAACTTTGAGAAATTCGTTTCTCAAACTTGAGTGATTCGCATAAAGGAACCACGGTTTCTTTACGACAGTCTTGAAAACATTTTTACCAGAGAAAGAAAAAAAAAACAAGGGAAGAGAAACAACAATTCGGTGAATAAATAGACAAGAACGAGAAAAGAAGAAGAAAAGGGGAAAGTTACCTTTTTCTTCTCTTTTTTAACCCGTTAGAAATACCCAAGACACGAGAACAAACGAGATAAAACAAACATCAACGCGAGCATCACGGACACACAAGGGAATCTTTATTGAGACATTCTACGAATTTGTGCTGCGTGTTTTGTGAGTGATAAAAGCTTATCGTCGCGCGGCAACCGGAGACCTTTCGTGTCAGCATATAGAGAAGCGGATCGCTTTCCTTTTTCGAAAAGGCCTTCCCTCCACTACTAAGAGGGTTGCTTCTTCCGGGGATAACCGGAAGTGGCTATTAAACTAAAGAAGGTAGAACAATGTCGACACTCGAGAACAGCCTCCCTTGAAGCTCCCTCTCACGTTCTTCAAGATAATAATTCGGCCCTGTTAAGTCATGCTCTGTCTTCTTACCCTGCGTCGAAAGGTAGGTAAATGTTTTTTCTTATCCCTCCCTCTTCTTTTGCTTCGTTACAAAACTTGGATAGGAATGACTTTTGCTAAGAATCCTTATTGCGAAACGTACACCTCAAAGAACGGTCATTACGCGCGGATTGAAGAAATTGCTACAAATTGCAATAATCGGCGCGGATAATACCGGGGATTCGTCAAAAGAACCGTTTTCAGACCGTGACGATTATTTTTGTACTTATTGTATTTCTTCTTTTGTAGATTTTTTTTTCTGTAGCTGCTTTCAAAGAAGAGATAAATTGTTATGACATTTTATTGATATTATAAAATAGTTGCGAATATTATTATATCTTTCTGATATATTTGTTGTTAAAATTTTTATACTTTTTTTTTTAAAAAATATTACTTTAATTATTTTGAGTGTAGATCTTCTTTATTGATGATATTTTACCTAGAATAAATTGTAATAAATTGTAATCACGAGAAATTATGAATAATTAGAAACAATATATCCGTAGTTTATATAGATTACTTTAAATTATGTTTAATATATTACAAGAATAAGAGGAGATAAACGCAATATAATTGAACGTAATAACTAATCAACAAAATGTTATTCTTTATTACACTATAAACTTTATCCCTAATTACATTAAAATAATAGCAGAAGAATCATAAACAAAAGTTATGAAATTATTTAGAATTTCTTCATTAATATAATTAGTATTATTTTTCAATATATATATTATTCAAATTAAAATATGAAATATGATATATATAATTTATACAATATAGAATACAATGAATGAAATTCAAGAAAAACAAAGGAATTTGTATTAATATAGAAAATTTTATTTCCAATAGAAGAATTGGATAAGATATAGAAAATTTTATTTCCTATAGGACTATTGGATATTTCCTATTGGATATTTCTAAATTGTATATCATATTCATTCATTATTTATATCATGACTTTAATTCAATATGATAAGATACAAAGTTAACGAATTGATAAATAAAATACTAGGCAATTAAAATAAAAATTTAGATTGTTCTAAATAAATACGAATCTTCTTTAACTTTATCAACACACGATTCAACTATTGTAAAGGTTATGACTATCGAATTAACATGTTCTCTGTTTTGTTATTCATAATGTTAAATTCGATTCGATTATAAATAATCCAAAAAAAATAAGAAGAAAAAAGTACAATAAAAAAAATAAAACGAAACAGAGAACAAACAAAAGAACGTGATCCAACATCCACGACAAAAATTCAATTCAAGAAAGGTGTTGGCGCGTGAACGAATTTCCAATTAAGAGCAATTAACGATAACGAGTTCGAAGAAGAGAATAAAAATTCCCCAGAAGGTAGCGAAATAATAGCACGTAGAACGAAATGATCTTCGGTATACGCTTCCGTTTTCCGGAAGATGGAAGCAAAAATGGTTTGAAGAGGCCATACGCGTGAAGGTACAAAGAAAATAGAAAAGAACTAGACAAAATAAACATTAGGATGTTTAAGGTTTTAAATGATACGGAAAAAGTAGAAATTAAGCGAGTCTACGCGCAATTAAGAATAATTTTAACGACAATCCTTCGGTAGAATGGAAAGAACACGAATATTTTGTTCGAACATGTGGAGAAAACATTTTTCAGGTTTTATCTTGATCAAATTCCGATATAATTTATAATTATACAGTATTTTAGTCGATTTTTAATATCGATTTTACTATTTTTTTCTTATGATATCAATAATTTATGAAAAAGTAATTGTCTTATTTGTTCTTCTCGAAATCATTTAACTTTTATTTTTTATTTAAAAAATATTTTCAAAAACAAGCGAGATATTCCAAGTGATAAAGTTAATACTCGTAAAACATATATAATTAAACAATCTGAAGAAATACATTTTTTTAAATAATAAAAGAATTCTTTTGATTAGCATATGCAACGATACTCTATTATATACAGATATACTAATTACAAAGAATCCTTTTATGCTCAATTTCGAAATTTAAACTTAAAATGTATTCTAACAAAAATAAATATCCGGATAGTTTTTAGCGTATGTATATGTAAGAGGAAAATCGTCTGACAAATCGACATCACGAAGGACAGGTTGGTATGAAATTGAGCCGTCACGCAGACTCGCGCGAATTTATTACTCGCTCGACTCGAGTTTCGCGGTTTCCTTTGTCCGACCGATAAAAAAAAACTTTTCCAACATGAAAACACACGCATCCCCCGTATGCATCAGGCGTATAGAGATTTCTATATTACCTCTCACTCCAATCTATCTCTGTCCACCTCTCTCGCTTCCCCCCCAAGGGTATAAATGGGTCCGTCCTCGTCTCATCGAGAGACCGATATGCATTTGACTTCCACGCGGAAACGAATCGTACATGTGATACAAGAGCCACTTCGTACGACGAAATAATTCATACATACATAATTTAGCAGAAAAACAAACAATCGAGCCTCGTTTCCATCGCGTCTAGGGGATGAAAAATCGATTGTTAATTCGCGAATTCGTGCTCGTAAAATTTGAATCGTGATCCATTAATATTTTGCGAAATATTCGTGAGAGGAGAGTTTATGGATAGGTGAATTGATTCTTGATTTGGAGAATTCGATTTCAATTCGTTGATTGCTGTGGGTCGTTACAAAAGATGGAAATTAAATAAATAATTATGATTCGAATTTAATATGATTGTATATTTTATAAATAAGAATTTTGATATATTATTTCTAAAAATGTAGATACAGAATTTTTTTATTAGAAATTATTAAAGATTTCTAATATATTATCTACAAATCCAATTAAAAATTATCCATTTCTATCATGTTTTCTTACAAGTCCATCAATTGTATCGAATCATTTGCATGAATTATTAGTGGTTTAAATTAAATTTAAAATTTGAAATATCTAGATTAAAAGAGAAATCATGGATTTTAAACTGTAATTTAGAAAGTTCAGATTAATCTTTGAAAATTTTGAAACGATTCGAAAAATAAAAATTTTGATGAATAATTTTTGCCACAAATCCATTTTTAATTCTCAAAATCAATATTCAATTATATTTCATTTTGTTAAAATTAATTTGTTTGCGCGCATAAAGGAAAATTATTATTTTCGGTAGTATAAGACAATTAATTTGATTTAAAAATAAATATATTCGTAAAAAACTTCGTTCATAATGCTATATTTATCTATCTGTGATAAACGATAAGATACGATAAGTTATTTATATTTTCATTCCCTGCATTTATTTATTTCTGTTTATGTATATATAAGATAAATTCAATTATATATTAAATATGCACACAGCATTTATGTTATCTACAAATTGTACGTGTCACGAAAAAAATTAAACGTTCGTAAAAAAACTTTACGCAAATTGAATTCATTGCAAAAGCATATCTTTTCCAGATACAAAATTTCATTTGCAAATAATTAATTAAAATATTTAATAAATTTAATAATAATATGCTTCAATAACAACTTTCATTAACTATAAAAAATATTAATTAAATTTAAAAAAAAAGCTAAAAAAACAAATTTAAAAAAAAAACTAAGAAACTAAAAAACTTCGACTGATATCTTCGTTAAAAATGATCATAATTAATTTTTTTTATTCAAATAGCATTCGTATCAAGATGTTACTAATTAATACGGTTGTAATTACGATACTCGGCATATAGAAGCAAAAAGATATTACGAAAGAAAATAACAAAAGCAAAAAACGATGAAAACTGTTTATAGTCGTATCGCCAATTTTTATGAAATATCTTATTATATGTTCGATTTTTACGCTGAACAACTTTTATCGAATCTTTGAAAGGATCCCTTTTTCATCGCGTTCGTGAATTCGTGGGCAATGATACGTTATCAGATTATCGAGGCGTGTTGGTCGTAATCAGGCCGCTCCTATCTGTCGGCCAATTAACAAGTAGGTCATCCGCTCGTTTGTGGCAACCTAAAATGGGGAACCATGAGTATCGGTTAACGGAGAATCCCGACGATCTACCTATATTACGTATTCTCTTTCAGAATTTTATTTAATCGAGTCAGAAGCATAATTTACAAGGAAAAGAATTGTATTTCTTATCTGTTGACAATAAATTTCTTTTTTGTTACGCGCTCGTTCTGATTAAATCTCGTGATTCACTGATATTGCTGACTGAAAAAGTTTAATCCTTTGTGGAAACATTTTATTATTCTTTTATATATAAAATGAATAACATATTCAAATATTTTCTTTATTTATCAATGTGTCTGAAGGATAATGTTATATTTGAAAGAATATATGTATTAACGAAAGGAGAAATTTTAATTTCAAAATTAATTTTTTTATGTATTTTTAAAGTTGTAAATATTTTAATATTAATAAAAATAATTAATTTCTTTTTATTATTATAATATAATAGAATTCTTGAATTTATTTTGTTCACTTGTTAATTTTTTTTTAATATTTCATACTTTCAATAATTTTTGAAAAAATTTACACTTATTTAATCTATCTGAAGATTAAAGATTTTTTCGATAATCGAAATATCAAGAAAATTTTTCTTATATTCAAATAAAAATTCAAGAACAATATTACAAAAGATATCACGTATATTTTTTAATTTGATATTATTATAACTGATATCAATACAATACAAAGTATACATATATAGCGTAGTATCATCTTGAAATGACCTTGGACTCAGAAATTTATTTCCGATTGAATAAGAAAGATATTCTTTTCCTCATGAGTCATGTTTAATTGATATATACCGAGTATATAAGTAGCTATTGATCCAAAATATTCTTCAAATTATCGGTCAACTAACGGAACTGGAAAAACAGTACGTCGCACGCAGTGCAAAAGAACCGAAGGAATTTCTGTTAATTATGCATTATTTAGAACGATTTGAATGAAAAATTTGGTTTATAATCATTCTATAATCAAATTCGAAAATAGAAATATTTTTTGTTTATTAAATTATATACAAAAATTGCAGATTTATTTCGAAATTATTAAGTCACGTAAAGAAATTATACAATATACGAATTCTAATTCATAGAAAATGGAAAAATTTTTGAAATTATAGTAAATAATTACTTTTTTATGTAGAACAAAATAAATAAGGATAAGAAGCAACAATTTTCTTTCTCAAATCTTGGAAAACAAAGTACATCTCATCCAAATGAATTGTCTTGTAGACAAATGGTTATGAATACGAATTTCCAGAGACAACAGAACTCTGCTATTTGTTTGGCATACCTAGTTAAATCTTTCCCAGTTTGAAATTACACCGAGACCTAGCTAGTGCATGCTGTAAATTGGTATTGATTCTGATTCTGTAATAGAGCCACATGGCGTACTCATTTTACCGGTTAACTACGGAGAATTTCATCGATCGAATTCCATCGGATTGTTGCTGTTCCAAGTAGAAATTGATTCGCCAAACAGTACCGCATATAATACATTCTTGGTCAATAGCCTTGACTCGACACAACATTTTATGATTTTATGTAAAATTTAACGTAATATAAAATTTAATCTAAATAATTTCTATAAGTTACGAAAGAAAGGTAAAAATTTAGAATATCGAATATTTCTTTAATTATTTGAATGTTAAAATTATGATACATAACGAGTAATATCAATTTATTGTTATTTCCGTTATGCTTCTTATATTTATTATATGTAATATATCTATTTAATAAGATATCATACCTTTATCTTATTTTATAAAACATATGGTCAAAGAACCGAAACCTATGGGATACAATTAACTGTACAATTAACTAAATTTTTATTGAATTATTTATCAATGTTTGACCGGAAATAATCAACTTACACCGGTACAATTAGCTAGAAACAAATAGATAATATAGAAAGATAATATTAACATTTCTTACAATTTTTTCCATGTAGTAATTCGTGAATAAGTCGTTAATTAATTAATCAAAAACAGAAAAATTTTTCAGATCCTTCACTTATAATTATAAAATTATTAATAAAATCTAAACAAAGATATTTTGCATATTTTTTATTAAAATAATTGAATTCGTAAGTTAAAAAAAAAAAAAGAAGAATCCACGCAAAAAACATAATGAAATTCGAATCGTCAAGGTATTAGATTGTTTAAATACCGTACAATACGAATAACCATGAGAACAAACCTGTATAACATCCTTCTATGGTGTATCGCGAATAGGCGGATGTGGCGTGATCATGGGTGTGGAAAGCGCTATCGCACGTGTGCGGTTTGTATGCCATGACGTAATGGTGTTTATAGTAAAAAAAATGTTAAAGAATGTACACGAAATAAATACTAACAGATCGAATAAAAATTAAATTAAAAGGAAGTTCAAATACATATATAGCCATGTATTGTGTAGTATAATATATGTATATATTAACAATAAATATTTTAAGTATGTTTCCTGAATTATTTTCATTCTGAATATTTCAAAATTGTTTAGAGAACATGTACGTGAAGTATCGTTAATAATTTTTACAATATTAATAAGATTAATTACCTTATTAATATATACTTGATGTACAATTAATTTTCATAATAATAATAAATTATAACATTTTTTTATAATTCCATGAAAGTGATATAATTTATAACAATGTATTATACATTACGATAACATATCAATACATTAGAATTCCAAGCAGATTTATTTCATAGCATAGTGTTTTATGTCAGTGATTTAAAGTTCTCTCTCGATGTAAAAAATTAAAATTAATTCTATCCCTGAATTTTTATACTTCAATTTCGAAAAACAGAAAGACGAAGATTATTCAATTTATCAATTTAGTAATAATGATAATTGTTACGAATTTCAATATTTTTTTTTTTTCCTCTAGATGACAAATATCGATCGATTTCTGTCAACTAATCGTTTTGTAACGGTTCACTTCTTTTTTCCGTTTGCTTCATTTGTAATCAAGCGCACATATACATATGTATGTACGTAGAAAGGTTTGTCAAAGCAAATGTGTATGCGAGCAGAGGGGAATTTTGCTCGGAGGTTTCATGTCTTCGTCCGGGATATGACGATATCCCCCCTGCTTGGCCAGTGGCGTAAGCAACCATAAAAATATACGGAGTACGTGTGACTCCTCACAGATGCAATGCTATCGAACAACAGATTACATAACGATTTAAGATTTGCTTAAAGAAATTTCACTTGTAAATGATACGTTATATTTTTGATGTTAATTTATCGTCAAGAATTCAATGTTTAATTTTACTTTTTTTCCCCGTAGATTAAAAATAAACTAAAATAGATTACATAAAGTACAAAATTAAGATTGACCTATACTTTATACTATTTTGAAAGAATTAAAAAAAAAAAATTAGTTTTGATTTATATATAAGAAGAAATTATATCTTTCAAAAAATTCCACTTTGCTTATAATAGTTTAATCGAATTTTAACTACTTCGTTAAAAAAATATTTATTGCTCACTAACATAACCGCCAAGTAACTTGTACTTTACTTTCTATTTACATGCGCGATTCACTTTCTTCCTGAATTTTCAACTCATTTTCCAACGAGAAGAGAAATGGCCCATTTTGTGTCTGAATAATTAAAACATTTTTACGATGATAATCCTTTCATAAGGTCGTTCTCGTTCACATGATTGTCATGTGATAGCTTACGGAAAATAAGCATATCGCGTGAGAAACTTTCACGTATTTTGCTTTTGCATCACGTAACTCGAGTATCGAGACATGAAACAGGAACTCGAATCGATCGCATATATCCACTTTTAAGAGAAAAAAAAAAAAAAAAAAAAAAAATGAAGAAAATAAAATGAAAGAGAAGGACACACTAACCGTTGGATTTTGATCTATCTTCGAGCACGACAACCCTTTCTTCCCTTTCCTCCTATACAAATATGTTCACTGACACACGTCTCTCATTCATAGAACATATAGTAGAAATCAGAGTAACGAGCACCCGATGAAAGCTGTCTCCCGCTAATTCTCTGTTGCGACAAACCTCCCCGAGTCGTTCTTTGCCACTCTACCCTCTGGGATCCTGAATCGTGATTACGAATCTATTCCGGAATAAAAAAAAATGAAGATGTCTTATCCGCGGAAAAAATCAGTTGATTTACCAGTTATGTCTAACTAATTAATATGTTGTTAGAATGAATATTATTTTTTGGAATCGTCAAAAGAAGACAGATAATAAGAGTTCGATTTAAATATAAATTTTTTTTTTTAATCAGTTAGTTATTGTTAGATATCTACACATACTATTAGACTGCGAATGTTTATGTAAATTTGAATTTTGAAACTATGAAATTTATACAGAGATCTATTTCTATTTCTCAAATATTATAAGGAATACTATATATTGGATATTTTGTATTTTTTAAAATATATTATAAATTTTTATACAATTTTCTAAAAACTTTATGTTATTAAGTTTATGTCGAACGTTTGTTTTTGAAAATCATTGTTCCGTATCACGAGTTTCGTCGTGTAACATTTAATGAAACATGAATTCGATGGAATTGTCAGTTTCAATTTCCCTATTGATGTTAAAACCAAGTATTTTCAATCGATAAATAAAATATGTCTCTATCTTTCGAGTACTCTCAGAAACGCTCTTGAAATACTTTCGGATGAAATCGGAAATCCATAATCCCTACTTTTAGAATTTCACGGTTTATGACACGACGTCTGATCGAGTTCCCAAACAGACAGACGATTCTGAAGTGGTTTAATTGGTTTATGGGGTGAACAGGATGGCGCAATTAATTCAATTAATTGATACGATCAATTGGCCATGATAAATTGATAGACTTCTATGTAACATTGATTAATAGGGTTCATAAGTGTTATTTTAATTGAATTGAGGAAAAATATAAGAGAAAAAATGAATCGAATAAATTGTTTTGTAATCTTTATTTGCAGTTCCCTAAAAAATCTGTTTTAAATATAATGAAGAAGAAACTTATAAAATAAAAAATATTTTAAGTATAAAAGTGTTATATTTTAACTTAAAAAAAGTTTATTCATAAAATTCAATAATCTCATACAATTCATAATTATACTATATATACGACGATAAAATTTATCAAAAAAAGTAATGCATAAATTACTTTTTCATCAATCTTCTCAATTTCTTTTTATTTTTTTTTTTATTCCTTTCTTGTGGTAAAGACGATAATTTAGTGATGGTACATGTTTTAGCGACATTTGATTTAATGCGTTATTAATACTTGCATGGGAAGTGTGGTATAATCCGAGGTTCGGTCATTTCCTCTTTCCATCAGTGCCGCTTTTAATTAATTTGCCTCGTTCTTTAAGGAGGACAGGGCCACTGAAGAATAATAGCTTGCTCAAAGACTACGTATGACGCGAGTAATTTCTAAATTATAATTTTTTTTTTTACATTTTAATTTTGTAGAGTGGCTTTCGCTACATTAATGCATTTCTGTTTAAATTTTAACGAAAAAAAAAAAAAAAAAAAGTAAAAGAAAGTAAAAGAATGAATAAAGTGAATAATTAAAACTACTACTATTGTAAAAAAATAAATAATTTCTTCTAGTTTAATTTTTTTTATCACATGTATATATATATATATATATATCTTTATTTTGATATTTTTGGATTAAGGATTTTATATCATATAATTATTAATACGCTATAATCTTTCACATATCATTGACCATATTGATATGTACTTACACGATGTATTAATTCTGCTATATCTGCAGTTTAAAAAAATTTCTACTGATATTAGTTTGGTTTTATATTTCAGTTATTTGATACGAATGAGTCAAACAGACTTTAATTTCAAACAGAAACTGGGTGATTTGTATCATAGATTAACTTATCATTTTTTTAAATAGGACAGTTTCAACAATTAATGTATAGAGAAATAGTTTTTAAGACAATTTTTTTATTTGTAAAGCAGATTAAAATAAAAAGTGACAAAATATAGAATACAAAAAGAATATTTCTTTAAGACTCAAGCAAAAAACATATTGCTTAAATGATAAAATTTAAATAATAAATGGAAACGCGATGAATGCTAGAAATAATTCACTAAAATTGAATTTTTATTGATTCATAGAAAAAAAAAATTCTAACATCTATTTTCATGATTTTTATATATTTTTATACATCACAGTAATAATTTAAGATTCTGTCAACATGTTCGAAAGAAATCACACTTCATCTAAATAAAAAATGAACCTTTCCTATTCCACTTGATAACCTACAAACTCAATGAAGTTTCAACAAGATATGTACACCTTCAAGTCTTTCTTCTAATCTAATTAAACTTTCATCAACTTGTTAGAACTTTTCTTCCATGTCTCTCATACACCATTTTCCATTTCTAATTTCTCTTTCGATTTAATGATGGTATAACTTATTAACACGACACGCACGTCGTTCGTGGCCCTGATCCTCTCACTGTTCCGCAAATAATTTGTTAAGGAGGCCATCGAGGAGGCATACCTCGTATAGCTAGCCTGGTTTAGAGAGATCGGCCAAGACGCGTTACCATATCGCGACCATAGTTGCTTCGATATGCGAGGAATACATCTTTGAATCATATATGTATACCTGGCAGGTATTTAAATCGCGTGCGTAGTTGCGTACACGTTTGCCTTATTAAGCACGCACGCTGCTGCGTAGCACGACTCATCACGCTCGTGAACGAGTGGCGTGCATAAGCGCTTGAGTAGACAGAGGAGGCTATTTCTTCGCGTTGTTATGATGTGAGGAAGAAATAGATTATGCATAGCCTCTTCCCTTGAACTCGGCTTGAACTCGACGAATCGCGATTCTCGAAAAAATTTATAAATAGTTAAAGAGAAGCAAATATATTGCGAAAAGAAGGATGAATTTTAAGTTTAATGATTCGTCGATCGTATCATATTGTTTAGAAATTTTAATTAAGTTATAAACAAATAATAATTTATTGATAATATGTATTAAATGCAGTAAAAGCATAGATGTATTATACTGTTTATACGTACGTATTATAATGTGGAATACGGTACGATGTGTCATATAATACGTCAATGGTGACACGTCTTCTTTGATCATATTTATTAAAATACGATTCTTGTTAAGGAAAGATAAAATATATACGTGTTTTGCAGATAACTAACAGAACTAAACACGTTACTCGGAAAGAATATTAGATTGATACGATCTAGTATGCAATAAAAATTATATATAAACTTCATATTACAATAATAATGCTATAATTTGCAAATTAAATATGTGCAAATCATTATTTTTCTTTATTTGTTTTAGTGATAAAAGCTGTGGTAACTTTTCTCCATATCTACATAGTATTTATCTCATAACAACGTTCTATACGCGATGTGTACCTTATATAAGAGCATTAATTCTTTCATGTACATAGATGAGATACACATTTCATGACAGTATATCCATCATGCAAACTTACGAACCAGTTTCTCAATCTTTCATGTGACTCATACTTGTTTAGTAATCCTACAAATTTTCATAATATATAAAATTTTCAAAAATCTTAAGTATTTACTATGGTCAAATTGTGACTCTTAGATTACTTATAGTTTTTCTAAATTTCCATTGTAAACTTACATTTATACTTTCTATGTATAAAATTTAAAATGAATAAGTTGTATTTAGATTCATATTTATATGAAATATGATAAAAATATCTGAAAATATTTAAAAATCTAGCAGATCTCGAGTATTTGTGATAAAGGATATTATAGTTCCTATCATGATAATTGATTTAATATATCAGCATTTTTCATTATATATCATATAATAAATAAAATTATTCATATCATTCAATCATTTGAGCGTAGCTTAAATTTTGAATTTCATGATTCAATAAAAATTGAATAAGATTGAGAAACATTGCTATGGACAAGATATCTGTCTTAATGAAAAAAGCACATGAGATATCTCATTCATAAATTCTATAAATAGATAATAAATACCAATAGATACATATGGATACAATATGTGATGAATCGCATGGGTTTTAGCCATTGAACCAGAGTGATCCATTTGATTCTGAAAACTTTCATGGGTTCGTAAATTGGGTTTGCATGCAAGTATGAGTTCGTGAATGGATTTTGTGCAAATATGCGGTGCATACTATGGTCGATCGTGGTTAGTCATTTATTTTCGGTGCAGGATATTTGATAGGCGAGGTTTTAATTGAAATTGATCGATTGCGGTTTTTCTTGTTATTAAAGATAAAATATTAGATATACTTCTATATAAAAATGACAATAAGAATATCTAAGAAATGTACTGATTTGTTTTTTTTTTTAAATATCGATTCGAAATTTTATATAAGTTGGCGATTTTGAAATTGTAATAAATTTTGTATTATAAAAATGATATATAAATATGATAATATAAAAAGTTTCAATTAATCTCAAAATATCAAATATCGTTTCTTTCCGAGAATATCAAATGTGAAGATTATTGATCCTTTTAACTTTTAATAATTCTCATTCAAATTCCTTTTTTGCATAGAAAAAAACAACTGATACAGAATTATTCAGAATTATTAACACAAATGAAAAATTCTTTGAATTTAAAAAAAGAAAAACAGATATATAAGAAGAAAGGAAAATCCTCAAACAAATCAAGAAAAACTATTTTGCCAAATAAATAAATCAAACATGCATCCGATTACGCTACCATAACTGGTAGTACGAAAAAGAGGCGAAATGTTTCTGCAAAACCTACAATAAAAATCTAACCAGTTTATACCCTTAGCTTCTTTTATTTTCTCACTCGATAAACTTGTTTATTAGACAGCTCTGTCTTGCACAATTCATTCTGAGAACGATGCATGCATGAACCGGATAAAAACCACTCTCAATTTCTACTAATAATGAAATGAAAGGGAAGAAAAGAAAAATTGATGGTTAAAGTCATGATAATGTTCAATATATATATCAGTTGATTACAAGCGTGTATACTATACATATCTATATACTGTAAGTAACTGGTGGAATAGTCATCGTGATCATGATTGTTGGTTCGCTTATGGTCGTAGCGACGAAAATTAAAGTTGACCGAAGGAAGGGAGAGTGTATCCGAGGGTCATGGTGGGAGGTGGATGAGGGTTTCAATTGATTTGCTGGAATTGATATACAAAAAGGCCTTTAATAGGCGTCGATTATCTTCGCCCACGGTTTCCGACGATTATCCAATCGTGTACTTGAAAGAGGTGCAAAAATCACAACGACACCGCGATGATATTTAAACGATGCACCATGTAAATTGACGACTCCCGTCTTCTAAATATACAAGATGAGAGAGTAATAACGATACGAGAAAAATACGAGAGAAATACTAGAAGTAAAAAATTTGGAACGATTTTTCTTTCTTTTTATATTCGATATTTTATTAATATTGGTTATCTTGAATTTTCGGTTGATTGTATAAATGCATATTGAATGATGTAATAATTTTGATAAAATTTTATACTGTATTGTTGAATTGTTGTTAAATTGTTGAATTGGTTTGTTATATTTATTGCAAAATATTGTTTAAGCTTTCACAAAGTTATTGCTGTATTGAAATTTTCTGGTATAACTTGTCTTCTTTTTGTAATAAAAAGATTTCGTAAGCGAATTATTTCATCAAATATAAACTGATTTTGAATATCATATATCATAAATACGAATGAAATTGAAAATTAATTGTATTAGTGCAATATCTAATATTTGGTAATGAACTACACATGCAATATTATATTTAAAAAATTGTAAAATATATAGATATTTAAAACTGTAATAAAACCTATCATAGACAGTTTACTGAGTATTCTATTTCACTTCATCAAAAAATAAGTGATATACTGATAATATTATTTGTGATAATGAGTAATAATATTGCTATGTCTTTTGATTCTCTGCAAAATGAGCTATGAAACGTTAGAATTTTTATTCTAAAATATCTTATAAAATAAAAAATAAAAATAAAATAAAATAACTTTGTTAATACACTATTATGAGAATATAATTTTATTATTATTACAAAATTATATACTCTTTTATCTTTAAATTTATCTTAGATATATTGAAATTTTTATTTATTTATCTAATTTTAAAATTACAGATTATTTAATGTACTTTTACAAAACTAAAATTTCTAAAACTGATTTACACTTCTATTATTGTTAACCTTCATAAGTATAAGTTTATTGACGTCATTAAAACGCGCAAAGGCATAAATTATTTAAAATACGCTCGTATGTAAAATATCGATTTTCTTAATATTTTTAATAGCTCGGAGTACGTTGTTAACCAATGTTTCCTGCGGTTGTGTTAATTATAGCGAATGAAGAGTTAACGCGATTTTAATTGTATAATTAAGTACCATCTATAAACTTTAGTATGCAATAAATTAATAATTATAATTTGAAATTTTATAATTTGAAATTTAATAATTTTCAATTTTAATAACTCTCTTTCAAAATAAATAGATTATATATATTAACTATTTCATAAAAAATTTCTTGTCTTTCGACTAAATATTCTATTTCAATATTTCATGAAAGTAAAAAAAAAAAAAAAGAAAAAGAAAAAAAGAAAAAAAAAGTAATAATTTTGCAAAGTTTCCAAGTTTTCCCTGAATCAAAGACAGTGTAAAAAAACTTATCATGTTAGATAAAATTTTTAAAAAAACATTTCGTTAAAAAGATACGTATATTTTTAATTTTTTTTTAACCTTGTATGCACAAATGGAAGGAAGAATACTTTATGACACGTATGTTTTAACAGGAACGCAGTCATACTTTAACGACATACTAAAAAAGAGCATTTGCAGATAAGGCTAGGTCTATCATGTGTGCTTCAAATACTAAATGCACCTGGAGGGTTTCGCACATAATGTGAGGTTCGTGTAATGTCAGCAACGATTACTGCTTTATCGGAAAAATGGAAGTGAAATCACGATGGTTATCCACGTCGTTGGATGCTCTTTCACTGCTCGATAGATAATACGAACTAATTCTCTCTTGACACGGAATTTCCTTGAAGCAAATAACGATCTCTCCGTGTCTTGTTTGAACGTGTCACTTTGTGCAACGATCTAGGGGAATTGGAAGGTACGATGTTCTTCTGAGTATATGCAAGTTTCCATTTACATTGTTGTTGAAGATCATTGTTAAAAAAAAATAGCGATACTTTCGCTTTTTTTTTTATAGAAAATTGAAGAAAAGAAGAAATTAAAGGAACGTGTAATTGTATTATTTTTTAATTATTTTTGCTGCTTCCGGATATTTTTTACACGAGAACGTACACGAGCAAAAAAGCGGAATAAGAAATATATTTTTTAAAAAAGAAATTTTATATGTATTAATTAAATCATTCGTGTTTGTTGATTATTTATTAATGTTAAATATAATTTAATTAAAAACGATATGGAAACTATAGAAAAATATAGAAAATCGAATATTATATAGTGAAATTATAATAAAAAAAAAAAAAAAAAAAACTTGAAGATATTAAACTATATTTTGAAATTTCTTTATTTCTACACGCTGATGAAATGTGCTTGTGATGATGAAATCTTCTTATCTTATATTATTTTAAAATTGTATAAAGTAAATTCCAATTTTTCAATTGTGCACATAAAAATATAAAATTGCAAATATTAATCTACCAAAAATGAATAAAACAAATTTCCTTGTAATCCATAAATGGAATTGTTGTTTCAATGTCATTTATCTATCCCATAAGCGTTAACCCATAAAAGTATTGACATGAAAAATCTGAACAAAGCCGTTTAAATATTAATACGATTGATTCTTGGTAACTCGGTCAGTTTATATCCGGTCAGACAATATTGTTCACTCTTATGAGTTTTATCTTGACCGTCAGTGACAACCCGTTGGTCTAGGACAAAAAAAGATTAGCGTATCCCCTTTCTCATGGACGAGTTGGTCATAGGTTGTAGAGAATTTCTAAATTTATAATCGTATTTTGAAATACGTATTTGTCTCGTACTGTAGCGATATTTATATTCGAATGAAAAGTTTTGATATATTTAGAATTTGTTGTACTTTTATGCTTGCAAAACTTAGTGAAAAAATTTGAATAAATATCGAATGAAGGGAATACTGATAAAAGAATAATATTTATTGTAGAAATACTGACCTAGTAATACGACTGAAAAAAGTTAAAAAATGTTGGAAAAGATAATGTGCTTTTAAATTAAATACGATACACTGTTCGTTATTTTCCAAAAGATATGCGATACTTTAGATAAAAATGTTAACATAATTAAAATAAATTCCACTGAATCAAACACAAAAAAGTGTAATAGATAAAAATTTTCCTAATATTAATGATGAATTGTGCGTAATGATAAAATAATTAATAATTTAAAACTATATATTTTGAATTATACCAAACGCGTTAAAAGTTTAAAGTATTGATTAAAAATTTTACGTAAAATTTTGCGTATTAGTATCCATAAAAAATTGTTAAATTATTAGTTATTGTAAACCTCATTTCAAAAGTTCGTTTTCTCTAATTAAAAGTTTTTCCACTAATTCAAATTAGAATTTTATTTAGCGATTATTTTTAAACTAATCACATTCCAAACGTATTTTTTTTTTATAGAATTTTTTAGTTTAAACGTAACCAAAAAGAATATTCCACATTATATAATTATTATATATTTCTACAATATAATTACCTACAATTTACTTCAGTTCGAAACTTTTTCAAAACCATTTCTCATTAATTTAAACTCGCTTACACGCAATATAAACTTTCCACAGAATCCTTTATTACTCGTAAAACAATCTTATCCAAGACACGTTATAATTATAAAGGCCGATATATTTCTACAATCAAATATTTTCGAATCTATCTGAAAAAATAATTCTTACAAAAATTCTTTCGAACTTAAATCAATAATCCTCTCGATCTTTCGAACAAAAGGAAAATTTCGAAATTCTAAGCGATAGTAAATGGTAGTAGCAGCGTCACCTTTAGGTCGAATCAGTGAACTAACCCCCCATTGATTTTTCGCGCGAACGTCACGCCGCCACTGTCGTTTACCAAATAAGGAGAGGGCTCGAACCGCGCCACTATACAACGCAACCCCTTACGAACAGCAACATGGCCGTCCGTTGAATGACAGTTGTTGCACTCGGTTCGCGTATACTTGTTGACCATCCCCGGCCTTCGACGTGCACCTGTCAGCGTCGTCATGTATTCGCGTTCTCGAATGCGACCACATCGACTCTTCTCCACGGTGAGTTCTCAAGGGAAAACTTTCTCTTCTCAATAAAATTATCTAAATAAAGTTATCCTTCGTGCTATTAGATCCGTGTATCCTGTCTTCATCCTTACGTAAAAATTTCACGATTTTTCTCATCGTTCAATTTTACTTTATTTTATTCGTTTATTTTTTCCTTTTCAATCGTTTACAAACTTTTTTTTAATCGTAGGTGAATTATTTTTCTGTGATTTTAATTTTAAAACGCGAATGACATGCAAAGTGATTCGTTAAATGCGATATTTAAGAAACGATTTAGAACGGTTTGTTTGTATTTAATTGATCGTGAAGGAATCACGCTGTTTGGAATCGTTACGAAGGAAGCGATGATTATTGTTGTGCTGTGCCACTGTGATAATATTTTCCCGATTCCGGATACGCTTCTGTGTTAAATCGTCCGCGGAATTTTCAACGTAAACATTTATCTTCGATGCGGGATCGAGTTATTTTCGATTGCATTTGATATTCGATAGAATAAAAGAACGATCGATGATAGATATATGTCTGGAAGAGAAAGAGGTATCAGTTACGATGAAGTATTTTTAAGGATTTCATTCAGGATAATTGGCTGGTTGGCGAATCCGAGCGATTTAACGTGATATTACGAGACTTTCGTGAAAGGGACACACACAATTTTCTGCTAAAAATAACGGAGACATTCGCCGGTACATTGGAATCCCTTGGTGCACAATTTTAGATCTAGCAAACTCGATCGTCTGTCCCCTCACGTGTGTGACAAGCTTTCACTCGAGCTCTTCTCATCGTCAAGATTTTATCGTTTCTACATATCGTCGATTACGACCACTTTACGCGATAAAAGGAGATTTTTTTTTTAAAATTTATTTTCGATAATAAAACGATTTGATACGATTGCATTTCGCGAGTGAAACGAAATTAATTGCTTTTTACAACGAAAGTTGATAACGTCCCCTTATGTCACGGAAAACTAACTAGTTTCGCTGGTAATTTAAAATTGTTTTTATCTAACTACTCGTTTCTAATTGCTTTCCATTCAAATGTAGAGTTTCTAATCAGACATCGACAAAATAAAATTTTCCGCTTTTATTGGCGATAATTTCGGGGTGTTAAAATATACTTTTACAAATTAAACGCAAATATATAAATCGTACGATATATATATATATATATATATAAATTTTTGTACAAATGAGATGTGTATTTTATAATATTATTATTGTTAATATTATGATAATTTAAACTGATATAGTTATTTGGATTAGTAAAAGAAATATTTTTTAATTCAGTATTAATACGTGGGATCATAAGTGACTCATAAGAGTTTGAATTATTTAATTTTAAAACACTTTATTTCA
Source organism: Apis florea (assembly GCF_048593485.1). Classification (NCBI taxonomy): domain Eukaryota; kingdom Metazoa; phylum Arthropoda; class Insecta; order Hymenoptera; family Apidae; genus Apis; species Apis florea. The sequence goes on from NW_028256754.1 coordinate 3,911,585, forward strand.
ATTTGCGCGATAGAGGTTATCAGTGATTAACAATTTACGACGCAAAAAAAAAAAAAAAAAAAATGAAATGAGATGTTAACAATTATATAGATTATTAATTTTATAAGTTGTATCGCAAATTTGTTATTTTCCTCTTTGTTTCATATTTTTGTAATTTTTTTGTCAATTTTTTAATAATCTTACTTGAACAATATCATTGGACCTAACTCAAATCTAACTCATAATCCAAAAGAATTAAAACTAAAAAAGTTTTCCTAATAAAGGCATAAAACGAAAAGTAAATTATGTAAAATATAGATTTACAATTTGCTTTTTCTTAAAAGATTTCTCAAACGAGGGTTAAAAATGATCAAATATTAACCAATATAATATCTTTATACGAGTGAGAGGAGTTAGTCCTTGGAATCCCTAAGCGTTTCAGGTGAGGTCAGCATAGATTAACTTTGTCGGTTGGAATTAACAGAAGGTTCATCCCTTGTTGACGAGTTCGCAGAATTCATTCGTTCTGCGATCGTGACACGCGCGGTTTGCCTAATGTACACGTATACTTACACGTATGTACATTAAACACTAATGTGTATGCACGCGTCGTTTGCCTGGAATTAACACTTCGACATGTATAAACGGATCAGTATAGGGATCGAGCCAGAAATTCAAATTCCGCTCTGACTCAGACCAGTTACCACGCAAACTCCGATCAGACCAACTATCTCATAGTATGTAAGTACTTCGTTCCATTTCTTCCTCTTTCTCCATCGGTTTTGGCAATCGTTCGATCATTCTTATATTCTCGTAGTATATTTCTCAACGAGTTTTCCTTTAAAAGTATTCTTCAATTTTAAATATTTTTCTCCGTCGAAAAACTTTGATTAGACATTTATTAGATTTCAATGTATATCGATTTTCAATTATTTCATGTTCTTTTTCTGTTATTTTCTTTTTTTGTTGTGTAATTTATTATTAAAAATAATTTGAATTGTTTAAAGAGAGAATTAAAGATTTGTAGTGTTGTGTTTAAAAATCGAATACTAGCTATTTATATTTTAAGATATATTTAATATCATCATTATGCGAAAAAAGGTAACGAGATGATGAAATTCTAAAGGAAAACCTGTGCAAATCCTTCTTGAAAGAATGAAATCCTTTGTTTTAAGAAATGTAATCCTAATTTCGATGGCAAGGCGTTTAAAAAGGGTCGATTAACGCGGATCGATAGATTCTTCGTAAGAAATTAAATTCGTTTTAGTATTCCATAAATTTTATTCTCGTTACACTTATTCGAGTAATCTTTTTTGGTAATCTTTTCTTTTAAACTCAATATCTCTGCATTATCCTATAAATCGTACTTAAGAATATAATAGGATAAAAACTTGAAAAGTCTGCTTATTTATTTTTTCATGTTATCTAAAAGATTTTTCAATACTTCAAAATTAAAAAAAATTAAAAATTTAACAGACTCTAAAGTGACAAAAAAATAATTCGAACTTCAAAATTACTCTCCATTAAAAATAAATTTCTTTTGCGATTTTCAATTCATTACATGGATAAAACCAAATAGTGAATTATTTTATTTTTTCAATTGATTATCAAATTTAAAGCTCTACTTTATATTTTTGTCTGTTATACTCTAGATGCCTTTCGTGTTGTAAATAATACTGTGAAAAGAAGCTTCAGACCGAAGATGGGCAAGCTTTTGAGCCTTTTGGCTCGAGATGAGTCTACCTGTTGCACGCCTCAAAAGTACGACGTCTTTTTGGATTTCGAAAGTAAGTTGAATGAATATACTCATATATAAATCGTTTCTTTCAATCGTTCTTTGAACTTTTTTCTTCGATTTTTCGCAAGTTTCTTTCACTACAAACGATGTTGAAATATTGGACGATTTTTGTAAGAGAAAACTATTTTTAGGGAATAATAGAGAGTTTCTTATCGAATTTTTTTAGATGCACAACCTTCCGATATAGAACGGGAGACCTTTGAAGCGGTGCAAAGAGTTTTGAAAAATTCAGAATCTATTTTAGAAGAGATTCAATGCTACAAAGGTGCCGGAAAGGAAATCAGGGAGGCGATTTCGGCTCCCACGGAAGAGTGTCAACGAAAAGCTTACCTGACTGTTGCACCTCTAGTTGCCAAGCTGAAAAGATTCTATGAATTTTCATTGGAACTTGGTGAGTCTCAACTTTTGGTCATATTTTAATTTTACATATTTTACTTTTTTCGTTTCAATTATTGTTTCAAAGTTTGTTACAAATATTTTGTAGAATTCTATTTTTATAAATTTAGAAATTTGACTTCAAATTTTTGATTGATAATATATCTATCTATTCTTATAAAATAGTAAATGAATAAAATTTCACGTGAAATAAAGGAAAGAAATATTTAAGTTTACAAAGTTTAATGTTTTTAAAATTAAAATTAATAGACGTTCACTCTTCATTTCTCTTATTAATGAATTTTCAAATGGTTTCGTCTAGACTATTTGCTTTTAATATTATATAGTTCTAAGGGACATTTTTATTCCGATTGGATGGCCACTGTTATGCAAAATAAAGGCAATAAATGCATCTGAAGTTTATAAACGGTTGAAAGTTTCGTTCGTGCCAATGCAACGATATTGGATTTCCAATCACCGTGTGTACGGGAATATTCAAGCTACATTCAACCTAAACAATAATCCCCCGCAGTTCGTTGCTCAACCAATATCGGCATTTAAGTTCTTACGCTCTTGTTTGATTTCAGCGAATGACATCGTAATTGAAAGTAAACAAAAAATGGATATTGTTCGTGAAAAAAAGGGGAAAGGTACAATGAATTTTAGTAAAAATTGAAAATTTTCAGCGGAAATAATATAGAAAAAAAAAAAAAAAAATAATATTGAAGAAAAAAATTCTTATTCGTCTTAACGGATATTGAATATTAAAAATTAATGTTTCATTTTTTTCACTTACTTGGCTTTTTACGAAGTAGTGATTTTTGTTAATGCAAAATCATCAACATATTTAAGCTAATTCCAATAATTTAACAAAGAAATAATTTAAAAAAGTAGCCTTAAAATAATATTGATGACGAAGTAATTATTTATTGATATATTTATTTAAATATGCAAGAAAAGAAATAATTTGACTATTTAATTATTTATGATCTTTAATCTAATTTGGCTATTTAAAGATCATAATTATTCTAATTTATAGAAGAAATTATTTCCTTATTTATATTTGTTTTCTGTATAATTTTTAAAAATATTAAAAAAATGTAAATATTTAAAAAAATAAAAGCTAATATTGCAAAAATTTTCTTGTTAAATTATTAGAATGAATCCAAATATCATAAAAATTCACTTATGTAAACTTTCTATCTAAACTAGAAAAATTATTAAATTAAACTAAAAATTAATTAGAAAAGAATTCTTTTATCTGTAAAAATTACAAAAAAAAAAAAAAAAAAAGAAATAAAAGAAAAAGATCAAATGAATCGTAATCTTTCTCCTCATCTTACAACCATCGTTTTGATATTTTCCAGAGAAGGTAGTACCAAAAATCTTAGGCCAACTGTGCTCCGGTAATCTCTCCCCGACCCAACATCTCGAAACTCAGCAGGCTTTGGTGAAACAGCTGGCGGAAATTCTGGAATTCGTCTTGAAATTCGACGAGCACAAGATGAAGACACCCGCTATTCAAAATGATTTTAGTTATTACAGAAGAACGTTGACCAGAGCATCCCTGGCGCGACAAGAAAGCGCTGAAAAGGACCTCGTGGTCGGGAACGAGCTCGCCAACCGAATGTCCTTGTTCTACGCCCACGCAACACCCATGCTTCGTGTTCTGAGTCACGCGACCATTACTTTCTTGATGGACGTAAGTGCTATCTCTTCTTTGTATTCTCCCCTATCTTTTCGCCGTTCTTTCACTATCGATCCATCCGGATGCTAATCGATGGAAAAGCCGCGATGAATTCTATTAACTAGAAAGTTTTCTCGTATTTTTTTTTTCGTGATGGAAAAGTGATAATTTGAATATGAATTATTCGCGATGAACAACTTTTTTGTTTCTATATCTTTTTCATGAAATTTATGAAAAAAAAGTAGCAAAAAAAAAAAAAATATCAGCAAAATACAAATTACTTTTTTTCATTAAAAATACTGAATGGATGTATAATAAATGTAATTAAAATTCTTTGAAGTGTTTTCACTAAAATTAAATTAAAATTCTTCAAAATGCTACTAAACTACACATAATAAACAAAGAAAAAGTATTCTATCCTACATAAAAAACGTAATTCCATGCGGAATTATCATCTTCTAACCATTCAACATGTTGTAAAATCGACTTTGTTAAAGATAAAAAGTTCATAATGGAGAGTGGAGAAATGTAAAAGGTCTTTAGAATCTTTGAAAATGAATTTACCTGGTTCGGTAACACTGAATAGGCGGCATTGACGCGAAACCTATTCTTCGCCCACATATGTACGCCTTTGTATAACTTGCTTTCTATTCTATAATAATAATAGATCCTGAGTTTTATATTTTGTTTTGTTATAATTGATAATTAACGTTTTTTCTCCATTCTTTATTGAATCTTTAAAAAAAAAAAAAAAACGTTGCCTCGTATGAATATTAAACAAAAGATTCATTAACGATCACAAAACTTGTGGCAATGCGAGCAAAATAGGTCGGTATAAATAATGACGAGCACTGAACCGGAAAATTAAAAGCTATTATTTCAAGTGATTCAGGATAAAACAGTTCTCGGAACATTTACCAGCATAATGGATAGCAGATTCGTAGGCAATAAATGTACATGTGTATTTTAATTGGGACGATAGAGGAAGTGATTGTTTGTGATTTCAACCTCGAATTTTAAGCCTTGGAATTGAGGAAGTCGATGATCTCTGTATATTATTGTGTTTAATTTTTTAACTTGATTGCTTCTTCTTGTTAGTTTTTTTTTCTTAGTTAAGTATTAATTCTTAGATTTTTTAGTTTATTCTTAGAAAATTAATAAAAGTATTCGAATTAGATTTATAAGAATCATCATAAACATCTATGAAAATAAAAATAGAAATTTTGAAATAATAAAATTATTAATCCTTTATATTATTGGATCCATTTTCGTACGAAATCTGTTGCTATTGAAAAAAGGATTTTTATAATTTGAAAATTTAAATATCTAATTGATAAATAAATACCTAAATACTTCCTGAATTAATTTTGAATTCTTGAAAGATTAAAAAAAAAAAAAAAAAATTGAGAAATTTTAATATGAAAATATAAAGCAGTAAGGAAGGTAAATTTAGAATAGTGAAATTAACGAAGTTAATTTATTATTCTTGTTAAATTTTACAAAATGGTATTATTGTTCAATGGAACAAAAGATTTTAATTATGAAAGAATAGTAGATACGTTAATGTTAGAAATAGTACGAGTTACTATTGTGTACGACTTGATTAAATTATTCTGAACAATGCTGTTATGTTAACAGGCTAGTAACTAGGCATTAAACAAATGATGGAAGTTTATAGTAACGAATACAATAGATTGATACGATACTCGATCGCATGAATACCGATACTATTGTAATTTGACTTTCTCTACTTCGCGTTTCTCTGTTCATATTAGACTTGTCACAATAATAGCAGTTATAAGAATTTATTATAGTATAACGTGAAAAAACAATACCTACATTATTTACTGTGAATGATGTTGAAAGTATTCAAATTAAAATTATCAAAGAGATCAAATTTTTTGTTTTTAAACTAAACGCGAACTAAGACAAAATATATCATTATTTTTATGTATAATATATTTAAGTACCCATTATTATAATTAAAATTTTTTCATTTTTTGTCATTGAATGATTAATTTTTTCATCGTTCAATTATTATACAGATAATATTGTTATGATATTAGAATCCCATTAAATTTAAATTATTAATTAAAAATAAACCTATTTATTTCAGAACGAAGACGTAGCACGTGAAAATATTACTGAAACTCTTGGTACCATGGCCAAAGTTTGTTTGCGCATGTTAGAAAATCCGTAAGTAATATTAATCTGATGATTGAGTCAAAGAACTTTTCGTCTAGACAGAAAGATTTCTGAAGAAAATAAAAAAAGAAAGCTGTTTCAGATAAGATATGTTATTGTTCTTAGGAATTTATTGGCGCAATTCCAACGAGAAGAAACTCAACTCTTTGTTCTGAGAGTGATGGTAGGGTTAGTGATCCTTTATGATCATGTTCATCCCCAAGGTGCCTTTGTTAAGGGTTCGAATGTCGATGTAAGTATAAATCGTTTGAAATAAAAATTAAACTACATCTAATGTCACGTGTATTGGAAAAAAGGGACGTGTTTAATAATTTACTGACGTCAATTGCTGGATTAAACTATTTTAAAAAAATAATTTAAAAATAAAGTATCAGAAATTAACTGAAAATATTGTATCGGAAGATTATGGATATTTATATCCGAGCAAAAATAACTATTAGATAAAATTATATTCGCAAAAATAAACAATACAATACTTTTACCGTGAAAATGATTATTTCAAATCGATAATTAATAGAAAATTTATTTAAAAAAAAAATGATAAAAGAAAAGTGAATATTTAATAAAAATTAATTAATTAATGCGATTCATTATATATCGATGTTAAATTATTCATTGATGAAATATTTTTCTTAAAACTTTGAACTTTTTGAATTTATAAAAAATTTATTCATCTACATTTAGATAAAATGATCACCTCACTAAAGAATAAAACTATCCTACGTCTCTCTTTTTCTATATTCCAACTTTTTATAAATGCTAAACTTATTCATATTCAATTTAAATACAAAATATTTGGCCACATATACTTCACAGAAAGTGTATTACTTTTCCAGGTTAAAGGCTGTGTAAAGCTATTGAAGGATCAACCACCTTGCAAAAGCGAAGGTCTTCTGAATGCTCTTCGCTACACCACCAAGCATTTGAACGAGGAGAACACACCGAAGAACATTAAGAATCTTCTAGCAGCATGATTACCAAAGCAACGCGGATGCTGCATCAGAAGCTGAGACAAATTGAACGAGCGACGCATTTTATGTATATGAGAGATCGTCGAAACGACTTTATCCAACATCAAACGAGCAATCTCCTGTTTCTGATCGTGGCTGGGTGGTGGACCATTAAAAAAAAACGTGTCTTTCGTAACCGAGTCTATAGCTGCCCGAAAACTGCCGACTTCTATATACCTTCTGACGAAAAAAAAAAAAAAAAAAAAAAAAATTAAAAAAGTAGAAAAAAAATAAAAAATAAAAAAAATTAAAAAATTAGAAAAAAAAATAAAAAATAAAAAAAATAAAAAGGAAAAAAGAAGACAGGTAGAAAAATCATAGAAAAGCAAACGGATCGAAACGACTGAATCATCAGAGGAATTGCTGCACTTGTTCTTAAGCGATGACTTTGTGAGAGTGCGAACATTTAAGTTATTATTATAATATTACTAATCTCTTTCTCTTACACATACACACTACATCTTGATTATTGACCATTGCTATTAATTATTGCTATTATTGCAATTTTTCACGTTTCAAATTATTATTGTCACCCAAGTATTATTACTCTGAAATAATTAACATCATCACGTGTATCAACAATTGTGTATTTGTCTTCCCTAGTGAAAAGTGGGAAGGGATCGAGTTAATTAGACCATATCAATAGTATATTTTAAGGTAATTTTTCCGATGATCACGAATGATGATCACGAATGATTCTCGCGAAAGACGTTAAGATGAGATGTTTAATAACGTTGTAAGATATATTGCGCAGATCTTTACTAATTGTTTTATTTGTTGAACGATTGTCATCCAAGGCGAATGGATAATTAAAAGAAATTGTTAATAAATACAGGGGGCTGGATATCGAAAATTAAAATAGAAGGACAAACGTTTACTTTGTTTCGTTGATATCGATGATATCGTTGATATTTTATTATAGATTTTGTTTTATTAATTTGTTAATAGTAAGTTATTAACACGCGTATTTCGTTGAAAAATGAATTACGTTAATATATTTCCTTCTTTTGTTTTTTTTTCTCTTTTATTTATCTTTTCTTGTTCGTTTCTACGTATATAAAGGAAAGTTAATAACCAAAGATATTGTTGCTAAACATTTGTAATGTCGCTGATTTTATCGTGAATTTATTATCACAGTATTTTTTGAGGAACACGCGTTATTTATAAGGGGCAAGTTATCGAAAATGATTTAACGTGGAAAAATTCATCTGTTTTTTCACAAAAAAAAAAAAAAAAAAAATCTATGTGTGAATAATATTGTTGTTGACGCTGAAATTCGTGTCGCATACTCTTTTTCAAAATGCACATTTAAGGATTCTAAACGTACATGACCGATTTACATCGTAAGTTTTCTTGCATCAAGAATTTTACTACTTATATACCAGAAATTATAAAATGATATTATTATGTAAATTATCCGTTTTAAAGGCTGTCTACCATTTATTTGTCAAATTTTAATATATCATATTTGTGGATTTTTACATAATTTTTAAAAGCTATTATAAAATTAATTAAAAATACAAAAAAAAATATTAATAATTTTTTTCATTTCCAAATAAAATTATAAATCTGAATTTATCTTTTATACTTTTACAAGTATATGAAAATAAAATTATTCCTATTATATAAATTTTGTAAAAAAATAAGAGAAAAATAAGACAGCTTTTAAAAAAGGAAATTCTCAAATGTTAGTTTGTAATTTGAACTTTTTCAGTGATATTTATTATTATAATCTCACATTGTTTTCATACGGAACTAATTACAATTCATTAAAATACATTTTTTTTATATTTACTATATAATTGCATAGATCTTTTGATACGATATATGCAAGACAGACTGATGACAAACTATTTTTCCGTGAAACATTATCTTGTAATTTGTAAATGCTTGTTGTAAGGGTGTTTAATTATCGAATCGTCCGATTGATCGTTTTTAATTAATAGTCTTCCTTCATTTGTCTTCTATTTAACAAATATTTGTTATTAAATAATTTTGTAACGTAATATATATTACGTTATATACATCTTTCTATGTAAATAATTTGTTCAATTATAAAGACAAATAAAAATAATAAATAAATTTATAAGTCTAACTTCGTATAGAAACTTAAAATCTCTGATAATAGACTGCAACTAAAGATGTTTAATTAACTTTCAACTAATATTATTGGGTCATACATAGCTGTTGATTATTTAAAGACCCAAAGAAATGATTAAAATTGAAGCAGAGCAGAGAAAAATTATTCAATTTTATATTTCATATACATAAATACCTATTTTCAAATAGGCTATTTTCCTAAGTGCATAGAAAATAAAAATGAAGAATATTATACTTCTTAATTGCATTTAATGATATACAGAGTGTAAATATATTCATAAATTCATCTATTGGAGGATCGAATCTAGACTGAAACAAATATAAAAATTAGTGTATAAAAATGTCAGTTGAGATTTATTTATTAAATTATAACCAATTTAACCTTGTATTAAATGAAGCACAAAGATTAGTATCTCTCTCTCTGTCTAAATAATTAATAAATAAATCTCAACAGAAATTTTTATATATCAATTTTTCTCTTTGTTTTGACTTCTAAAATTAATCCTTCGAAGATATTTCACGAGTATATTAACATGCTGAATAATATTTTCCATGCCTATCTTCCAATAATTGTATTAAAGACGATCAATCTAAGTTCCATCTTTTTAATAAGAGCGTAAAAAAAAAAAAGTGTTTGCAAGATTATCGTACTAAAGAAAATGTTACTAATTATAGTTATGGAAATATATTAATTTTTACAATCACGTTAATAAACGATACACGAGGTTTATTATGCTTCCATTGATCCACGAATTTAATTGCATTGTTGTACAAAAAGGATCAATGAGAAAGCGCGAAAGTTGCATAAAATAAAAATTTAATATAATAACGCGGATATCTCTCGAGGAATACAATTTTTCAGAATGTAAAGAAACAAACGAAATAAATTCTGCGTATATCTAAAGATATTTATGTGTGAGTGAAAATATTGTACGAATACAATATTTCTTATAGACATAAATATTTGCATTTGTCTGTCAATAAATTTGCTATGAATATTAACTTAATCAAGACTATTTCAGGAAACAAGAATTAATTTTTGTTTTATCGTATGTGCATTTTTATATATATGTACTTTATTTATGTAAAATTTTAAAAATTTCTTGTAACATTTTGTGCTAAATTAAATTAAATTAGTTCACATATATTTAATAATAGACGAGTTGTGCATTCACAAAAGAATTTTGGATTTTCAGTATATTTACGTTTAAGTAACATTTATTATTAATATTTTAAGATTATTGCGCTATATTATGTATTTACAAATATTGTTATTTGAAAATGAAATTGTAGAAATCCGAAAGTTAATAAAATACATTATATAAATAATTTGAATTTTGAGAATGATGTTGATAAAATGAAAGTGAAAAAATAAAACGAAAAACGAGGAAAAATGATCATATATCTATTCCAAATCACGTTGATTTTTATAATGTATAAAAGATTCAAATAACTAAATTATTTAAAACATTATTGAGCACTATGAAAAAAAACTTTCGTTATTAATAAAACGCGATATATAAACAAATTTAATCTAAAATAATTAACGAAATAAAAAAAATTATCCTTTAAGAGTAAAATAAATATAACATAATATAATAAATCTGTGATCACAGTGCTCATAAAAAATTTGTCATGTATCAGTTTTATTATGTCATTCTACAATATCATTGGAGATATTATCAAATGTGAAAAAATTTTCTATGACAATTATTGACAAGGTTGATATCAAACAGAATATGATTTGTAATATTTTATGAAGATCTCACAACTATAGCAGATATATGTGTATATACACACAGAATTACAATTATATATACACATATATGAAATATGTGTGCCTAGTCCAATCTAGATGTAAAAAGTACTTAAAAAGAATTTTTTCAAAGTCTAAATTGGATTAGGTATGCGTAGTTCTTAGCTTACCATCGCTTTCCAAAGATATATATTACTGAATACATACCACATAAATAATATTCTTAAAAAAAATTTCCAAAATTTTTTAATGAAATATTTTTAATATATTCATTTAAATGGGAAATATTATGAAAAAAGAATTTAGGAAACCGATGACAATTACCAGGTCTCACCGACGAGGAGGTGACTACATTGAGACCCATATAATTATATTATTTAATGACATAAATTAAAAATTGAAACAAATTAAAAATTAAAATCAAATTAATAAAATTAAAAATTAAAGCAAAATAAAAATTGAAAATTGAAGTAAATTAAAAATAAACTTTAAGACAAATAAAAAATTAAAAAGTAAATCAAATTAATCAGATTAAAAATAATAAAGTAAAGTAATAAATTTAAAAATTAAAAATTAGATAAAGTGAAAAATAAAAGTAAAGTGAAAATAAAGTATATATAAGAATAAGTAATAAAAAATTAATCTCTATATTGTAAAAATTTAATCAAAGTGTTATAATATTAATGTTATCGTCGGGCGAGTCGAATAAGAAATGCTCGTCCTCTCGCGATTTGTCTCGTATTTATAGAAGTGCGCGCCCCGAGATCTACCGAAAACATACGGTTATTATCGATTTCATTAAAATTGATTTTTTCAATGTATTTGTCAACAATTTATCGATTTTTAGATTTTTTATTGTTAATTTATGGATTTAATAATTTTTTACGATATTGTATATGATAATTAAAATATATTTTTACGAAATAAAATAAAATTTATTATTTTATGGTATTAATTTTCGATTTATAAAAATATGGTAAAAAATTCTAACTATTATTTTACGCAAAAAATAGTTATAAAATAGTCAAGTATTTATAATGCTTAATAATTTAGTAATTTTTAAATTTTTATTTTAATTTTTGTACAATTTATTACGATAATAAATATAATAAATCACATAAATTTTTTGCTACAGTACAATATTCTAATTGTCATTCTATGCGAAGAGTAATTATAATAGAGCAATCGCAAGTACATTTATAATGGTCAACAATATGTTTTTTAATTTATTAATTTATTTCTTTATTCATTCATTTATTCATTTACATAGTTATTTATTTATAAACCAACGCATTTATTTATTAATTTAATTAATTATTATTTTATTATATATTCATTTAATTATCTTTAATTTTTTAGTTACCGATTTATTTATTTAGTTTTTTATTCTTTGATCTACTTATTATTTTTCATTTATCTATTCACTTATTTTTTAATTTATACAATTTATTTTGTATTCATTTCTATAATTTATTCATTTATTTATTGATTTATATATTCGTTTATTTATTATTTAATTATTAATACATAACAATAATTATTAATATAAATTCTAAAAAATCTGTGAATAATGTAATGAATAATGTAAATCTGTTAATGATTTCAAAATCTCACAATCGATAATCAATCTATCGATATATAGAATACATATACACTAAAGAGCAAATAATAGGATAGTAGTGCCATCTCTAAAGTATCGCAGATAATACACAAGAAAGGATAACAAATAACGAGAAAAGGATAGATATTAATAATTTAGATTTAGACTACAATGCCATCTTGCGAGCATAAAAGAAATCTCTCTTAAGAATTATTTTACTAAAAATATTCACGAGATGGCAGTGAAATTTAATTCCTAATTCTAGCAATAAAAACAAACTAGATATATATTTTTAATTCTTATATCTACTCTGTAGTTATAACAATTTTCTCTAATATCGACTATTATCGACTACATCTATTACTTCTATGTATCGATTCTAACATAAACGACAAGTATGACATCTACGGGATTACGCATCTCATAATCTGAAATACCGACCTCCTAAAAATGGAACATCTTTTATATCCTTTGCAATTTATTATACTTGACATAGAAATTAAAATTATCTCATAAAAATTATCTCATCATAATAATATATATATAATAATATATGCTCGCAAAAAAACTGTGAATTAAAAGAGAAAGTAATAGAAAAATCATCAAAACTATATCAATAAAATATACATGCAAAATAAATTTTTAAAATTAAAATAAAAATATTATCAATAATTCAATAATTAATAACAGTTACGTAAAAAAGTAATAGTTGCAATCGCGTGCGCAGCCAATTAGCTCATATTATTTGCTATAAAATTTATAATTGTATCATGAATACGATTATGAATTATATAGTAAATAATGATGATTTCCCAGGTCTCACCACGGGGAGGTTGCTGCGAATTGGAGACCCACCCTATCCACGATCCCATCCACCCTCCTTTGCGTAAAAATTTATTTAAAAATCAATGATAAATCTTCCTTTTGATGTAGCCTTGCAAAACGTTCAATCTTTGATCGTTGTGCAAAACAAAAAGCAAAAGGAATTCTAAGGAAAACCGACGCGATAAGCTAAACCTGAAAATAAAAATTAAATTAATTGTATATAACTCTACTTGAAACACAAACATATTACTTCTAAGATATATCAATATCTTATATTTTCATGACATAAATGACAATAAATATATAAAATATTGATTATGAGATTTAAAATTGCGAGATTTAAAATCAAATATAAATAAAAATAAAAATAAAATGTATTTCACACAGAGTTATATTTATTTTACCATCACAAATTTTAATACTACTATTCCCACTACTACTACCATGCATGCATTTTCTGATATATAATCCACAGCATTTCTAAGCATTTCTACAGCAGTAATTTTACAAGCCATCTATTTATATTCTAAAACTTTTAAAAAGATTTTCATTTAAAAAAAAATCGATTTTAAAAACTTAGCTAAATTTAAAAATATTCTCATTATAAATGTAACTTCATACGATCCTTAAGAAGCATCCTTAATTTAAAATATATTTCATTTAAACTCACAATATTTCCTAATCACTACGTATACAATTAAATATTTATTTTAATTCCTGTTAACCACATGTATCTAAAAATAGTAGCTTCCTGCTTATAACAATTAAAAAAAATTTGTTTAGCCTACCTAAAAATCTAAAGAAAAATCTCATTGTAGAAAATACGATAAAAATATCCTTTATTAGTTCCATATTGATCTCTGAAACAAAGAAGAGTACAAAAGATTAATAAAAAAATTTTATAAAATATGATTATTAAAAAATTATTTTCCAATTAGTTACAGTCCAATTATATGATTCCTATCTACAGAGAAACTCTAATTTCTTTCTATTTTATTAAAGGAAGATACTATCTATCTATATAAAAATCTAAGATTTGTTTAGGGGCCCCTTCTATAGAACAATAATAACAAAAAACACTAACTCATAATTAAGGATAGATAACAAAAGGAGGAAAACAAAAGAG